>NW_027437180.1:9880000-10197500 GCF_033239565.1 Halichoeres trimaculatus
CATAGTGAATTCGGCTAATAAATCAAATGAAGAAGAGTACATGACACAGTGAACAAATAGCAACGGTGGGAGACATCCAGCATTTTGTTTTCTTTGTGATTTCCATGTGGCTCTTCGATACAAAGCACAATCAAGTTTTGTTTCAGAGAAGACTGTGTAGAGAAATACAGCGCTGTCGCAGGGTATGTGACAATTCATTCGACCAATCAACAGTCTGCAGTGTTGTAGCCCCACCTTCTGGGTTCGGATCGGTTTAGTCTGGCACCCCAAAGGAAGGGTGCCAAAAAGTGGGATGGCTCGTCTCAGTTATTTGGGAATCCGTACTGGGATTAGTCAGTGGGAAAAAAAAAAAAACATAAAATGTAAGCGGACTGAACCACTTGGTAGAAACAGGCTTTAAGTGTCACTGACATCACCCTTTTGTTTCTGGAGCAGAATGCTAAAGCCTGTTATTGAAAGTTACTGACATGAAATGCTGACTTAACCTAACTTTGGCAAATCTAGCAAGAGGCAAGACCCTAACCCATAATTCACACAAAAAGCAGGAGCACCTTGCACTACACTCTGCACTTCAAAACCACTCTAGTCATCCAGCACGCGCTGTGGTCCGTTTGCTGTCCAAGCCACCAAAGACTGTGGACAACTGTTACGCTATGAGTCTATTTTGGCCAGAGCGCGATGCAGAAACAAGTCAATCTCTGCAAAACAGATTGTACCAAACAGGAAAACAGAGCTCATCCTTTATCAAAAACTATGTCACTGGCACATGACCAGAAGTCATCAGTAGGTCAGATCCAGAGGGAACTCGACATTTTGGATGAGGAATACTTAATCTTGCAGGTAAAAAAACATCCTAATTCTATGCGTCATAACACATTCTTTCTATAAGGACACCAACAGGAAGGAGAAGGCATGGACTGAAGGTGCTGAAGTTTTGGGAGGACCAGGTCAGTTTAACATACTAATTAATGACCATGCAAGACTGCTGTTATGGGTGGGATTGCTGCAGGAACATGTGGTTCTCCTGAGATCTTGCGTATCCAGCTGCCAAGGAATTTGTCCAGTATAAGTTGGCACGTGCCCAGAGCACAGCATGGCGTGGCATAGCACGGCACTCATGCTGTATGTATGAATTAGAGGTAAGAGGCGGAATATATATATACACTCTGTGCTTCCTCACTTTCAGCTACACTGTGCCCGCCTGTCAATCAAGTTAGCTGTGCCTTTCTTTCTGCGTGGTTGTGCTGAGAAATCCCAACACCTGTTTTCTTTTTATTTCATGTTCAGTGACATCTTTATTTATCTCTGCCTCAGATTAGAGAAAAGAGCAAAGGTGTGTGCACTAATTGTAGGGTCGTCTCTGAGGCTGCTTTTCCCTCTCAACTATTATAGCTTACTGTGCTTCAGACCCGCCTAGCAACATGCTGTCTGCTTGCTGGTGTGGGGGTGGCTTGCAGTTTCTGTCAAACCTTAAAATAGGTTGCTGCCCACAAGTCTGCATCTAAAACTCAGACTCAAAGCAGTGCAAAGCATTCATCCTTCACTGCATCAGAATGAGCAGGATGAAGTGACTTTATTTGTATCTGTAGACGAGTTTATTCAACACTGAGTGAGTCTGCCTTTTTTCACACACAAATTCATTCCCATTTCACATCAACAACAACACACCTGTCAGACAGTGACCACTGAGGTGACCCTCAGAACTGTCACAATCAGATTTTCTGGTCCCAATTATCATACCAAATAAGAAGAAAATCAGGTAACACTTGCCAATAACCATCATCTGTAAAGGGTAAACAAGGGTCATTAGTTCAGTTATTTACTGTTATTGATGAAACTACAGTTAATAATTAATGTTTGCTACTGATGTGTAATGCTGTAAGTGATGTTGCTCTCCGTCCAGAAGACCCTGGGCTCTAGTTTCGTAGACCAGGCGCAAGCGCAGGCGCACCTGCCCTGTGCCGGCCTTCGCTGTGCGGACAGGGCGTGACCGGCGCACTTTGCAAGTTTCCTGCAGTGCCAAGAGAGGCGCAGTCAAGGCGCAGAGGAGCGCAGAGCTGCGCGTCCACGCCTCCCTCCGCGCAAATGGCAGAGAGGGAGGAGAAAAGCCGTGAGTGGGTTTAACACAGCCGAGCACTGTTTTCACCAATCAAATGAGCGCCTCTCCTCGCCTTTAAATGTCCTGCGGCCGAGGCGCAGCGTCTGATTGGTCTGAGTGATCCTCAGCACCATGGAAACAGTGCTGGTAGCGAAGACGGTCAGAGCCCCTCTCCCTGCCGCAGGACAATGGAGAGCGGGGCGCATCGGAGGACACGAAGCGCGTCACCTTGTGCGCCAGCTCCCGGGACAGATTTAATCTGTTCCTTTGTCATTAATAGGAGTACAAAATGAAGAGACAGTTACACAGCTGGCTTATCCATTCAGAATACTTTTGATCCACCTGCACTCCTGGTTTGTCATCCCCAAATAGCAGAACCTTTGGTGATATACTGTATACTCTCCCAGTGTCTCCACCTCATCCTCCTTACAATAATGTACTCCATCTTTTTAGATCACGTTAAAAATAAAGACTAAAACAGAGAAATATGGTAAATCACAGGTAAATCCTGAGTGACATACATTTATTTTGTCCCTTTTTTCTTTGTCTTTTCTCTCCCTCTTTTCTTTAAATTAAATAAAATGAGAGAAGCCAGATATATTCTCAGTATCAGGTGTTAAGGCTGTTTATTGTTTAATCGTAAGATGTGCAACAAACTTCCAGCTGCCGTCAGGTTAACTTTCCATTATGACAAACAGCTTTAATCTGACATCAGATGCGACGGGACAATTAGTATAGATATAAATGTATATGCTGGTTCAGACGGTTATATTAAATAGTGATTACTGTGATTGTTTACTGCATTAAAATGTGCCTGACACTCTGGAAACCTGCCTCTGAGGCTTTAATGACATGTGCGCACATGTGCGCCTGTCACCAAATTACAGCTGCGCTGGGTGCACTCCGCCTTGCGCCAAGGATAGACCAGGTTGAAGCTTCCGAGCTTTCAGCGCACTTTTTTGGCACAAAATTGTCACTGCGCCAGCATGAATCTGCTGACACCTCCCCCTGGTGCGCCGTCAACTCCCCCTGGCGCGCAGTCACACCCATCTCTGCACAGACGGTCTACCAAATTGTCAAATTGGCAGCGCAGGGCAGTGCGCCGCACGAAATTAGCACTGCACAGGCTGCGCCAGGCTTGTGCCAGGCTTGTGCCCCCTGCGCTGCGCCACGAAATTAGAGCCCCCTATCTTTATCCCTGTGCATAATATGGTTTTCCCTTTTGCAGTGTTCTGATATGGCTGACTTGAACTCCTCCTGTTCAGCTTTGTCTTTTATGTCCATGTGAGCCTCCCAGATGTTTCCTTTCCACACTCTTTCTGATGTTCTGTAGAGGCTGACAGACATCAAGGACTGGTTTGACAGGATGACCACACTCCAGACATACTACGTAACGTAATATAGTCTGACTAACAACTAAAGACAACTAAAGGCCGCCTAGCCCGGAGTCAAAAGTTATCAAGTGTTTTTTTCTAAAAGTTGTCTTGAAATACTAAATACGAGCCACATTCAACTTTTCAGTCCAGAAAAATGTCTTGTTTTAAGTTACTGGAAGAACAAAATGAGGTGTGAATTGCCTGTAATGTGAGTAAAAATAATCTGCCAATGGAACAAGAAACAATTGCTTGAAACTAGAATAATGTCTTAATGCATGTAACTGTTCTCTTGTTCCATTGGTATGAAGTTATATTTTTTGCCACCAGAAACGGAATTTGAATTAAAATATCGATGTGTACTGGAATGTAATGTGTAAAATTTGATTTATTTTTTTATTGATTTATTTTTTTTTTAATTAAATTTGAAATTGTATTGTAACTATGAAAATTAAATGAGTTTTATACTTAAAATTCAAAAACACAAAACTCAATTACAAGTCACAAAAGGATGATTCAGTTTAAATATTCAATTTCAATTCAGAGCGGCACGACCATTACATCATCTTGTGCCTTTAGAGAGACAAATAGAGCACAGATTTACAGAAGGCTTTGTGCCTATCTGGATCTGCATGAAACGTTGAGCATAAATAGGTCTTAAAATGTGTCCACTCACACTGGATCCAGTTCAATGCGGTCCGGCTGTGTCGCTGCTCCGGCAGGTCACAGCAGATTCACAACCTGTCACACGTCAAGTTAACAGAAAGCAGATGGAGCAGGACAGGAAGTTGTGCAAGGAAACCACCTGAAAACACTCTGTGACTTTCAAAACAAAACAAACTGTGTCAAAATCAGATTGTTTCGAGTTTGACTACAACAATAAACCGTTATGATGAACTGAGCCAGACCAGGAGTCACCAGGGCCCTGTTCTACGAAGCAGGATTACTGCCTAGCGAGGTAGCTTTGAGGATAGGTTCCGGATTCCCTGTTCTACGACACGGGATCACTCCTCAGCGAGGCGAGTCTCCATGGCAACGTACGCTGAACGGCTAACCTGCTCCAGGGCAGGTTAGGTTCCAGATTGAACTCGCGGATTATAAAACCCCCGCTCACTGACCAATGAGCCCTCACGAAAAAATGGCTTGTCCGTTCTTAGAGGATCCCATGGACATCGGAGACCGACCCACTCTCTTTTTCGGATGATGAAAGTTACCGGTTTTCCAGGGAGGGGTTGGTAGTACATGACACTTTCTAACGGTAGTTAAAGGGAATGAAGAACTCTCATTGCCGTAATAAGATCTTCAATGCCAACACTTCTGTTCCATTACAATATTTTATCGCCCGTATTAAAATTGTGACAGGAATTCATGTAGGACTCATGTGGGCTACATGTCTCACAAAAAATATAAACACGATAGGAATGAACAAATGAATAAATTCACGTAAGAACTAAATCAGATATGTTGCATGTTCTAGTAAAAGTGCATGGTGAACAGTGCTATTTCAGGATGAGAATGGCACAAAATATTTTATTTGCACTACACTTACGCATTTAGACTGTCAGCAATTTTCTGCCAGCACTCCTTCCGTGCTTTAGCAGCGGCGACAGTGCTGCTTTTAACGTTAATTACATGTTTCACCTCGTCATACTTCCTCATGATCAGCTCCTGCTCCTCCTGTGTGAAGTATGCGGTCCTTCTCTCTCCGCCTGCTCTGACACTCCAGACTGCTCCATGTTCGCGATTGGTCAGATGCAGCGGGCTCCGCCTTATATCTGTGCACGCCCTCATTGCCTAGCTGGATCCACTTATGAGGTTGATAACCAGCGTTGTAAAACTGTGTAGCGAGATTGCCGGCTACCGCGCTCAGTTCAGCGTGGTAGCTCCAAGGCTATCTCGCTAGACTGAACTTGCTTCGTAGAACAGGGCCCTGGTTTGAGGTTTTACAGCCCAACATGAATGAAGAGAGACTGTTGTGAGATGACATATGCTGTAACCATGCAACAGAGCAGAGCAGGACTTGAAAAGCATCTGGTGTAATTCCAGCTGAGCTGTTTTCTATGACAATACAAACACCAAAAATCCCATCTAAAGGGAGAAAGCTTTGACTATCTTACAGGTATTTTGAGCTCTTGTACACATGACCACACACCTCTCTACATGTTGGCATATCCACACATCTATCCTTGTCTCGATCCTCTTTTAATATCTTTGTCATACCCATGAGTGAGGCAAGGAGAGTTGCTGCAAGAGGTCACCTCCGCTGAGAAGCCTCACAGACTCATCATGAAGCTTGGTCTCTGTGGAGGAAGAGTTGAAAAAAAGTACCTCAGCGAGCATCAGCTGCTCTGAGAACAACATGCAATTTGTATGTTCCTGCAAAGGTGTCTACAGGAGCATTTAATTTGTCTGTGGGTTTTACTCGCTGGTTTCTATGAGAAGAATACAACTGTAGTTTGCTCAGAAATACAGGTTGAACATATTTACTTTCAACTTTAGAAAATGCGTCCTTCACAAACAGGAGTGAATCTATAGTTTTTGTGTTTAGAAGAGGGGCCTGAGGATTTCCGGGCTGTTTTGTGAGTCTCTGGGTCTCTCTGTCTCTAAGCTTGTTTGCCAGCTGTCCACACTGACATATCTCTACAAACAAGCTGTTCACATACCAAAGATGTCAAACGCAGCATTTTGTTACAGCCCCTTGAGTGTCATACAGACAAAGAGTTCCCTTTTTGTGTCAGCACGATAGACACTGGACAATAAACAAACTACAAAGTAAACATGTTTGTGGCAAATTTAGACTGTCTGGGGACGCGTTTGAAGATACTTTGGAGGAAAAAAGATTTCATTTAGGGTGGTAAGGGGTGATGAATAAAGGTCAAACAACTGCTGTTCCCCTGCTAAAGAAAAAAATTATATATTTCCACACTCGTCTTTTAAAAACCTTCCCTTCAGCCTCTGCCTGAAACACTTGGTTTAGCTGTTGTCCCTTGAAAGATGCTACGAGGAGGATCTGTTTGAATTGCACTCCCTCGCCACCTTGTGGCCTGGAGTCTTCGCACACTGTTGTAAATAACTTTTAGTGAGATGTGCGTTTTTTAATTTAAGCAAGCTTTGTTTCAAAGAAGACTGTGTGCTGCCAGGAGAAAGAGTTAAGTGATGATTCTTTTAACCAATCAACGGTCTGCAGTGTTGTAGCTCCACCTTCAAAGAGCGGATTGGTTCAGTCTGGCACCCATATGAAAGGATCCCAAAAAGTGGGACGGCTCATCTCTGCTATTTGGGGATCTGTCCCGCGATAAGTCAGTTAAAATGCCACAAAATGCGCACCGTACCGAGACAAACCGAAACGATCTGCTTGGTGGAAACATGGCTATAGAGATCTAGACGTACCATAAATCAGTCTGGCCCCGCTCGACCCTAAATGGAAGCTAACAAGTAGCAATTTAAAATAACCTGTAACCTGTAATAGTGGTGCTGATAATCTGATTTCAAAGTGTGGATTACAATCAGACATATATCCAGAAGGGATACATATTTGGTCTTTCTGCAGCCAGCCTCAAGCAGATTCTTGATGGACAGCAACTTTTAGCTCTTTCACAAAGGCTTCATTTTTCTAAACCAGATGTTGCCCCTTATATTTGAGGCCTGTCCCTCTGACATGAACCAGCTAGAAGAGCCTCATACGTCATCATTTCACCAAGTCTGACAAAGATCTTGTGCTGTTAGCAGCTAATAGATTCAGGGATTTCTACATCTGTACATTCCATTCAGTTCCATTCTACCTTCTACTGCTATCCAGGTCCTGGTTGTTAGGACGCCCTGGCGACTCCAGGACTGCAACTCCATCAGCGAAGACCAATGGCCCCTGTCACCAGCCACTTCCACCAGCACATCTGGAGAGATACCAAGGCACTCCCAGGCCACCTGAGTGGTATAATCTCTCCACAGTGTCCTGGGTCTACCCAGACTGGTCGATTGATTGGTGAATTGAGAGTCTTGCCTTCTGACTCAATTCCCTCTTCACCACAACGGACTGTTACAGCATCTGCATTAACGTTATTGCTGCTCCAATCCATCTGTCAATCTCTCGGTCCAATTGCCCCTCACTCATGAATAAGACCCCGAGATACTTGAACTCCTACACTTGGGGTAAAGACTACCTACCAACCCGGACAGCTTGACTTTGGGAAAGCTTAACACCTCCTCTTTTAAGTTATCCAAATCAAACTTTGTTTTGATTCACTTCACCGAGTAGTTATAACCTAACCAACCTCACAAACAGACCATCCCTCATTAACAAATATTGGACGGAGAAAAACTATTCTAAGTTTGTTTGAAAGCTGGCTTCACAAAACTGTACTTGCCAGGGTCAGGGGGAAGTTCCTGTTAACACTTCTTAGATTACCTTTGAGTCGACATGAACCTCGGTGGAAATGAGTAGTTTTCTTGATATTTTGACCATCATCTAAAAACAAAAAAAGGAGAAAAAAAAAAAAACAAGCCTCAATCTTCCTTTTTCCCAACAGGATGGGCCATGACACATTTCAAACATCTGTTCTGGATTTTTCATCACAAAGCTCCAAGCTTTCAGTGAAACACATATTCAGCCCACTGTCAGTATTTCCACTTCATGCTTAACTTTTTCATGATTCCCTGAGGAAAAAGATCTTTTCAGCCTGGCCGCACCGTGAACCTTTTTCCCTTTTGACCGACACAAAGTTTTCCCACAAGCTTGACTAAAACAGATAATGTGGATTTCCATTTACTGCTTACAGTATATGCCATAATAATGTCTACCAGATTGAGAACATCAGCTGGCTCAAAAGATATTTTCTTGTGGTTGGATTGGTTATTTCTTCAAATAATTTAGAAGATGTTTAACTTCAGTTGTATATAATACATGTTAAAATGAAAACTGGGGCTGAATGAAAATGGACTCCAGGCCACAACTAGCTCTGACTTTGGGCATGCCTGCTTTGGGTAAATTCCCAGCTTGAAAGAATAAAGTTTTGCACAGGTTTTTATGCTGTAGCACATCTATTGAATAAAGCATTGTAAATGTGTGAAAACGAGCAGCCCATCATCAGCACCAAGGGGGTGCTTCTTCTCTTTTATTTCATTAAAAAGTCAAAGGAAAACACAGGAGGGATTCATTAAAGCAGAATGCAGTCCACCTTACTTTGTATTAATAGTTTGTTTTACTTAAAGCTGTCACCATAAATCCCTTTTAATTGTACCATTGGCCCAATGGTGAGCAAGTAACAATTAATAGCTTAATAAGAAAGCCAAGTAGCGCTGATAAATAGAAAAAGCAGTCACTAAGTTCAACAATAGAGAATAACATTTCCAATAGTGCTGTAAAGGGACTCATTTCCATGAAGCAGCTGAAGTCGTGTATTTCTTATGCACTCCATTACTGACTGACAGTGTTGAGGCGAGGACCTCACTGCGGGTCAGGCTGCCGATGAATATTCTGACGATCTGATGCTTCCTACAACCTTTTCCTTCCCACCACCCCCTTTTCCATCCCAGTGGAGACACCAACAGTTATTATCATGTTGTGGATATGTTCTGTTTCGTTGCAGGCTGTTGTAAAGTACTGCTTGTAAGAGGTGAATGTAAACCTAGGGACGTCAAGTTTTTTTTTTTTTTTTTTTTTTTTTTTTTTTTTACTGCTTTCTCGAAGCTCTGACTTGAAGCCTTGTGCTTGACAACATCCAGTTTGTGTGTCTTCCTACTTATTTTTGGAGCCGGTGGTGACCAACAGAATGGAGCTGGAGAAGAGCGTAAGGTCTTCAAACATCTAAATTATCATAATTATACAGTAAGGTTAAGATGACTAAGCCTAAGGTGGTTTTATTAGCCAGAGAATTAGACAGTAGACTATGGAGCTTGTATTGAAATGAAGTTTTTTTTTTGTGGTGGTTACTGAGTAGGTGTTTCCATGTATTAAACAAACAAAAGAAAGAAAAAAAAGTATAATTAATGCAGCATGGAATCTGATTTGTACAGTCTTGGTTTTAAATCCTTTTACACAGCAATAAACTTGGATCAGGATCAGTTGACTTGGATAGTTGCAGTTCTTCAGTGCAGGATTCTTCTTAACAATGTAATTTTCTGTTAACAACAAACCCTTGGCTGTTTCCCAAAGCCCAGGTACCTTGCCTTACCTTGGTCTGATGTGGGCGTGGGCAGGCATCCACATCATCAGTCGCTGCCCAAGTGCTGTTCCAATGTTCATGTCCTCCAGAGGCATATGTCCTCCGTTTGGTTAGCATGTGGCTAATTGACCAAGGATACACAGGTGTATCCTTCACTGCCTTGCCATGGCTATAAATACCCAACATGCAACGCATGAATCTACAAAAAAGGGAAAAATGAGGAAAAGACGCACCAGAGAGAGACGCTCCAGTGGAGGCGCGCTGTAAATTCCAACTCAAATGTAAGCAACAAAATACACCTCTGAAAATAACAACTTATATCATGTCCAACGCTTGACTCTTTTGTGTGTCACTCACGTTACTATAATTACTGAGTAGCTGCATCTGCAGCGTGTCAATGATGTGACAATAAAAAAGCAAGGAGCGTACCCAAGTGGCAAGCCATGACAGTATTTGTAGCCGCTTGGGCATACGGTCTACTCCCACGTTTGTATAAACTTTCCAAGCACTGTCCACAGTGCAACACATGTTATGTGAGACACTGTAACTCCAATTACACAAAAATTTGTGAAAGGAATCTGATGGTAAAAAATATGCCTTTGAAGGCTGTTCCATTAGCATCTCCTTTTGAGCAGAGGCAGGACACTTGCCTTGGATTGGAAGGAAGTGGCTTCGGAGGCACTGCCTTCAAAGGCAAGGCAAGGCAAGGTACCTGGGCTTTGGGAAACAGCCGTTGTGTTGTTGGTAATCGTCTGGCTCTGCTCTCTGATGAATAGGGCCTATTGCACATTACTGCCACCTCCTGCTCTGGAGAGGTTTTGCAGATGGGATTCCTACCTAAACCAATTAGGTCGAGTTAACATGTAGTGATCTTGTTGTTTTAACAATTTTGCACATCATGCTAAAACAACATGATTTAATCATGTTTATCCACTAACCACTGAACATAAAATAATCTAGTTGAAGCTACATGTTTTATTTATGCTGATTGAACAAACACCAATGTTCCTTTTTTTGAGTGCAGGTTAGAGACATACAGTATCATATATGTTTAACTGCTTTCCACTAAACCTGGGGTAAGAGAGTGAGCCTTTAGAAAACATAAAATGAACAGAGCATCATCCATTCATTCAAGGAATACTAAAAGTAATCCACTCTGGGTTTCAACAACAAACCATTTGAGTATTTATTTTGAACATTCAGTCCTGATACAGTCTGCCAATTCTGAGTAAAGATTGGAAAGAGTTAGTTATATTTAGGCTAGAGCCTATTCATGCATTTTTTGCAATGCCTAAATCAACTCAAAACTAACAAACAAACACAAAAACAACAACAACAACAACAACAAAAACCTGACAGCTATTGAGCCAGGAAAGAAAACATGGCCATCATGGTAGCAAAGAGTAAAGGCCTAATCAAAATGCAGTAATTAAAGCATTCATTTACAGATAAATCATGTGATTTTAGCATCTACAAAGTTCTTCTTGAAATGAACATTTAAAACTGATTTTCAAACACAAATATCGTGGCCTCAGCATTCAGTTTGAGAAAAGCCTGCAAAAACTTTGTATTTCACCATACATTAGTTGGCTAGGTTAATATGATTATGTATATGTGTGTATGTGCAAGTGCGCTTGAGTACGAGAGAGAAGAACAAATTACCTGACTGGTTGCAGAGCAGAGTTGTTCGGGGGTCCTGTAGCTGCGTGCATTGTCATCCACTTTCAATTCTCTTCTATGTAAAATAAGATAAAGCACCATGTTCTGGCTCCTGATCGTAAATTTCATCCTTGTTTATCAATACTATCTCACTGACACATAGCCAGAGGTCATCAACAGGTCAGATCCAGAGGAAATCCAACGCTGTAGTCGAGGAATACTTAATCTTGGAGGCGGAAATCATCACAATTCTTTACAGCACAACACATTCTTTCTATAAGGACACCAACAGAAAGAAGAAGGCATGGACTGGAGGTGCTGAAGTTTAGGGAGGACCAGGCAAGTTTAACATGCTAATTAATTACCATGCAAGTACGTTGTCATGGGTGGGATCCTGCAGGAACATGTGGTTCTCCTTTGATCTTGTGATCTTGTGTATCCAGCTGCTATGGTATGCTTGAGACACCAGAGACACATCCAGTCTGAATTGGCACGCGCCCATAAACTGTGGCGCTGCACAGTGCTCATGCTTTATGTGTGAATTAGGGGTTAAATGTACAGAGTAGCATAGGAAAAAGGAATGATGGTCAGCTTCCAGATTGAAATGCTCTCTTGTTCAACCACTTGGTAAAGCTCTGAGGTAAAAAAAAAAAAAAAAAAAAATCATGTTTCTTTATGTTTCAGCAGAAACATGGTGATGCATGATGTTGGTCTCTGTGGAAGGGGAGCTTCCCTGCTTTCCTTGTGTAGTTTATGAAAGGATCATTCTTAGAGAACATAAAGAAAACAAATTTTAATTCCGGTAATTATAAAATGATTTAATTTTTGAATTATATGTCTAATCTCTATCAAGTGTGTTTTGCATAATGCCATTAAACACTTAACACCCCACCACTGCTTTTTGTCTATTTGCTTCATTTCTTGGCCCTGATTGGCTGGTTGGCTTTTTCTAAACTTCACCCTCAGAGAAATGTTACAAAGTAACCAGAGCCTGCTCATCATGTTTAGTATCCTCAGGTGTTTTGTGTCGTTTGGTTAAAAACTCTTTAGAGAGGGTTTTTCGTTGTTATGATCTCTGTGTATGAAGGAGAGAGCTGACTCCTTTGGCCTTTCTGAGAAACCAGTGAGACAAGCAGGATGCAGGAAACATGCCACATGAAGTCAGTGTCAGCGGAGAAACACCTGTGGTTCACCTTTCCTTGAAAAACTACAGGGCAGTACTTCCAATGACATGAGAGGAAATGGAGTACAATAATGCATTGGAACAGGTCCAGGCTCTTTCTAGTCTTCCATTAAGACCTGAATTCCCTGTTGGGTTCAGAGCTGTATTGAACGTGCACGATGCCGAGCATGAGAACTTCAGACAGAGTGATAGACCGGTAAACCTCAAGGTTGTTTTCAGCAATGATGAATCCGCCAAAGGCAAAGAGAGTGGACAGCACTCAGTCGCTCCCTAGATACCAGAAAGGAAACCTTTTCTTAACATTTCCTTTTCACTGATATCGTCCTTCAGGTCTGATAGTAAAGTTGTTCAAGGCTCTCTGTGGGGGATTTTATTTCAAAATGTTGCCGAAAAAGTTGTGTTTGGACGAGGAAAAAGAGAAATCTGGCATTTTATATCCTCAGTAAGATGAAACTAGGCCTTCCTCACCTTTCTTTCCTGTCAGATCTCTAGAAACAGACCAGTAATCTTTAATACGGTGGCTGACAAAGACAAACAACCAGCAACAACAAGAATTGTTTATGTGAGGAGAAACATCCTGCTAATAAAGAAATTAAGACACTGTCAATAACAAATGTGCTGCAAACACATAAACAGTGCAATTTTCTTGTTTTCCCTCTTTTTTTAAGGCAAAAACAAACAACTGCAAGAGAGAAACACCAACACATACAAATCCATTTGCTGTCATTGAAATTTTTTCCAGATTTTTAGCTGTGATTTAGAAAATGAAGTCACATAATAATTGCATGAAAAAGAATGAGTTATTTGTGTTAAACCCCACTTAAAAAAAATAAATAAATGTGCAAGCATATTACAACAGAGAATTAAGGCTATGTTAAAGGGAAAATAAAACATAGGAAATGTGTGAGATTAATCTCATAAATTAATGTGAAAATAATTTATTAAGTTATTGATTTACATGATTTTATTTATGAATCAGTTTTAATTATACTAAAAAAAAAACTTTATTGTGAAAGGGCTGAATGTGAAGAGCAGCCATCCTCCTAGGTAAAGAGGATGAAATGAGAGCGTCTACTTGATTAACATACGCTTATGTAGGTCTACAGGTTTGACAAATGGCCTTCTTAATATCTTTGCCAATAGTTTGTGCAAGAACGAGAAGCTTTACAACGCAGGTAGTCGAAATGCATTGGACCATAGTCTGTAACACACACCAGCCAACAGGGTCCTAATGGCAAAGTGATGCTGATGTGCCAAAAGCTGTGGAAGTATTTCCTTATTTTCAAAAACATCACATAAAGTTTAACTTCTCAAGATGATACATGTTCCTCTTTTTTGTAGAAGTGACTGCTGCTGCTGATGGTCTGCTAATATATGAGATTAATCCCATAAATTTACTTTGTTTTTCTTTGACATGTCCCCAATCCTCTGTCATGCACTGACAATATTCGGTGGAACTAAAATGTATTTGGTTGTTCAATGTCTAAATACATTTTTAACCATGGTGAACAGACATGGAGCTGTTTTAATATCCATCCATCCATCCATCCATTCATTCATCCATCCATCCATCCATCCTGTTCTGCATATCTCCATATCTGTTGTTTTCAAGCAGTAACCTCCAGTCTAAGAATAGGAGACAATGTGGAAGTGCTAAAATCTGCTGTTCCTCGAGTGTCCACTTGAGGCTGGCTCCAGAAGTACTAGAAGTCACACACACCAAGCCAAAAAAAAAGATGTTTTCAAAGCAGAAATTAACGTATTTACACCCTGGTTCAAAAAACATCTCCTGTGTAAATCATTAGTTTTACTATCAACACTCACTGTACAGGGGATGATTTTTTTCTGACTCGGCCGTTTAGAGGATATTGAGATTACAAGCTCACCCAATCAGAGGCACAGCTCAGGGTCACGTTACCCACAGGCGCCCTATAGCTGTACACAAAGCCCTTGCCACTACCAATATGGCAGTGATAGCCGATGTGCTTCATTTTTGGCTTCAGAACCAGAGGGGCGACATCGGGGAGACTACGTCCATGTTTTATATGGTTCATGGTTGTTATAAATAATAATTAATATTTCATTTAAACTAAATATATGTAAGTGACTGAGTCAAGATTTTATTATTTTCTATTAGCATTTATTCCAGAGTCAGACGTCAGTCCTCCCTGTTCCTCCTGTAACTTTAGACTTTTAGTTTAGGGGTGGCTAAATGCTAACTGGTGTCCTGTTAGTGTGCTGTGGGTTCAGTTACTCAAAGTTTACCCCAGATAATGGCTCCTCCCTCTGTCTAGACAAAAGCCACCTTTTCATCCTTCTCTGATTTTCTTTGGCCATGTCCACACATAGCCGGGAATTTGGGAAACTGCTGAGTTTTTATACGTTTACGCCTGTCGTTCACACAAAACCGCAGCTTAACATCATTAAAAACAATGTTTTCTGAAGACTCCGGCCAAAATGAAGATTTTGAAAACTCTGGTTTCATGGTTTTGTGTGGACGCCGGGAAACAGAGTTTTCGTTTTTTAAATGTCACAGTTGAACAACGAGGGCTCATTCTGACTGGCTGGCATCGGTTTTACGTCAGGAAAATACTGCCCATTATGGGTTGGCATGCTTGTAGCCACACTCACAGGTGGATTTTTAAAAACAAATGGGGGGGGGGGTATGGCCTTTGAAGTCAAGAGCGAAATTTTCTCCATTATTTTTTCAAATGATAATTTTTTTGTTTTGATGAGGAAACTTGATTGCCAAAATGCAACATGTGGGGTTCAGGTGAGAGTTAAAAAATCTGGAACTTCAGAAGTTTAGATCATTTTTCACATATATTTGAAAAAAAAACTGTATTTTTTAAACTAGGTTATGTAAAGCATGTGCACATGATGATTTCAGAGATGTATTGATATGTCTCTGTTGCGGCCCTTCAGTGGAAAAGGAGTGTGGCTGATTAATGTAAAGTTCAGGGTGTGTAGTAGTGACACTTACTACGCTGAGTAAGTAACAGACACATTATCACACTTGTGATGTTCCTCTTATGAGCAGTGTATATTACTTCCCATCATACCCCTGTGTCAGCTTGGAGCGCCTACCTTTACAGGCCGTCCTCCTGAGCCGATCAGGAGGCGAGAGCTCATTACAAAGTTTGATTCCTCCTCTTCAGAGAGACTGCCGGTGCCTGTCAGCACAAAGGAATTGCCTGCCTGCTCCCCATCTGGAGATCAAGAGAGTGACGAGGAGAGATTTTCCTCGGCCCGTCCTACAGATGATAGCTCTGGACTGTGCTGAGAGTCTCCTGGAATAGGAGGACGTACAAATTGCTGTTTTGGCTTCTGACACATTACTAGAGTTACAAAACCAAACAGAAACAGCTGGGGCTGTTTTGTATTTTACCGTGTTTTTTAAACCGTTCACTCTCTTAGGGAGTTTATAATATTTACAATATGACAGAATATTGTTGTTTTTAAAGCTTTCTGGCAGTTTTTATGACCTAAAGCAGAGTTAAAACATAAATAAGCCTTTGGGAACTCTATAATTATTACCTTTTTGCCTCAGCTGTGATGCTAATGTGCACACCCATGAAGGTGTTCAAAGGCAAGGAAGCTTCCACAAATGCCGAGAAAGGAGATTAATTCATCACATCTGAAGGGACCTTGAGTAAAAGATATCTAATCAACGTATCATTCCAAGAGACACCATCACAAGCATCAGGAGGAAGCTTAAAAACTTGTGCAACAGCTGCAAACCTGCCTGGCTGTGGACTAAAGCCCAAAATCTCATCAAGGCCTCAAAGTAACTCAGTTGAACAACTAAGAACCCCCCTCTGTGTACCAGCAGGGAACTACAGGATGACTTGATGAAAGCTGGTATGAGAGCATGAGTGGCCGCTGCAGGATTTGCCCTGAATAAACAAGAACTTTAAGGCTGGACTCAAAGGCCCCAAGTGGTTCAGTATGGTTCGTCTTGGTACGGCACACATTTTGCGGAATTTCTTTTGCTAGGTCTCGTACCATCCTACTTTTTGGTACCTTCTGTTGGGGTGGCACTCCCAATCCCACCCCATAAGGTGGAGCTAGAAACAATGCAGTCTGTTCATTTGCGGGAGAATTGTCTTCTCCTGTACAACAAAACATCACATATTTGTAACAAAGATCCACATGCCAATAACAAAGAAGAGGAATCACTGGATGTCCATTGTCGTTCATTGTTTACCATGTTGCATTTTTCTCCTGCGTTGGATTTTTTTTCCACAGTTCACTGTGTTGTGCTGCTATGCCACCAAGCTATTGTGCTATTGGCCAAGAAGGGCATGGTTGGCTTGGGAAACACAAAGAGCATCAGGCTTTATTGATCTATCTTGTACCAAACTGTACTGATTCAAACCAGACTGCTTGATGGAAATCAGACTATAGATGCACTGCACTTTAAACTACAAAGAAAATATCCAACCATCTGTCATTTTAACCACTTTTCCCTTTCTGATGTCTTTGGGTTGGAGGGGGGTACTCCTTGAACACTTTGCCAGTCTATCACAGTAGGGGTGGGCGTATCAATCTTAATATCGATACTATCGATACCAAGATGAGTATTGGTATCGGATCAATATAGCATGATGAGATCGATACTGTCGCATCTCTTATGTCGTCCAGCAATTTGCTTTACTTTCCTCCATCTGCCGCTTCTCTGTACAAATGAGAGGGAGCTTTTTGTTATTTTGCACTGATGATTTTTTTTTCCCTAAACAATTGTAGTGGTAAAATAATTTTATACTTTTATACAGTTAAAATGTTCCTTCAGCTTCAACTTCAACTTTATTATAGTCCCGTGGGAAAATTGCTTTTGAGCAGCAGGCATCAGTACACAAGTACATGATAACACATAAATCATACAGGCATCAAAAAGAATCAGGGGAAATCTTGAACTCAAGTGAAAGAAAAAAAATATGACGGCAATTAAACCACAAAAAGCCAAAGAGTAAGAGTCAGGCAAAACCCATAAAATATAGGCATACACTGTTGTTCTATTGTTGTGGTTAGTTAAAAAAAGCACTTTTGTTGCCTGAAATCTTGGTGCTGTGTTTCACCATAATCATAATCAACCAACTCAATCAAAATCACAAAATTATTCAATGATCATTGTATTTCATGTAAAAAGTATCGGTATCGGTGATACTAGCCCTGTATCTACTTGATAATCGGATCGATACCAAAATTCCCAGTATCGCCCACCCCTATATCACAGGGAAAATATTTAGAAACAGACAACTAATTTCACACTCACACCTACAGGCAATATAACAGTCAACCTGATCAGCATGTTCTTAGACCGTAGGATGAAATTGGAGAACCAAGAAAAAAAAAAAAAAAAACGTGAAAAAAGTCTTGATGTACATGCACTCTCAAGTTTGAACAGACCACTGCAGAATAACTGCTGCATGTGGGTTGGAATGAACATTAGCACAAACACTTTTACCTGTGTTCAAGTCTGTGCTCTGTCACTCTCCTGTTTAGCTTTTTCTACTCTGTCATTTTTCTTTTTGACAGTCCAGCTCCAGTGTCCACCATTCCTACAAAATATATCACACAAATCATTTTCAACAGAGAGAAAAAGGACAAGACTCATTTCTCACTGCTAAACTTTGCTGGCCAGTGAAGTGTCATCCAAGAGAATTTTTAGTCTACCATGGTCACTCGGTCAGATTAGATGATCACAGAACCAGAAATCTGGGCGACACTTCAGCGACTGGTATGACAGACTCCAACGTGGTTCACAGCCAATCAACACAACCAATGTGGTGGCTTTGGAAGGAGAAACTGGACGACACCCAGGAGCGTCTGGGTGCAGAGCATTTCGGTGGTAACTGCTGTTAGTCATCGTGGTGCCGAGACTCTGCTGTCTCCAGGCTCTGGGATGGTTTGGTAAAGTTGCAGAAATTATCACATTAAGAGCTTCAATTCAACGTTCTTATAAGGTCAATCAACATGTAGGACTAATTCAACAAAAGCAAATAAGTTACATTTATTTATTGAATCGAACTTATCTATTTTTATAATCTGCAAATTTGTAACATTTTTGCTGTTGCTGTAAGCACAAAGCAGAATTACTGAATCTTTAAGTTTTATATCACAAAGAAAACCTTTTTTGACATTATAAACAAGCACACAAACTACTTCTAATATTAAAAATAGTGCTGTCAAGTGGTTAAAAATTAATCAAGTTAATCATGTCTACTCTGATAAATCATGATTAATCTGACATTTCTGTTTGGCTTCACAAAGTCTGTAGATAGAAAGAATCTATCCATTGAAATACTACAAGCCACTTGAAGTTTGTTTTGAGTGGTGCTGTCAAACCATTAAAAGTTTTAATCAGATTAATCTCAGGATTGCTGTGGATATAAATCATGTTTCATTCTGCACGAGCAGACAGATTCAAGAAAGGAGGAAATATTTTTGCTCGTAACATGTTAATGAAACACTTCTAACAGTTCATGTTAACAAAAAACTTCTTGAAGGAGCCTTGTAGTATGCATCTTAAAAGGAACCCTGCAAAACCTTTGAAAAAAAACGTGTCCTCAATGGGTCTTGAGTTTGTTGCAGTTCACATGGCAATTGTGTCAGTTTGTCCAAGGTAGACTGACTGAGGCCCCGACATTTCACAAGGGCAGTTTGTTGCAAGCTGGGTAAGGCATTAGCCAAAGAGCTAGCTAGAAGCAGTAGAAGTCAGGGAATGTTTTAATGTATTTTCTATTTTTCTACTGTGAAGATTTTGGAACTTATGACAATTTGTTCAAAGAAGTTGTAAAATCTCAGCAGCAGCCTTCTTCACTGTAGCTGAAGAAGTTCTGCACTCCAGGAGCGAAGATTGGAGGGCAAAACCTGAAAAGGTGATGTTGCTTTTACAGAGAAATCTCAAAAACTGTAAAAGATATCTAAAAGTAAGGTCAAACATGAATAGCCAAAAGATAAGTTAACATTCTTAAGCAAAAGTGGAGTCTGTTAATGAAAGTAAGTTAAAGTTTTAGCATCTCAAAGTTAGTGGAAATTTTAGGGGAAGAGTCAAAGTTTCCCATTCATTCCTTATGGGACTTTTTTTTGCCGTTATTCACAAATAACTCGGCCAAAATTTTGTGAAATGAGAAAAAAAGTCACAGCACACCATTCTCTGATCAAATTGCACATTTTGGTGTACAATTTGTTGGGTTTTTCTCAAAACCCTTGAAGGAGTGGCGAGCCACGAGCTAGAGCCCCTAAAAATGGTAACAATAATAGTTACTATTATAAATATATATATATATATATATATATATATATATATATATATATATATATATATATATATATATATATATATATATATATAAATATATATATATATATATATATTTATATATATATTGGTTAAGGTTTTTGAAACATTCTCAATACATTTGTGAGCAAACTGGATTATTCCTGCTAACATGGTATCCCCACAAAACAATGTCGCACGGAGAACATCCTGACACAATGCACATCATTTCCGCTTCTTCTTCCTGTATCCATAGCAACAGCAGCAGCACGGCGATGTCCTGTACTCAAAGACCAAGATTCCTTGCGAACAGAACTTGCGCAGAAAACATATTGGTGTAGGCATACACATGACCAGATGTTCTGATAAGAAAAGGAGTAACCCCGGGGGGGATGTTGGGGTTTTTAAAAACCTGAATATGAGCATATCCTGGTTTATTAAAAAGGTTATTATTGTTAACATGGCCGTGCACAACCAGATTGTTGTTAATATTGAATATGAAAGAGTTAATGACTGCATGTAAACGTAGTCTGTGGGTCAGCCCTGTATTAGACTGACGACCAATCCGGGACGTACCCTGCCCCTTGCCCAAAAGAGCTGGGATTGACCCCATGAGGTTTGTAGAGGACTTGCATCAGGCCCAAAACCTTTGCTGTGACAGAGGCTGGCATAAACTGCATTTTGGTAAGACACTGCGTTTAAAGGAGCCTCATTTCAAATATGTGCCCTTTTCATATGTTTGGCCTTGAGCCCTGTAACCTGGAGTTTAACTCTATCACCTGCTTCTGGGAACATGGGGGAACAAAGACGAATCAATTCCTGGCGACTACAAAAGAAATCCATCATCATCAGAATCAGGTCAAGGATCTACAAAGACTTCACACAGGCTTTGAGCCAGGACGGGACTGGACAGGCTGCAATAAGAGCTTCACTTATATGTTTGTTTTGTATAAATTTCATGCAGATTTTTGCCTTTTGGAGCACTTGTATCAATTCAGTTGAATGTAATTTCCTGTACTTATCTGTGCAGTAATTGTGCAGCTGAGGCAGCAACCATCAGAGGGAAATGAATCATGTTTTGCGGTGCCATGTTTTTTTTTTTTTTAATTTGTTTCATGGGCCACGGCAGACAGGCGCCACAGAAGAACCCACGATAGATGAGGGCTGGTAAACTGCTCCTCGTCTCACCGTGTACCTGGAGGCTGTTTCAGGCAGCCAAATGAACTAACCAGGCCTGAAGACCTCCTATTCAGTGCATGACCTCTTCATGACACCCTTACACACTCTCTGGCACACACACACCCTTTGCGAACCCTGGACTGTTTTCCTCCACAGGGCTCATTACAGTCACTTTGGAGGGACGGTTTCTCGCTGAAGGAAAATGGTTTCCTCATTGTCAGCAGCCACTTTCTGCACAGCCAATGGCGGTAACATTTCTTCAACAATCTCTTTTCAGGTTTTTTCCCAGCAAACACAAACGCTCCTGCCCCTGGGAGATGTTCCATTTTACATCTCTGCCTCCTGCTCCGTCCCTCGTCTCTATGACAAAACATCTACTCAGCAACACCTCAGCCCTGTCACCTTTCTAAACAGAGCTTAATTTGTTTGAGTTTCCTGCCTGCCCCGCATGGATGCCACAAGTGTCTCCGTGTGCGTCATTTTTCAATTTACCTCACAGCGCCATGGAGGGCAGCTATTGTCCTGATTCTATTTTCATGCCTACTAATTAATTTGACAAATCGGTTGTTGCTGTTTCTCTACACAACACAGTTAATGTGTCTCTGTGCCCGCTGTTTTCAGTATCAAAGCCCTCTTAAGCTGAGACTCAACCTCAAAGCGTGGCACAGATGCCCAGACCCCACAGACAGTGTGAGTGCTCTCCTTGGTCAGCTCCATCTGGACATGGCGTGATGTGAGCACAGCGGCAGAAAACAAGCAGAGTCAGAGCGGAGAGCCAACACGACTCGCAGCCTGGCTGGCTGGGAGAGCCGCTTTCATGTATAGAGAGTGTGTGAGTTAAAGGAGAGGACCTTTGGTTCGGGAGCTCTAAGTGGGTCACACAGTTTTCTTTGTTAACAGATGCTGTTTGTTTTTGTCCCGCTCTTCCTCAGAAAACAGACGCTGAAGACTGCCAAGCCCATTCCCCCCCTGCGCTGTTTAGATTTCAACATGGCTGAGCAACTTTATGTTAATTACTACGTTAGAAACATGGTTTGCGTCTCCACGGGATGTCCTGGGATCTGATTTCTTTCCAAACTTCGTTTCTATTTACTCATTAGTGTTTGTTTAATTCCTCTTTAGGATGGCTGCGATCCAGCCTGATGACTGCAAACAGTATCATCCATCCTCCGCTCTGTTTTTCACTCTTTTGTGATGGTTTCGGTTTTAAGTTGTGTTCATTTTCTGGGTTTCAGTTATACTGTGATTGCCTTGTGTTTTCTTGTTTATCTTAGTTATTCTTGAGTGTTCTGTGTTTCCTGTTTTTGTCTTTAGTTTGTGTTCTTTGTGGTTTTGATTTGGTTCTTGTCATGTGTATGTCTTTTTGTTTTTCTGTGTCTTAGATGGATTTAGTCTTTGTCTTGAGTTTCCTTGTGTTTGGTTTAGTTCATCTTGTGTTTCCCTCCAGCCTGATTGCCCCTAGGGATGGGCACCAAATTAGGTACTTTAAAAGGTACCAACTGAATTCTGTCAAAAGTACCGGGTACCGATTCACAGAAAGTCAAAAGGTACCATGTTTAGGTACCTAAATGCATCCTTGTGACTGTGAGGTAGTGAAAGAGTAGGTGATTTTCCATGCTTAACATGAACACAGCATTGTAAGGTTATATATTGGAAAATACATATGTCAAATTGATTTTTTTTTACATTCTATTATTGAACAAATTGATATTTTTTACTCCAAAAACACAAAAAAGTACCAAAAATTGGTATCATTGAGTACAGGTTCTGATTGCCAGATACCAGGCAACAGTACTGTAGCGTTATAAAATGTGAAAGGTTCCCATCCTTAATTCACCTTCATGTGTTTTACCTGTGTCTTCTTTCACACCTGAGTTGATTACTCCCCTGTGTATATAGGGTGTGTCTCAAAGCGTTAATTTCATGCCCTCTCTCTCCTCTCTCCTCTGTGGCACTGGAAGTACTTTCTGAGTCGTCTTTTTAAAGGCTGTCCCAAAGCTCGGAGCTCGGAGGAGAGAAGAGAGAGAATGGAGGAGACTGATTGGAGGAGCTATGGTCAAGGAAACATGAGAGATGGCTTTGAGGAAGTCTTTTCACTGACAGACATGCCCCCTCTTATTGGACGCTGTAGAGGCTCAGACTTCCCTCAGGAAACTTCACAAATACAACAGAGTCTAATGAGAGAAAGACAAGCTGCAAACAGTCTCTGAGGATCATTCAGAAACTGATCATAAATCTGGTAATAAAGTGTTTGTTGTGAGTTTAAAACACAAAATACTGAACACAACCATCATGAAATCAATATAACTAATGGCTATTATTTTCCTGGATCACAATAAACTGGGTTATATTAAGTTTCAGAGGTCACGATCAGATGAGCTCTAGATAAAGGCTAAATAATTCATAAATAATCTAATAATTATGCATTTTACCAGTAAAGTGATCTGTGAGCTTCTAAACAGCACTCAGAATAAACAGAGAGCAGGTTTTCTTTATGGTAATGTGTTTGTTAAACTGGTCAAAGGAACTGACTGACTAAAGAGCTGACTGACAGATGATCCAGAGGTGATCAGCTGATGCCGTCATCAATGAAACATTTCGCTTCATGTGACGCTCAGGAGGAGAGGACTTCCCATTGCTCTAAAAACAAATCTCCTCCATCCTCTCTCCTCTCTTCATTTCCTCGCCTCTCTCCATTATCTCTGGTGGGAGGGACTGAGACTCAAGTGGGGGAAGGAAGGAAACATCTTTTTTACCACTGGAAGTGATGAAATTTACTTGTGTTTCTTTCACATCACTTCACTTCTATCTCACAGACCATCTAACGTTAGTGTTGTTGTATTGTAGTTGTAATGCCGAATAATTCCAGTAGATGGCCATAATTCACACAAACTGTCACCCGCATAGACAAACAGCATTAGTGCTGTGCATTGTGGGAAACAGTATGCCACGTAGACTGGTCCGTTGCACACTGAGAAATTTTCCTGGATCAGTAGGACATCCAGGGGATTTTTGGCATACTGCAGATTTCGCCAGTTTTCGCATACTAACTACTATAGACTAAAATTCAGACAAAATAGTCGGCACTGCTAGTGTAGAAGGCGGTTTGGAAAACATCCTCTGTGTTTCTCATGTTCTTTGTCAGCTCATTGTTGCTGTCTGTGTCGGATTGTATGCTGTCGCTGTCGCTGTCCCATGCTTCTTGGTTTCTCTTGTGAATTTTTTAGTGTTTCTTGGTTCCGTTTCTTTAGTTAGAGTTTTCGGTTTGAACTTTGATTTTTGAGTTTAGTTTAATAAAACATTCTAAGTTACATCTGCATTTGGGTCCTCCCCCTCCTTCTTGTTTCCTGCTCTGAATTCCCTGGCTACTTTCTTTCCTCAGCTCTCCAGTTTGTTTCCCCCTTTATTTTGATATATTTTATTTATTCCTGCGAGACAGAAATCCCTCTGGTGGGACGCTGGGTCAGTCAGCTGTATGACCGCTAACCGCAGGTAGAAAAATGAAATCATCTTACAAACAACCTTAAAATGTCTGTTTTCATTTAGGGCTGCCTTTTTAAACTGTCCAACAGGAATCTTCAGTGAAGAAGACTCACTCAACTCTTTCTGTCAGATTTTCCAATTTTTTGGGCTGTGAGTCCAAACGTGAGTTTTCATTGATCTATGCGTGTAGGGATGCACAGGTCAGCCATGCTCTGCCAGTTTCCTCCAGTCCAACATACAACGCAACCTTTCGTGTAAAGGTCGATGCACTTGTAATATCTTCTTTTTTCCTTCACATAGCTGGCCTGTATTATGACAGAGGGTAAGGGATGAGTAAATCCCTGAATGACTAGGTTCATTGTGGATAATGATATTCATTAGATGCATGAACACGTTAAAAATGCTTTTCTTTTAAGTGCTTTTACATAATATTTAGTTAATTTAAAAATCTGTAGAAAATGCAAGTGATTTAACCAGGTCGTAGCTTTTTACTGTGGGTTCTGTAAATGAGATTATTAGTCCAGTCTATTATAACATCTGTCAACAACCTGATCTTTTCCGTAAGCCCTCATTCTTTGTCCATTGTCACTAATAAGTTGGTGAAGGATATGACAGCTCCTTATTGTCGGTTTTGTATCTATGTGTTTGCAGCATACACTATATAAAACATGAACGAAGCCCCCGCAATGTCACCCATCTGTTCCTGATACCATGAAATGAAGCCAATCCGCAGACATGGCCACATTTGCTATGACGGTGGTTGTGAGTTTTTCTTCAAGCAGCTACAGGGCGCCCGCCAGTCACGTGACCTGAGCTGTGTCTCTGATTGGAAAATCAAACAATCCTTATAACTTCTAAACTGCAGAGATAGAAAAAAAATTCACTCACCGTACAGTGTGTGCGGATAGTGAAATCAGCATTTTAGACCCAAGCTGTTTTTTGAACCAGCTGTAAATATTTTTTTTAATAGCGTTAAAGTCTGTTTTGATAGCTGGGTGTGTACATGACTTCCAGTCTTTCTGCAGTCAGGCTCAAGCAGATTCTCAATGAACAGTAACTTTTAGCACTTCTGCATAAGCTTCATTTTTACTGACCAGATTTTGCCCTTTGGTTTGCAGTATTGCAGGTGGGAAGGGAATTTTACCTCAAGAGATGCTCCCTATCCAGACACAACATTGACCGTAACTATGGCCCTCTAAGAGACAAGTGGACACCTGACTACACAAAGCATACATGCTGGTATAAATACTGTTAACACTGAACACATGAACCCTGTGGAGCACTACTTTACTTTGACTGAACGGACACAACTCATTAAGTGTTTGGAGAGGTGGTATGAACTCAGAAGGGTTTGCTGTGGATTGTACCAGACTTGTTGGATTAGCCACACAGCAGGCAGAGGAAGTGAAAAATGGAACTTAGTGAGGGCAGGTGATGAATGAAATTGACCAAGCCAAGGTTGTCGTGAGATTTCTGGCACAGGTTGAACAGCGGGGTGATGAGAAGCAGTGAACAGGCTGCAATCCAGTAGATCAGAGGCGGGGCATGAGTGGTTAGAGCAGAGAAAACTGGCCATGAGTGAGGGGAAGACCAGAGCTTGAGGTGGGCAAGTTAAAAACAAAAAAAACAAAAAAAAAACAAAAACCTGCATTTAACACCTAAACATCTAAATAAAGGTTTATCTTAATGAGCCTGATCCATGGCAAAGTTAACTTCTCAATTAGAATCCAGTGTGTCATGAGGAGATGTGTGAAACGTCTTATGACCTGAGAATGAAAATAAACTGATGTGACAAATCGACAACACCTTGACAAATCAATGATCCTTGTACTTCTTTAAGTCAAGATGTAAAGTTACAAAAGACTCACGCAAGGGGCATTACACCACAGCTGTGAGTCACAGTTGGAGTGAAGTGTTAAGTAACATCTGTTACTGACAGAGCCATATCAGTTTTGAGACTGTGATCAATCAACCAATATCCATCTCCTCTCCATCATTCCACAGACTGTCTTTTTCTCTTTCCGCTGAGAAGCTGTTTCAGAATTGTTAGTGAGGTTTTCTGCATCAGCCGGTGTTCTGAATCACTTTGTGACATTACCCGATTTGTTGTTTTTGTTTGTATGGGTTGTAGAACGGTGAGTAGACTGTGATAAGAGAAACGAAACAAGCTTATAACAACTTTTTTTCCCCCATCTTTATTCAGGCTCCCACTGGCAGAATATACATTTAAAGTGATGCGGTTAGTTTGAAGGTACATCTAGATTCTAAGTTAGCATTTGGATGGCTGTAACTTGGTGGAAAGAGATGTTGACAGTGTTGACATGAAGTCCTTTACTGATTTATTGGGCTTGTCCTGTGTGAAAATGAGATTGTCTGCCACGCTGTGCGATTGTAAGTCAAGGATGTATCCTTTTTTCCTTTTTTTTCGTTGCTAGGCCCTGCCCAAGTAGCTGCCTGTTGCAGCAGCTCTCGTCTTTGTCCGTTTTTTTTTGTAATTTTTTTCGTCTCTTTTTCGTCATCTTTGTATTAGGAGTGGATCATCACTTTGTATGGTTCATTGTTGGTCATGGACACCAAACTTTTTGTGGCTTTGGCGATATTTTTTACTTCTTTTCTCCTGTGTTTGTCTGGAGATCCTACATGTAACCATGGCTGCATTGTTTACATGCGAAGTCAGCTGTTAGCAGCCATAGCATGTCAATGCTAACTAGTGTAGGGCTTGATGATTTCTCTCGAGCTGAAGAGGAGGAGGTGAGGACGACGTGCTGGTTCTCCGATGTGAGCTGGGAGGTGACGACGTGGACCTGTCCTTCCATCTATCGTTGTTGGGAACGTGGGATCTAGCCCCAGGGGATGGACGAGCTAGCTGTGCTAACCAAGCGGCATCGTGCTGTTCACGGACGTGGCTGAAGGAGCTGACATTGGATGCCGGCGCCACATTGGAGGAGCTTCGCCTGCTGTGGGCAGACAGGATCCAGGAGACAGAGACTGAACAGACTGTTGGGGAGGCTCAGTCCTGGACCCTGTGGAGGTGGAGACTGGCTGGGCTGGAGAGTGGTGGATGAGTGGTGGACGGGATGTCGTCATCTAATTTCTTGTGGACCTTTTTGCACTTTCTATACTCTTTCTTTCTTTTGTTTTCTTAAATGCTGCGGTGACTCCTGAATTTCCCCTCGGGGATAAATAAAGTATTTTCTATTCTATTCTATTCTATTCTATTTTTATGAGTCTGTTTCTTTCAGTGATGATTGCAAGTTTGGTGGTGACTGAGGCGAGTTGTGCGGCCATCGTGGAAACAGAGTGCTGGAGGGATTTATTTTCTTGTGTAATTGTATCGATCTGGTTTTGAGTGAATTTCAAACTGTAGCGCTACTTAGTAACGAGTGACTGATTTGACTGCTTTTTTTCAGTGAGGAGTAATCAAACGCATTACCATTTCGGAACCCGGATATTCAGATTACAGTTACGTATCCAAGTCACTGTGCATTACTGTTCTTTTCATTTTTCTTGTAAAGTAAACAAATAAAAAGTCTTTTCTTTGCTTATGTCTCGGGGAGTGACGGGATTCGCCAATTCATCACTTTTTCATCATGAAGACAACACATGTGTAACAGCAGCCAACGACACAAACGTAAACAACAGAGGGGTAGAGGAGAGATGCGTGTTTTCTAGCTGGAAACACAGTCAATGTTTGAGTTTGTGTCATCTAAAGATGACAATATTAAGGTTTGTTGTTCACTCTGTACTGGCAGTTTACAAAGGAATCAGAGAGAGATCAGCGCACTGCAGACATAAACGCTTGAGAAGTTCTTTGAGTTTTACCTGGGGGAAAAGTAAGTCCCATCTTTTACTGTAACTGCCTCTATTCTATGAGCTAAGCCCTCTGTTAACAAATTCATCGTAAATGAGCAGAGCAACATAAGGTAGGCTACAACGAGGCACCCGGAGGCCAGCAGGAGTGTCGCCAGACTTTTTAGACTGGGGTGCCCCGAGCAGGGTACAGAGGATTATGTGAGCCCACAGTCCATTAACATTTACTTTTGCTTATTGTATTACAAATACAGGATCAACAAACTGCAGCTTTAAGAAAAAATGATAAAAGACAAACTAGACTTACTTTAGACTTTAACCGAACAGTGCTGTAGTGCACCAAAAATAGTAGTGTAAAAGCTCTCTTTAGTTGTATTTTGAAATTCAAAATGTATGAAATATTTTTGTTTTTAATTGTCAAGTTCACATTTCATGTCTGCATTTTCCTTTCAAACAAAACATGTAGACTCATATTATAATTCATTTTAATTGCATCGCACAATTTTGCCAAATCATGCAGCTGCAGCTGTTGTCTGCAGCTGCTGAAAGTAACTAATAAAGTAACTTATCATCTAACTTAGTTACTTTTAAAATCAAGTAATCAGTTATGTAGCCAAGTTACTTTTTAAAGGAGTAATCAGATTACTTTTTCAAGGTTACTGTGGCAACACTGCTTCTGAACAGCCAGGCAGTTTAGGAGAAGAATCTGTAGATGAAGCGAGTGAATCCTGGTTGCTTTTTTATTTTATTTATTGATTTATGTATTTATTTTAACTTTTGAGAATGTCCAATGGTGCAGAATCTGTTGTAGTAATCCTCTAAAATTGAAGCTCCCTCCCTGGACGGCTGTGACTTCAACACTAATGCAACATTTTTTTTCAGTGACAGAGCTTCAAATATTGATGCCTGATGATTTCATTCATCAGACAGTCATCAGTATCAGTTTATCAAATTAATAATTTTTTTTTTTCCATTCAAACATTTGTTTGCCTTTGTTGGAATGAAATGTGTCTTTTTCACTGGAGCAGAACCTCTTCTTTTTATCTTGACATTTCTCACACCGTGATTAGGAAACCACTGTTTTAATGAGTAAGTAACCAGTTTCCTGTGTGTCCCAGGATTTCTCCTTCTGTCCATCAAAGCTCCATATTTCACCACTTCTGTGCCTTTTTTGCTCGTATGGGATTAAATTGTTCTTTAAATGTGGATTCTCATGTGTCTCTCAGAAGCTCCAGCATCCAGCTCTGTTTCATATGCAGGTACAGTTTCTCTGGCTCAATGCAGAAAATTCCAATCCTTTCTAAGTCTTGCCATTCCTCTCATCCTGTTGCAATTTGTTTCTGCAAGTTGAACAAGTGCCCACATTAGTGTGCCGTTTATTTATTTATTTATTATTTTTTAAATTTTGTTTCCCTGCAGACGGCAGTAAGAGGACCCTGTAACCTGTGATTTTTTTTTCCATTTCATTTTTCTCAAACCATCAAAGATTCATTTTGCTGTTGCTGTCCGCGCCATCTTTCTGCTTTATCTCTCACCCCCATCTCCCCATCTGTCCCCGTTCCTCTTTCCCTCCCCTCAACCAGTCCCCGACCTGTCTGCTATGATGACCATTAAGGCTGGGCCAGCGGTGCCCGTGGGCCTGCTGCTTCCCTGCTTGCATCCCCATTGCACCTCAGCGCACTGGCTGGCCTGGAGCCGCTAACAAGCTGTGCATTCAGACAGTTGATGCTACAAATGGAGCTGTGCAGTGGAGCAACTCCAGAGATGAAAAAGTGAAGCGCTGCTGAATCCTGTTGGAAAGGAGGGGGGGCTCCTGCTCTCCTCCAGAGCTAACACTGAGGCTGACACATGTTTTATAACAGTTGGGGAAGGTTTCCGTAGCGTAGTCTACTTTTACATGCATGCTGCACTTAAACATCACTGACAACAGAGGTTATGGTGAATTTAATGTATTTACATTCATATGGCAGTGAGTAAAGAGTCCATGGTGATAATCAGTCATTGTATCAGACGTGAAATTCTCTATCCTTCTTACTTAAGCAGCTATGAAAAACCAAATTCTTTTTTTTTTTTTTGAGTGAAAAAAGGGTTGGATTTTTGCACAACTTCTCACCTTCTTTTACAGAGCAAACACTGTGTCAGGAGATAACTCTCCACTGAAACGCAGTCAAGGGAATGTGGAAAATAACTCCCGAGCATGAGGTTTGTTCCATTCTCACTATTTAACCCTGACAACGATCCCGTTTCAACAGCTGTTACTTTGTGTTAAAGAATGGACTTAACGTTTAGGAGTTTTGGGTCTTTTTTTTTATTTATTTAAAAAATTCCAATGGTTTGTAAAAGCTGGGACTCTGCTCTTTCAGCCGATATGTGATTTTTTCGGTAATTTACTCGGGAATCTAAGGAAGCCCCTGACTACACACAAGAGTGTGGAGCAGATGCATGGCAGGAGCACACAGAGAAAAGGAAGCTGAGTCCTCCTAAAAAAAAAAGCCAAAAAAGAAGCTCCTCCCTGGTTATAAAACCTCCACTGAGGATTCTGCATGATTGTGGGACTGAAGGAGCATCCAAAGGACAAACTTCATGTGAAAAGGGTAATGTTAGAGGGGATGAATTTGGAGACAAAATAAGCTCTCTCTATCTAGTTTTTCATTTGTGTGTAATTATCTGTGTAGACTGACGCTTGTATTGTGTGGTGACTTTTTTCGAACAGTGTACCAAGTCTAATTTGCAAAATATGTGAAAAATTCAGTGTTGATGATGTGTGATAACCTTCTGGCCTATCATATGCTATCCTTTATGAAACAACACACAAAGCCTTGTTTGTACTCTACGGTGTGTGTAAACTGTAAAAAATGTTTTATCTTATTGAGTGTTTTTGTCTTGTTTCAGGTAAAAATTGTCTTATAAAACTTGATATGAGTCACATTCAATTGATCAGTCCCCAAAAAGTACAATGGAACAAAGAAATAATTGCTCAAAAATTGGAAAAAAAAAAAAAAAAAAAAAAAAAGAAGAAGAAGAAGAAGAATTTCCTATTGCAAGTAACTTTTCTCTTGTTCCACTGGCAGATTTATTTGTTTATACTTGATACAAGCAATTCAGACCTCATTTTTGTGTTTAAATACCTTGAAATAAGACATTTTTCTGGACTGGTCAGGTGAACGTGGCTTATATTAAGTCTAAAAGGGCATTTTTTTTTTACCGAAAAAGACAAAAACACTTAATAAGATTTCAGTTTTTTTGTACTGTAACCAACTGAATCGCTTTCTCCTTTAGTTTCACTTTCATTTCGTACCGTGATGAAGAGCAGCGACCCTTAGGTGGTGAGTGTGTCTGTGTGATAAGGGAGAGATCCGAGGGGATGCTGGAGATTCTGGTGATGTTGTCACCGACCTTTTTTTTAACATGTGAAAATGCTCATGAATGTTAATGTACATATGTTTATTAATGTTTCCACTCTAAGTTCATCCTGTAAAATCTGCTCCTGATGTTTAATTGAAGTGTTTTTTCCTTCACTAAACCTCTAAAATCCATTTCTGTGTCTGTTTTTTGCCTCTATTTTAAACTTTTTTACTCTCATATAACATGCAGTAAATTGGAAATAACTCCAGATATTGGAAGTTGAAAGCATTCCCAAAAAAATGGGCCAAAGCACTGACCCAAAGGCCTTTTTTTTTTTTTTTTTTTTTTTTTTTTGACCGTTTTATTATCAAATTAAGCAAAAGGTCAGGACAGGCATTTTTAGGCTCTGGTATTAAAGTGGTAACTGATTTTCCGTAGCGATCAGAGGAGATATCTGTTTTGTGCCTATTTTCTGAAGTATCTTTTTGCAACTTATGTCCAGTGGCGTTTTCTCCCGGAGGCCAAGGGAAGCCATGCTTCCTCTCTTTTTTTAGACTGTAGCTGGGATTTAATGAAAATACTCCTTTTTAACAGTTTCGATACTTCTTCTGTGTTTTGTCACAGTCATCTCTTCCTTATCCCTCTCCTCTAGTTATTGAGCATTTTACAATGTGTAAAACAGCGCCCTCGTAAATGTTCTGTGTCAAATGCGTGGTGAAAATACGATACTGCACGCTGTTGTCCGCAAGGAAGCCAAGCTGAGTTGGCATCCCTTGGTGAAAAAAAACAAGAATGATCAACCAATCAGATGAGGCCGTGGTCATGACACTGCTCATCTGTGATTGACCAAGACTGTGTCAAGGGAAGCCACCCTGTCTTTGGCCTCAAACCAATCAAATCACAGTATCGTCATCCTCGAGCCACTGAATGAAATCAGGGAGGTTAGCACATTAGCAGTGTGCATGAAGCGGCTGGTTGTGTGTTTAAGAGAGCGGTTGAATTAATTAACACAATGTTTAAGCTAAGTCAAGAGGACAATGTACGTGTGTGAATGAGTGAGTGAGGGTGGGAGAGCTAAAGGGCGTGTGTCGGTGTTCAAAGTAAGTAAAACGAGCGCTCTCTGGGCGCTCTAACAGGTCCGTTACATGAAATAACGATACAAACTGCAACATAGCCTTTTATGTACCCCACTCCCTAAAAAGATACAGATAACAGGCTTTGTCTCACTTGGCTTCCTCAAAAAAAATCTCCACGCCACACCACTGCTTATGTCACAATAAGTGCCTGCCCTTGCCTTCTAACCAACTGGTTATTGGTGCTTGATGAATCACTCTTTTCTGCAAATCCTCCGTGCCTAACCGTAATCTTTATACTCAACCATGATTACCTCCTGTTGTGAAGTGGAAAAGACTGATTTAACCTGAAACAGTAGGCTTTAAGAAATGGAAAGAAGTCACAGTCGATCAAAGCAGTTATATATTAAAAAAGAAAAAACAAACAAACAAAAAAATAGCAGTCATTAGGGATGTTCCAGCTCCCAAGTGGCTTCTTTAGTCCAGAGGCTGTTATGTCTACAGGGGATTGTCAGGTCTCATCCCAGATTTATCGCAGCAGCAATGATTGTATAAGTGAGTAGTGAATCACTGATGAACAAGTAGAATGTGTGAAAATAAAGTATTTACAAACACAAGTGGAGTTAGATTTTGTCTCATGAGCGAACAAATCTTGTAACTGAAGCATATGACGTCTCATGCAGTTGGATCCATTTAAAAAATGCTGAAAGATGGAAACTGGTTTGCTGTGGAACAACACTATCAGCCTTAGCTAGTTACTCCACAATTGCCCTCTGGTTAACTCATCTCATTTTTCAGAGTCACCGGCATTGGTGTCAAGAAGGCCAACTCTATTATTTATGACTCCCAAATACACCTTGAAAGTAATTACTGTTCAAAAGAGAGCGTGCCAATGTTCCCACAGCTCTGAGATTTTGGTCCAAAATCAGTTTTTGTTTGGGACTTGAAGGCATGAAAACAAGCGTTCAGCGTCTGTGAGCTCAGCTTTAGGAGAACCCCTTTTTAAACAGCCTATTTTATTTTATCTGGGTATGACTGTGATTGTGTTGATTCCTGGGCTCGTCTGTGGAAAACAAACAAAAAGTCTTGGATTCTGTGTGAGGGAACCATAGACAGTATAAAACATGAAAGTCACCCATCGTTTCCTGAAACAGTGTCATAAAGCCAATCCGCGGACGCAGCCACATCTGATATGACACCAGCTGTGAGTTTCCTTTCAAACAGCTACAGGATGCCCAGCAGTCATGTGACCTGTGCCTCTGATTGGACAATTCAACGGACCTAAAAACTTCTAATCCGACGAGTTAAAAAAGAATCACTCACCGTATAGCGTGTGCCAATAGTGAAATTAGCATTTTAGAACCAAGTCGTTTTTTGAACCAGGCTGTAAATTTGTTTTTAATGCCGTAAAAGTCTGTTTTTATGGCTAGGTGTGTACGTGACTTCTGTTTTTTCTGCAGCCAGCCTTAAGCAGGTTCTCGATGAACTCTGACTTTAAGCAGTTCCACATAGGCTTCATTTTTACCAACTGGATGTTGTCTCTTGGTAGGAACAAAGGGCTAACCACTATTCAGAATGCATTATTGCTTAACACCAAAACCATCAATTACACCGTCCACTGAAATGAGTGGTGCCACAGTAGACACAAGAATTCAGCTGGTCAACAGGATGGGGCTTAAAAATCCTGTCTCTAACCTCTAAAACACTTGATCCCCAAAACAACCAGAGTGCTGACTTTGAGAACAAGAAAACCAGGATGTAAAAACATGAGTTTAGAGTAGAGGTCTTTAACAAAGGGTCAGTGGCCTCATAAGGGCTCCCCTGCATTGGGTCTGTGACATTTTTGGTCGATAAGTCAATTTTACTTTTCCACTCTTATTATTTAATATTTGGCTTTGAATTCAAATGCATACATGTGTATATAAATGAAAAGAAAAAATGTTGAAAAAAATAAAAAAATAAATGAAATAGATCAGTAAAATACTAAAAAAAAAAAATAGAAAACAAGCAAATAATTGAAAATTTCTCAGAATAATAATAATAATGATAATAATAATAATAATAATAATAATAATAATAATAATAATAAAAGAAACTGAAAATATATGATATGTGAATAAAGTAAAAAATAAAAAATACAATTAAAACGTTTTAAAAAGTATATATATATATATATATATATATATATATATATATATATATATATATATATATATATATATATACATATATATATATATATATATATATATATATATATATATATATATATATATATATATATATATATATATATATATACAATTTAAAAAAAAACACAAAAAACAAGTAATCATTCCCCAAAACTTCAATTTTTCCTCATGTTACTTTCATTTCATAAACATCACAGGATACATGGAGGTCAAAGATGTTATCAGTCAGTCATAATAATAATAAAAGAAACTGAAAATATATGATATGTGAATAAAGTAAAAAATAAAAAATACAATTAAAACGTTTTAAAAAGTATATATATATATATATATATATATATATATATATATATATATATATATATATATATATATATATATATATATATATATATATATATACAATTTAAAAAAAAACACAAAAAACAAGTAATCATTCCCCAAAACTTCAATTTTTCCTCATGTTACTTTCATTTCATAAACATCACAGGATACATGGAGGTCAAAGATGTTATCAGTCAGTCAGAAATGGACACATTCAGCAACACAGCAGCTTTTTCCAACTGGTTCACTCAGCATTCACCTCTACCTCATGAAGACAGAGGAAGACACAAAGAAATCTGGCTCATCAAATGTGTTACAACATCGTGGGAGCAATGTCAGTTTTATAAACCCTCTTGTTGCTGCCACAAATGAAGCTGTTCTCCTTCTTTCAGATGTTCATTTAACTCTATGCTCTGTGTTTACTATGATCCTTATGGATGTGCTTCAGTCAGCTTTCCCTCTGGTCGGCTATCATACCAATCTTTGTGATAATCCATGGAGTGCTGAGTCATCTCTTTGCCCACACAACAGGATATCTCATTATTAATATTGAGTTTTAAACATTTGTAATTTCAAACAGTAAACACTGAAAAATCTTTAATTGCAGAAAAATCAAACAAGACAATTTTTGGGACTGTCTTAAAAATTATTTCTTACCTTTCCTTCATCAGACTAGGGTCCAAAATCTGCCTGTCAAAATCTTATCAACTGAAATTAGCACTTTTTTCCCCCCATAGCTAAGATTAAAGGCTCTGAAAGGACTTGTGGGAGTAATATTAGGAGTAACTTTAAGAGTCAAATGCATTTACGTCAAAATTCCCATGACAACACTATGGTGGTCAGCTTAATCACTGAAAGACACTTGCTTTTCTTGCTAGTCCCCACAGCGCCTATAATAAAGACATGAGCATCATGGACTGCTGTCAGTCTTTTTTTCTAGACGACTGCTCTACGTATTGTAAAACTGATGACCTGAGACTGTAAACTGCCTCCTTTAGCAAAATAACCTCAAAAATATCCAATTTCCCTCCTGTTTTTAATACTTTTAAGTGTTTGGGATTAGAGATAGATTATCTGTGAAGTTTCTCCTCATTTCTCTAGCCATACTTGCTTTTAAATCACAGCAAATTTAAAAAAAATTCTCCAAAGAGCTGTAAACACACAGCTTGTACATGTGTTAGTGAAAGTGTATTTGAGGACAAACGTAGCTGGCTTTCTGATTTTTTTTTTAAATTTTTTTTTTCAGTTTGATAATGTGTTTTTCTGAGTTATTTCCATTTACCAAACTGTATGTGTTCAGTGTTCTGTGTATTATAGAAGAACTTTCTCTGTTATTGCTGATGTCAATCACTGAAGGAAAGCAGCACCATACCACGCTTTTATTCCTCACATTCCTGTTGCAAAACAAAAGAGGATAATTACAATCACAGACCTGCAATTCATCTGTCATGACTACAGGTAAGGCAGGAAGGAGTAGAGAGCGATCAAGGGGGAAAAGATCAAGATGTACAGGAGAAAGAGGATAGGGAGATAGAAGAAGGATAGAGGAGGTTAAGAAGTGATGAGTGGTAAATGGGCTGTGTTCTCAAGGTGCTTCACATTCACTCATTCACACCACACTCACACACTAATGACAGATGCTGGGATGTGAAGAGCCAGTCAGAACTAGTTCCATTCAGACACCATTCAATTTGGTACACACAGAGTAAAATTTAAGAGCAATGGAAGTTTTTTTTTTTTTTTTTTTTTTTTTTTTTTTTTTTTTTTTAATACAGGAAAAGTCTGGCTTTCTGAAAAGTATCTTCATATTTATGCACTCAGTACTCGGTTGAGGCTCCTTTTGTTTGACTTACTGCATAAATGCGGTGCAGCATGAAGGAGATCAGCCTGTCGGACTGCTTGGGTGTTATGAAAGCACATGTTGCTGTGATAGCAGCCTTCACCTTTCTGGGTCTGGCATTTTTTATCTTCCTCTTGATAATACCGCATACACTCTCTGGGGTTCAGGTCTGGCAAGTTCGGTTTTGGTTCTTTTGTGCTGTGGAGAGGTGTCAAGTCCTGCTTGGTAATTAAATCAGCATCTTCATGTGCTCCAAAATTTCCTGGTGAACAGCTGCATTGACTCTGTATGTCAGAAAACACAGTGGACCAGCAGCAGAGGACATGGCAACCCAAACCATCACTGACTGTGGAAACTTGATTCTGGACTGCAAACAGCTTGGTTTCTGTGTCTCTCTACTCTTTCTCCAGACTCTGGGTCCTTGATTCAAAGATGTGATGAAAAATTACTTTCATTTAAGAAGAGGACTTTGGACCACCGAGCAATAGTCCAGTTCTTTTCCGCCTTTGTCCAGGTGAAATACACCAGATGTGTCTCCACTCCGTCTCTGCTCCGTCATGACATTCATTCGCTCCATTCAAGTCAATGCGTCCTTTGCGGTCTGGCAGCATGACTGGTCTGGTATACTGCAGCTAATAAGCTACTGTCCTGTTTTTACAGGGTGCCTGAGCTGTGACACATCATTTCACTGTAGAGTAAATGGAGGGGGACAGGATGTGGTGAACAGAAACTATTCAAGAAAACCCAATGAGTTTCAATTTATTAATCACTTAAACAAACAGCTTTTTTTTTTTTTTTTTAAGTTTGTCCGCTCCATTTACATGCTCTGGTCTCCGTTCGCTCTTTGTGAAGTTCCCCTAAGTTCTTGAATGGGCTTTTCTTGACCTTCCTCTTCAGGTTGTGGTAATTCCAGTTGCTTGTGAACCTTTTTCTACCATACTTTTTCAGTTCAATAAGTGCAATAACTGCCCAATACAGATCACTATGTGCATTATCTGTTTAACTTCAGTATTTTTAATTGTATTTATTTATTTATTTTATTTTACAAATAAAAACACATATCTTTTTTTTTATTATTTATTTCAGTATTTTTTAATTTAGTAAGTTTTCGTTGCTAGGCGCTGCCCAAGTAGCTGCCTGTTGCAGCAGCTCTCTCTTCTTTGTCTGTTTCTTGTAATTTTTTCGTCTCTTTTTCGTCATCTTTGTATTAGGAGTGGATCATCACTTTGTATGGCTCATTTGTTGGTCATGGACACCAAACTTTTTGTGGCTTCAGTGATATTTTTACTACTTTTTCTCCTGTGTTTGTCTGGAGATCCTACATGTAACCATGGCTGCATTGTTTACATGTGAAATTAGCTGTTAGCAGCCTGTAGCATGTCAATGCTAACTAGTGTAAGGCTTGATGATTTCCCTCGAGGTGAAGAGGAGGAGGTGAGGACGACGTGCTGGTTCTCGGATGTGAGCTGGGAGGTGACGACATGGACCTGTCCTTCTATACATCGTTGTTGGGAACGTGGGATCTATTTCAAGTGGGATGGACGAGCTAGCCGTGCTAGCCCAGCGGCAGAGGGGCTGCCAGAGGGCAGAGTGGCATCGTGCTGTTCATGGACGTGGCTGAAGGAGCTGACATTGGATGCCGGCACCACATTGGAGGAGCTTCACCTGCTGTGAGCAGACAGGATCCAGGAGACAGAGACTGAACAGACTGCTGGGGAGGCTCAGTCCTGGACCCTGTGGAGGTGGAGACTGACTGGGCTGGAGAGTGGTGAGTGGCTGGAGAGTGGTGAACGAGCTGTCGTCATCTATTTTCTTATGGACCTTTTTGCACTTTCCACACACTTTGTTGCTTTTGTTTTCTTGATTTCTGCTGTGACTCCTGAATTTCCCCTTGGGGATGAATAAAGTATCTTCTATCTATCTTTCTATTCTAAATCAAGTGCAATACTCTAATTAACACAGTTCATTTAGTGCAATATTTGTTAAATATATTTCACTAAACGCAATATCTGTCTAACATAGTTCACTTTGCCTTGTCTTACTTCTTAATGTAAAGGGTTTTCATCTGGTTTGGTACTTACTGATTATTTTGGTACTTACTGCTTACTTTATTGCTTTTTTTATTGTATATCTATCACTTATTATGTTTTACGGCCTTGGTACATCTAATTTTCCAACTGCTTTATTGTATGAAAAGCGATGGCAATACCATATTTCCCCATGGGATCAATAAAGTATTTCTGATTTGATTCTCGTTCCACCCACTTGGACGCAGCTCCAGCTTCCTTTTATCAGTAACCTTAAAAGTCATACTTATCACATTTAAAAGAAAAGGAAATGAAATAGTTCACACGGTGTGTAATAAATCTATATAATATATCAGTTTCATTTTTTAAAAATAAACTACTGAGATAGGATAACATTTCCATGATGTTCTGATTTGTGTAGAAGCACCTGATCTATAAATATATAAAAAATATATATATTTATGTATCGCCAAGATTGAAGGTATACAGTGATGACATGTTCTACATGAATATTTTATTCCACCTTCAAGGTAGGAACACTCTGAATAAGCACTTAGTCGATCAAAGAGCAGAACAGCTGTAGGGTAGGTATATATATTTCTTCAGAGTGAATCATCTCATGTCAGTTTGAACAGGTGTCTTTGAATCAAATCCTTCAGATTTGTAGTGTGTAAAAAGTATCACTCCATTGTGCGTTTGTGCCAGTAAAAGGACACAGAGATGGAGCTGAGACAAGAGGAAGGAACTTGTTCTTATGAGAAGCAGGGTTTTCTTCTTTTTTATCTTCACCTCTCTTGCAGTCTGTCTTTCACCTTAGATCATCCTTCTCTTGTTTTTCCTTCCTTATATTGTCTGATAGCGTGTCCACACTCACACAAACACACACACACATACAACATGAACCTCACACATACCCTTCCAGTTGAATGAGAGCAGAGCATGGCCTGCACACAGGGGAACAAACGGTGAGCAGCGTTTATAGAGCGGGCTCCCTGATGGCCCAGTCCTATCAGCCTCCATAATCAATGGAGGCGTCAGTCAGTCAGGGAGCACACAGCCACAGCTTTCAGGAGGAAAAGATCAGACCTCAGCGTCCTGCCAAGCTGGCAATTAAGGAATACAAATGACCTGTTAATTGCAAAGGCCTTTTGGCCAGATAAAAGATCAGGTTAAAAGTTCCAATAAACCCTTCAGAAAACGCCGCTCTTAAATTTTTCTCATCCTTTAGTTCACTGCTGCAGAGGCTGCGCGTCCCACTCAGCTCTGCTTTATTCATTTGCTCACACGAGATCTGTGCCGCCTGAGTCAGGTATTACACAGAACAGGAACCAGGCCTCTCTTTTTGTCCATTTAGCATTCAACACAAAGAAGAAGAAAAACATTATTATATATAATAATATTGCGAAAGGTCTGAGAGAGGAACACACCGAGCATTTTGATGGACATCACCCCTTATGATGTGCCATGAATAGGAGCATGTGGTGCGAAAGAGAGCAACACCAGGGAGCCGCCGAACACATTTTAATGTTCGAAATGTGCTGAACAGAGGAAAGAGAGGAGGTCTGAAGGGGCTGGCCTCGCCGCTTTGACATCACACCAGCGCTGATTGTTAGAATACCAATAAACAGGTAAGCTGCTGGTGATGCTGAGGGAACAGAGAGCGGCCTCTGTAGATTTGTCTTCCCGTCTCGCCGTAATGATTTCTCCTGGTGATAGAGGGTAACCTTGAGTCCTACAGGGCCTTGCTGCATAGAATGAAGAGGACGTGTCTCAGACAAAATGAGCCCGTTTCTGCCCACGCCGCAGTTATTGTCACGTAGGCCTCACTTTGATGGTATCTGTCACATCACAGGTTTTTACCCTGAGCTGTGAGCTCGGTCCAGCTATGTATGAATATTGGAAGGGATTTCATGCCCTTGGTTACCAAAGAATGTGTGCATCTATGTGAGTTTGTGTGGAGAGTTTCAGACAGAGATTAGAAGAAAACACAATAATGGGTCCTTATCTCTTTGTTAATGGACAAAGCTGCACTTTCCTCAATGATAGAGTCTCTTACGACCCCTTTAAGGACTTCTGCTTTCAACTTTAAAGCAAAGCATGGACTACTAAGGATAGAAAAAGCTAGAGGAATGTGCCAGGTGGCTAATGGTAGTGCTGGAGACAAAGAGCCAAAGCTGATTGAAGCTACGCTTAACAGTTGGCAAAGAATTTACTCCATCAGAAAGTATTTATCACTTAGAGTTGTGCTAGCTAAGTGTGTACTAGAGAAGGATGTCGTACCATCTAGTAGTAGCTCATAGTAGGGATGGGAATTTAAAGTAATTCCTGTGTTCAAATATTTTGAATATTTGATTAGAGTATTTTTTATCTTTATTTCAACAGGTAAAGAAAAAAAGTGTCTGTTGGACACAGACCTTCTGCACTATAATTAAAGTAATTACGCACATCTTTCCCACTCCATAGATGTTTTTCCCTGCGACAGTGGCTTGTACTCTGGCTCGACAAACGCCATCAGCTCTTTGAAGCCTTCACATTCCACAAAGCTTAACGGGAGCACAACACCTCCAGTCATAGCAAGCTGATCTTCTCCGCTCTGGTTTCCTCACATCGACGTGCTGACACAGCTAGCAAATGAAGTGATGGGAGACTGCCTACCTCCAACGTTTTCTCTTTGGGGTTTGAGCGCATGTGGTTAAGCATCGAACTAGTTATTCTATGGCATGCACGTTTAATACACATACCTTGCACTGCACATTAACTTATTGTTTTTGTAGTATTTCCAGACATAAATTTTCTCGACTGACGTGTCTCAGGTGTAGCAGATGGTTCTGCATTTGCTTTCAGTGTAAAACATGTTCCTAGAGAGTTGCCGTAGCTGCCGTAGAATGGCTTTTTTTTACTAAAAGCTGGCACAAATGTAACGCTGTGTGTTCAAGTTATAACAGTATTCAAGTACTCAATTACTTGTACCCATCCTTAGCTCAAAGTGTGTCCCTCTATAGTAGAACAACCTAGTTCACTGCCTCCATTTTTTTTTTAATCTGTAAGCAATAAAGCTGTGTGATTTAGCGCCCCCTGTAAGCCAGGAGTACCTCTGTTCAGACTCTTTAAACTTGATGCTACTGTTTTCTAATTTAGCCTGAAGTTTTGCTATAAGTCCTTTTTAATTGTAGTGTACGCTGTTCAGGAAGTTGTTTTGGATTTTTGTGCTTTTACTTTAGCTTATGCAGCACAGAAGTGGGATGACTTGGTTCCACATTCACACCTCTGTGACTTTTACGGAGGCATAGAGACAAGACGGGATCCACGTTTAAAAAAACTATAACTGCTTTGCAACGTCAAGCGTATTTCATTTCTATAAATTGATTTACACCTGTTTTAAGTGGTAAACTATACATTTTCCAAGCCATCACTCATTTACCAAGCAACAGCACATCAGCTGGAAGTGAGAAAACAATTGAATTATCCACTGCCTGTTAGGGATATATAAGCAGCCTTTTCCATAAAGGTATTACTATACTGACCTGAAGTAAGACCACCCCCTTCTTTTTGAGACCAATCTTCAGAAAAATACACCAATAACTAAAATTTACTTAGTTAAAAATAAGTATATTTTACTGAAACCCTGGAAAAATCCTAAAATAATCATTAGAGACTGCAACTATTTTTTGCTGTAAATACCATCAGTAAGATCTGTGTTTCAAATGTAATTCTGATGACAGCTCTGGTAATGGGCATACCTGTGTTATGCTTCTCAATGAGGACAATGAAAAGCTTTTCTTGTACAGTTTGCATTTTTTTAGGTGGCCTTTTTGGACATTACACTCCGCAACTCCACATTCTCTCTGCCTGACATTTGTTTGACATCGCTGCTGCATTGACCATCATTATCTTAAACATGGCTCTGGTGGTGACTCTAAAATGAAGAGATTTTAGGGTATCTATACACCATTAGTACTTTAGTTTGACACAATACTACATTTATTTCTATTGAAATAAGACGGTTTCATTTCATGGGATGCTGAAAACATGATTCTGTTGAAAACATGTCTAAAGGAGAACCTGTCTTTAAACTTTATATATATATATATATATATATATATATATATATATATATATATATATATATATATATATATATATATATATATATATATATATATATATACATATATATATATATCTATCTATCTATATATATATATATATATATATATATATATATATATATATATATATATATATATATATATATATATATATATATATCATTTTCCCACTTCTAAATTTAAAAACTAGATTTAGTCTTCAAATCATCCAATAGCAAGAGATGAGTTTGGTCCAGTCATCAGCACTGTCAGTATGGTTTAAGGGCTGTCTCATTTGTATAAATGTTTCAAATCTAAAAAGCACAATAGCTGTGTCTCCTCCTTTTAATCTTAGCTCTGCTCAGTAATTCCCAGGTGCTAGCTTTACATCAAGCATACAGACACAAGGCTCTGAATATTCATCAGTTAACGGGAATTGAATTTTGAGTTTATTGCATTTCCTGAGCAGACTTGCTGTTCTCTGAAGGAAGCTTATTAAAAGTTTTGGGTTAAATTTTAGTAACAGATGCTTCCCAGTTAATTGGAATAATTGAGAGCGGCCTTACTGAACACTATCTTTATTTCTATGGAAATCTCCCCTGATATTAATTCAGTAATGCTTTAATGGAGCCAGTCTTCAAAGATTAGACACAGCAAGTGCCAAGACAGGTTTTTAGAAACATACTTATTGAACCTCAATAATGAATTCAGACATTTAATGAAAAACTGCAAAGCCAAGTGACCAAAGATGGAAAACTGTGGAGACTTACTCATCTGATGGCTCATTTAAGGGGTTTTAGGGTCCGATATAAGCACTTTTAGTTGCCTAAAGTAAGGGTATGTTCAACCTGTGGAACAATGAATAAAATAAGTGTGAAAATGACAACATGAAATAGATTTCTCCTCCAGGAGAACACATGGGCTCAACGCTGCTGTGGTCTGTGAGCTTAATTAACACGTCTGTTTTCTAACCGAGTCTCTCCCTGGAGACAGATTAATCTCTGAGGCCTATAAGCTCATTGTGATAAGTGAATCTTCATGCCTATTTGTTTCTCTGGGTTAAATTGACCTCCGTGCTTTACATTTATAGAAGGTGTGAAAACATTTTCTCTTGTGTAAAATCAAATTAAATCAAAGCATACGTTTGTTAGCCAAGCCTTAAGAGAAAGTCAGAGCTAAATACAAGTTTGGATATCACAATTTGCTGGGATTGCTTTTTGTTGTTATTGTGAGTGAGCTGTCATCATATCAGAGACGGCTCGAATGGTAAATACATCAACTTTATGAGCATTTTGGTTTTGTTACCGGGAAAAAAATGTGCGTCTCAAGACTAATTCACAAGGATTTAAATCATGTAGTTACATTAAAATGGAATCGCACTAAAATAATATCAGGAGAGACACCGTCTCACTGAAGCTTTATTTAATAAAAAGGACTTTGAACCCATCGATTAGTCAGATTTATAGGGACGGGCTCGTATAAATTGCAACAAATTGGAGATGGCCCCCATGGGAGTCATAAAGGGGAAGTCTCCACTGGTTCACTGACTGCTGTGCAGGAGGGTGAGGAATACAGAGCAGGCTGAAGAGGAGCTGGAAGATGCTTCAAGGGGGTATTTAGATTATAACTGTAATAAAAAGGCTGAAAAACAAATCTCGATAAAAACATGAAGGACTGAATGCTAATGACTGAGGGATCAGTCAGTTTTAACAAATTAGAGAAATAATTATTTGATTTGTTTTGTCTTCAGTTAGCAGTCTGGTAATGAGCCATTTACTGTATAATGTGCAGGGATGGTTCCCTGTTCACCCCAACACCCAACAATTAAACGTCATTTCATACATATTGCAAACCACTGGTCAAATGTCCATTTTTAGCCCGTGTCACTTTACATAATTTCATTTCGAACTCTAAAAAAAAAGCATCACATTTTTTCTAACTCTGGATGAGTTGGAACAACACCATCCAGCCCTGCCTCCTGAGAGACAGGCTGCTGGCCATGGAACTTGAGCCTCACACCGCTGGCTGGATCACAGACTACCTCGGGATGGACTGCTGTACCTCTAACATGGTGTCTAGCAGCAGCGGAGTACCCCAGGGGACTATGTTGGGGCCATTCCTTTTCACCTTCTTCATGTCCGACTCTGGTTCCTGCCACCTCCTATAGTTTCCCAAGGACTCCTCCATGGTTGGATGGATCATCAATGAGTAAACCTTATGCCCCTTGTGTGTGTGTGTGTGTGTGTGTGTGTGTGTGTGTGTGTGTGTGTGTGTGTGTGTGTGTTATACCTTTTTTTGTCTACTCCAGCTTATCACACTCATCTATTGTTGATTTGTTAAATTGAATTAAAGTCTGCTCAGATTTATTCCACTGTATTTGTTTTATACTGTATTATTGTTGAAGTTAGCTCAGTGTTTTTTGCATTTTACTGTGTAAAGTCCTGTCTTAATAAAGATTGATCTGATACTGCATTTTATTGCACTGCTCTTCACTATTCACTCGCTGTATACTGTATAACCAGGTTATAATAAAATACCTTTTTTTAATGTATGGTACATCACCAAATCTTGATATATATATTGAAAGCCGTTCATTTTGTGGTGTTTTTTTCATGCTGTTATTGTGACTGAATCTAAGTTGCCATACCTGTACTGTCCCTTTAAGACGTCGATGTTCATGTTAGGTACTGCTGAGCCTTCCTCAGTTCAAGCTAGGCTTGCTGAGAGGAGGTAAGAAAAGTTTTCTGGGTCCCTTATATGCACTCATAAATGTTCGAAAGCATTGAAAAATTTATTAAAAGGTAGTTTTATTTATTATTACACTATGAACATGGGGTTACTATTTACACACAACTCCACACTGCCATCTAAAAAATCTTTTAAAAAAGTTACCTTTTGTGCACCTTGTACTTGTGTAACTTGTACTTTTTTTTTGACGTGTGCTGCTCTGTCATTTTTTTGACAAATTTTTTCCCTTTCTCCTTTGGTATGTTTTACATTTGAGCTATACTACTACTATATATATACTACTATATATACTGCAATGTTCAGCATAGCACCATGGGCCCTTGGGTATGGTAATTTCAATCCTTCGTTTATTTTTTTACTCATATTGCAGAAAGGACAATGAAGTTACCCTGAAAACTTTTGTCATGCACATAATTTTTGGCTAAATTACACAAGTACATAGCTCTGGAGAAGAGCAACAGCAGAAATCAAGATTATTAACTGAAAACACTGGCACCTTTCAGGCACAGAAAAACAAACAACTGAGCTGCCTTTTTTTTGTAGGTGTGTTGAAAAATTTGTGCCAGCAATGGCAGAGATGATTGCACATTTCGTCCAATGAGGAGCAGCTGTCAGTTGGTGTTTGAGGAGTATTTTCTTCTCAGGCGCAGTGTGTGTGTGTGTGTGTGTGTGTGTGTGTGTGTGGGTGTGTGTGTGCGTGTGTGTGTGTGTGTGTGTGTGTGTGTGTGTGTGTGTGTGTGTGTGTGTGTGTGTGTGTGTGTGTGTGTGTGTGTGTGTTTGAAATGACTTAATAATCAAAAACACAATCACTCATTTAAACACTCCTCATATTCCCCCGCTCTGCTCTGAAACACTCAGTTACACTGATGAAGAGTGTTACAGTGCTTCAGGCACAAACACATTTCATGTGCTGGACAGAGCCATGATAAACACAACCTTTGCTTATTACCCCGACAGGAGGCATTCTGGGAGTTTAAGTCAACTGTAACACAGTTATTGTTTAAGCTGCTGTAATACTGTAGAGCTTTAATCTCCCCCGCTCTGTTGACTCTTGTTGTTTGAGCTTTTACATCAGTGTTGAGAGGCAGTTAAACAGCACGTCCTGTGACGGTGACTGTGTGAAGGTTCTTTCACAAAATTCACAACAGTTTTCAAACTGTGCAGTGTTCAGCAATGTGTTTTCAGAAGGCTATGGCCAATATTAGACTCACAGAGTTAGTTTCCATAACGTTTCCTAATGCTGAGTTTATGTCGACCATTGGTCTGTTTGCAGATTTTCTGGTGGCTTTCCACCTTTTTATACACAGAGTTGGTGATGTGTGTATGCCAAGACCTAATGGCCATGGTTACTGTTATTGTCTGTGTTAGTCTTAAGATGAATCCCAAAGCTCTAAACTGACTCTCCTCTCTTCCCTGCTGATCCAGAAGTACTCACCAACCTCCAGGAGGACAGAGGAGAGAGGAGAAAGGAGGCAAATAGGAGACACAATGTCAGTAGAGACATAAGAACACCCTTGAAAGAAGTCTTCACTGACACACACATACACTCATATTGGACATTATTCTGATTGGACGCCCCTGTAGCTGCCCGGAAACAGTTGCTAAGGGAGCTCTAAAATAAATCATAAAACCATGTGTCGAAACATCTGGTGTGTGATAAGCTGAATTAAAAAGTGTTTGATTTTAACAAAATACTGAACATATCTGCCATAAAAATCAACCAAAATACTATTAAGTTGTTGAACCATTTTCCCTATTAACTAACTAATGAAATGAGTCATAGTCTCATACAACAAAGAAATATTCATGATCAGTTATTGTTGTGTTAATTTTCCTGTTGATCCTCTTTGTCTTCATGTGGAGTTGTTTATTAAACAGGTTAAAATCAGCAACAGAGTGTGATAACTATTTATTTTTACTAAAGTTATTACAGTACGTGTGCAGACACACAAACAGCTGTTAGAACTGACTGACAGATGATCCAGAAGTGATCAGCTGATGCTGTCATCACTACAAGACATCACTTTGTCATTCCGTCTTAAAACAAACGTCCTTATTTCCTCTCTCCTCTCTTTATTTCAGAATCAAAAAATACTTTATTGATCCCTGAGGCGATTGATAAATGCCCTTGTATCTCCTGATGAATCTACGGTGGGAGGGACTTATATGCAAGTGGAGGATGCAAATCTTTAGAGCTTTGGGATCAACTTTCATTAATGCCGTCAGAGTTCTGTACAGCCATGTATGTTGAGGAACATAAGAAATATGGAACAGACTGAGGAGAGCAGAAAGATGCTTTAAAGGGTATTTAGATAACTGGAATAAGTAGGCTGAAAAACAATAAAAACACTGTCATTTATTCTGTCAGTGCTTTGAACAGTCATATGTGTTTGGATGCAAGTTTTGCATCATAACCTCTTGATTGTACAGTAGGCATGGGAGCTGTGGTCCCTCCATGTGCACTTTTTGATTTCCACAGGAAGCACCACAGCTAAAGCTTTTAGGATAATACATACAGTAAGTGATGAAATCCTCACATGCTTTGCAGGAAATTTTTTCTGCATTTGTTAAACTGTTTGCTCACACAGAATGGTCAAACTCTTTTCATTTCAATCAGAAAAGTTATTTATTTTCTCTTCGCACCGTGTGGGCCAGCTCCTGGGACAGATGCAATCTGTTCCTTTGTCATTAATAGGAGTACAAAATGAAGAGACAGTTACACAGCTGGCTTTTCCATTCAGAATACTTTTGATCCACCTGCACTCCTGGTTTGTCATCGCCAAATAGCAGAACCTTTGGTGATATACTGTTGATCTCCCGGTGTCTCCCCCTCATCCTCCTTACAATAATGTACTCCATCTTTTTAGACCACTTAAAAAATAAGATTAAAACAGAGAAATATGGGAAATCACAGGTAAATCCTGAGTGACATACATTTATTTTGTCTCTTTGTTCTTCGTCTTTTCTCTCCCTCTTTTCTTTGGATTAAATGAAATGAGAGAAGCCAGATATTTACTCAGTATCAGATGTAAAGGCTGTTAGTTGTTTAATTGTAAGATGTGCATCAAACTTCCAGCTGTCGTCAGGTTAACTTTCCATTATGACAAACGGCTTTAATCTGACATCAGATGTGATGGAACAGTTAATATAGATATAAATGTATACGCTGGTTCAGACGGTTACATTAAATAGTGATTGCTGTGATTGTTTACTGCATTAAAATATGTCTGACACTCTGGAAACCTGCCTCTGAGGCTTTGTTGACATGTGCGCACATGTGCGCCTGTCACCAAATTACAGCTGCAGAGGGTGCGCTCCGCTTTGCGCTGAGAATAGACCAGGTTGGAGCTGGTGAGCTTTCAGCGCACTTTCTGCGCTGCTTTTGGCACTAAATTGTCACTGTGCGAACATGAATCTGCTGACACCTCCCCCTGGTGAGCCGTCAACCCCCCCTGGTGCGCAGTCACACCCATCTCTGCACAGATGGTCTACCAAATTGTCAAATTGGCAGCGCGCGGAAGTGCGCAACACGAAATTAACACTGTGCAGGGTGCGCCAGGCTTGCGCCTCCTGTGCTTCACCACAAAATTAGAGCCCAAAGAGTTTATTTGGTTAATGCACTGGTTTTATGTTGGGACTTCGCAATTTTCATCTCGTCTGGTAGTTGGGGTGGCTGTAGCTAGGTCAGTGGTCGGTCAATCAACAATCAGGCGTTCCTGCTCCTTCACTGAGGTGTGAATGGGTGAATGTGACACATAACATAAAATCACTTAAAATGGGGAAAAGACAAGCAAAGTGCTACATCATCACAGTGGATTTATTTCTGTGTTTGGTGATCTGATTGATCCAAGCTCCCCAAGTTGAATATCACTTAAGAAACTTTTCCAGGAGGAGGGAGAGCTAGCAAAACCCAGAGCTCCTCTGACACCTCAACCATGCTTTTAGCTAGCAAACACTGGTACCAATAACAAAGTAACCCACCTTCAATGAGCAGATAGAAGAAATGATTTTGAAGTGACAGACTTCTGTCTCCTCTGTTTCTGACTCATAGCAGGCAGATGTCAATCAAAAAGTGATTTACTACGCTCTCATCATCTGAAGGGATCCTAACTTTACAGAGAAACTCACTATAAGCTATTTTAGCTCTCATGATTTTTTCCATCCTGAGGTTTTGGGGTTTTGAAAAATATTCTCAGCGTTACTTTATCATAAAAGTCACGTTTGCAGAGACCTGGAAAGAGGATGGTTATATTTCCTTACAAACCCGATAAAGAAGCTATTTCCAAACCGTCCTGTTGTCACCGGAACCTCTTTTAACCTCAACTTAAATAAATGGTCGTATTTTTAGGGGATGTAACCACACGTGCCACGAGGAAATATAACAAGCACCTTTCATTCCAAATGGATATATCACATATCACATTTTGGATGAAAGCTGTAACATGCACTTAAATGAATTGTGGCTCAATTTTGTGAGTGCAGGGAGAAGGTATGCAGTGGAGCGGAGATAAGAGCGTTTGCAGCACACACGATTGGAGGAGACGTTCTTACAGTGCCCGTCTGCCGAGGGAGAGAGAACCAGATAAGCACTATAGCTCTTAGGGGTTTCTCGGCTTAAATCATCTGCCAGAGACTTGCAGGATCTCAACAGTTTTGCCTTCAAGTGTGTTAGATATATGCAACTGCCTGACATTCAAAGGGACTCTTTCCCTTTTGGATTCTGGTGAGAATTTTCCTCTATAGATGGAGAGTCTCTGTGGGCAGACAGATGGAAGAATATGCAGCCAGGCTCCTCTCAGCAGGCGTGTGTTGGCGACCCAGACCCTACATCCTCACGCTGAATCTGTATGTCCAAGAAAAGGTGATGGATGTTTAGAATGGAGCTCATTTCATGGTGCTTCTTTATCAAAGTAATATAATCTGTTGTTCATTATCAAATACAACAAGGGGGATGTTAAATCATCTGTTTGCTGTTTTTAAAAGAAGACATTTCTTTCATTTACTTTTCCTCAGTGAGCTAACACACGCTCCATGACAGAGGAACACTGCAAACCTCAAAACATTTGCAAAAGAAGAATAACAAATTGAGAATAATGAGCACTGCATCCCAAAATACTACAACCAACACGCAAGTATAAAAATATATATATGTAGAGAGAGTAAAATGTGCTCCAATTAAAATTCTGCTACACATACCTTCCAAAACACACCAGAGTTCAGACACTGATCTCTAGAGACATGTGCTTTGAACAAGAAAAGATATTTTTAAAAAAAAGTAAAACCCAAACGACAACTTAGGATAAACATTAACCAATATGTAATTTTATGTTTAATGTTTGTAGAGATGTATACAAGGTGAAAAGAGTAAATATTAAAAAAAGCAGATTCCTTCTTCAGCCTGGTTCCTTCGACACAGTGATCAGCAGTGCCTTGTTAGTAAGAAGACACCATAACTGAATCAGCAGGGTTTGAGACCATCACATGCCACTGGCCTCAGTTTCCACATCAAAATGTGTGATAAGTCTTTGAGCATCAATTCTACGAAAAAACAAAAACAAAAAAACAAAAACAAAACTCCTTTCAGTACAATGTTCTTACTCATCAGAAAGTTACACTTATTTATGATCTGATCCAGGGTCTTGGAAATTTCGTGCAACTGATCGTGAAATCTACACTTTGACAAGGTTTCCTGCAGTGGCAATTGCTCTAAGACTGCAAGAGAAGCTCAGCTTCCCCTAAAATGTCCCCAAAAAAGTGATGATATGTTCTGCTGTGTGTACATTTCATTGACAAAATATGCACTAGAATTCCTTCATCTTTTGTTCAGAATCAGCTACCTATCACAGGTAACTGGCTCCACCTCCTTCTCATTCATCCCCTGCAGCGTCTCTGAGCTTTTACATAGTCGGACGCTGAGCATCTTCTGACTTCAGCAAGGAGGGGTAGAGTGGGTTGTTCCACTTAGGAAACTAGACGGTCATTGAATAAACGCTGGGCCTTGTCCCGCCCACATACGCTGAGCGTCTCTGGGGGTCTATGAGGCAGTGGGCTGGCCTGGACGCTGGACTTCTGCATGATGATTGGATGATCTGTCTGAGGCCGAATCCCTTTTTGATTGACAGTGAAATGAGCCAGTCAGCGATCTTGAAGTATATAACCCTCCACAGGAGCATCTTCTTAGTTCTACATTTACTTGTTCTGGACTGATCCAGAGGCTTTATCGATCCCTAGCGAGTTTACCTTTCTTAAAAACGACGAGTGTTGTGTTTAAAGATTCTCTCTCTTTTCACCAATAAGTAGCTACAGCTGTGGAGCTTCTCCCCCTGTCACTCACACTCACAGCTTGTCGTAGTCTCACGTAGCAGCTCCAGCTGCTAACAAGCTGACACAGAGGGTAGAATTTGCGTTTAAATAAATAAATTTATGATGTAGGCCTGAAAAAAAAGAGCTTCCCCTCCTTGACTGGCCAGCAACCACCACTGGTTGCCTGTTACTGTTCACGGTTAGATAAGAGTAAGAGAAGATAAGATTGGATGACACAACAAGAGTGGTTCAATTTCCCGGCTGGGCATTTGTATATTCTCCCTGTGAATGTGTGTGTTCTTACCAACTTCCTCCCACAGTCCAAAAGCATGCTCATCAGGTTGATTGGTCTCACTAAATTACCTGTGGGTGAGTGGTTGTCTACCTCTATGTGTTAGCCCTGTCATTGGCTGGTGACCTGCCCAGGGTGTGCCCCATGAGAGTCCAATGGATTGAGACAATTGATGTTTGGACAACATCAAAAATGAGGGTTTAGGTCACAGTGCACTGAAAAACTACACAAGAACGGGGAAGTTTAAATGTCTTGATTGTTTTCGTTATCTGAATATAAATCTAAGTAATTCAGTATTTTTAAATGGGGAATGTTACACCTTGAAACTCTACCTACACCACAGCAGACAAGACATAACAGTCCATCTTTTCTCACCTGACAGCTCATGTGGGACAAAAGGGCTTATCCCGATGATAAAGTTTTTTTTTTTTTTTTTTTTTTTTTGTCACAGGCAGCCATTGTCATTTCAGACACAATGTTTCAGTGAGCTGATATATATATATATATATATATATATATATATATATATATATATATATATATATATATATATATATATATATATTTATATATATATATATATATATATATATATATATATATATATATATACTCACTCCTGGTGGGTTTTAACTTTCTATCAACTTTTGGCAGGATTTTGAGAGCCAATAATGGTGACCACTGGTAACAGGGAATTGGCTACCACATCCAAGAAGGGCAGCAGGTGGCAAATTACCAACACCTGACTTGGGGAGGTAGTGACAAAAATTAGCAGTGCAGGTCTCGATTGCAGCGCTGTAATCAAAATGAGCCCACTTTAAACCCTTGAGCAAGGATCCATTGCAGGGCACGCCTGGTGCCAGCACCTGGGGTAATTACAGCTCCAATAGCTTATCTTAAAGTTGCTGCGGGTAAAAGCTGGAGTTGGATCTGGGAGTAGAGCAGGATTAGTCCCTGCCACACTGTCGGGCAGGTGCGCTGTCCGGCCCGGCCCCTGCCTCTTGGTACCCAAGGCTGGTGCTCTTCACAGGGTGTCTCTGTAAGTGTTTACTTTGAAAAAATTAGAGTGTTCAAAGTACCTGAATAGCACAGCTAGGATATTACAAACAAAGGTTGATAAGTCCTTCATCCAACTAGCATTTTTATTCAATAGCCTTACATGTTTTATTTGTCAACACAGGGTTAATGTGGAGTCTGACCGTTAGCGAATCAGAAGTGGGAGCTCCAAATACCTTTGCTGTACTTCCTATGAACACAATCCAGCCTATGGTCCCACCATCCTGCCACGATGGATAGCGATCATCACAGGGTCATTTAACTGGGGCGTTGAACCAGCAATGAGAGGCGGGTTAGTATTCCACAAGCCGAGCCCACCCCCTCCTGCAGGACCTTTTATCAGGCCTGATGATACTTAGGACAGAAATAAGTATTCATGTGATTTACATATTTCTTTCCAGAGCTCAGCGATGCCATTGCCTTTTTGGTTGCAGCAGTAAGCTTGATGGACGGAGCTGCCCCGAGGCTGCATAAAATAACTTCTGCATGAAGTGGAACAACTGTATATCTAAGGGAGATATTATCTATTATCTTAAAACTACGTCTTCCAACGCTTTCTTTGCAGGCAGTCATCGGACAACATCATCCAATCCTCTTCAGGAAACGTTCTCTCGAGCTGAGCATTCCCCCCATGCTGAGCTCCGAAATTGTTTCAATTAGCAGTACAGGGACGTTTTTTTTGTTTGCTGTCGACTAGTTGGTTAATCATTTGCTGTTAAGATGAAGTGTGCGACACAAACAGGACTCATTATCATCTCTGGCACTCTGGGTCCTTAACAGTTCTCTCCTTTTTTTTCCACGGACTATTTGTCTGTGTTTGCTGCCATCTCCCTCAAGATTGAATGCTTTGCATTAAAAACTGGGCCGCCCTGGCAGTCTGACAAATGAAGGCAATAGCATGTTTGGAGACACCTCGTTCAACAGTTATTGAAGTTGATAACTTATAATTTGCATATAGATAAGGCATTCGTACCTAGACTAAATCTTTAGCATATAAAGTAGAATTGTTTTTCTTTTTTTTTTCTTCAACCTGAATTGTACTGACGAAAGCTGGCACCTACAATTTGAGTCTGGATTGATTCAAATGTTTGGGTGGCGTCTGGAATTTAGTGAAGGCAGGGATGTCACTGTGCCACTTGAGGATGTAATTAAAAATGACAAATCCTCATTAGGACTTTAAGGGGACGCACAAAAACCCCAAAGTATTTTCTCTGTCTGGAAAGACGATATCTACCGTGCATCACTAAATCAGGCTGAATGCAAACCCCTAAACACTTCAGTTCCAGGATGAATCATGCATGAATCATCTAATAAAGTAATAAGCACACACAGAGGAAGAATTAGTTCACATGCAGAAAGAAGCCAGTGAGCATCAAAATAAGAACCATCTCCTCAGGAGCTCCAAGTTCCTATTTCGGAGTCAGTCAGGCTTGAATTGAGCTAAATGCATGTTTGTGTTTGATACTGTTACTGCTGGTTAAGCTTTTTCACAGGTCCTCTTCAAGCAGGCGATTCCTGTTTCACACTGAAAAAAAAAAAAGACTGGGCGGGTTAGAGGGGATAAGGAGCTCATCAGACACTGCAGGGATAAGCCTGTTTAATACCCTGTGAACTAAACATCACACTGTTAATGCAGACTGCCACTTTGCAAGCTTCCAGGGATGAGGAAGTTGCCACCCAAGTGGAAGTGTCAAAAAATGAGACTGTGTTTTGTTGGTTTTCTCAAGCCTGTGCTTAAATGCTGGTCTAATTTTGCTCTTAAAATTTGTTTCTTCCTAATGCAGGTCACACTAAACATTAATGCTCTTATGAGGATAAGCCTGGCAAATCAAATCATACCCATGAATGGTAAATATGAAGAGGAAGGTCACGGTCATTTAATTTGCTTTTTAACAAAGACAAGAGCATAAAATCCAATATATTCTCTTCTCCACATGATTCAGGATGTCTGAAGGGTAGGTGCTCCTAAAGGAGAAAAAAGCACAGTGGTATCCGTGGTTTTGCGGTACTACACTTGAGTCCATGTTCAACAACATTACATTTACAGGCAATAATAATAGATACAAGCTGTACTCATTACTGTTACTCTTAAACTATGAGGGCTAGCAAAAAAAAAAAAAAAAAAAAAAAAAAAGAAGAAGAAGAAGAAAGATTCGAATGGTTCCTGAAAAAAAGAGGAGATGCGATTTCTGGGCAAGATTTCTTAATCTTTTAAGGCCAAAATAATAAAACAAAATAAAATAAAATAAATAAAAATGTAAAATCAAATAAAAAAAACAAAACAGGTGACAGGTATGATACTTGAGTGACAAAGGGTTTAAGAAGTTTTTTAGACATTTATACAAATACACGCAAATTTATGAGAGCAAAATTTCCCAAACTAGCTGTTATAGTCAGACTTAAGCATAGTTTATACTTCCGTGTATTGCCCTACACTGTAGCCTATGAAAGATCCATACAGCCCATGTCCTGCAGTACAATAGATGATGACATAATAGTTGTAGTCTTCATTTCTACCTGCTTGTAGATGGATGTGGAATATGGTGTATTAAGCGTTTGGCTTTTGCTGGGTCAAGTCTGGTCCATGAATAGCGTGTAGCTAGCTGTGGAGCAGGTCAAAACTAATGAAAATTAACTCACTCTGTAAGTGGTGCTGTGAGATAAAGTGAGTACCAAAGAAAGTACCGTCTGTGGAGAGCCAGTTTGGCCTTGTGTTTGGTTGTGCGGCCCATGTAGAGTAGTAGAGTAGAGCTTTGTGGCTAAGGTTTAATTCCAGCTTGCTGCCCCTTCCTCACATCACTCCCTGGTCTCACTTCTGGTTTCCCACTTCATCAACTGCCCTATGCTCTGTAAATGAAGGCAAAAAAACCCTTCCTCTTTTGGTGACATCTTGTCTTTATTTGTCAGTCAAATTGTGGCGGCCCCTGCTGCTGGTGGTCTTGGACTGACAGGTTTTGTTTATGTCTTTTCGAGATTCTAGGGTGATCTGCAGCACCTGGGCTCGGTATGAAAGGAAGCGTTTCCTGTTCCTCTCTCCCTTTCTTTTCAGCCTGGGCTGGAAGCTGGCATTACTCGTTATGTTATTTTGGATTATGTTAATGCACTCCTCAACACTGCATACTGTTATGGTTTGGGTTTTTGGTTTGTGTATTTCTGGGTTTTCTTGTTATATTTGAATTCTCCACCCCAAAATGATCTTGAAACAGCTTTAAAACCTCAGACATTTGTTTAGTTGTTAACCAATGTTATCCTTATATTTCATGAAAAACATGCAATGTGCGAACATTGGACTGACCCATTTCTCTGTAAATATAATGTCACATCGTGTGGCCTATGTTCATCTTTGTTTTCTTAAATGATAATGCTTATATTCAGGTGCACCCAATAGTCCGGGAATTACGGTAATTCATTGCTTGTTCTTAGTCGTCCTTATAATTTGACATTTAAAGAACTACATTTGCAAAACAACTTAAATGAAAGACATAAAAAGCTGATATCTGAACGTTAAAGTGGGGGACAAAAACTTTGGCCCACAGGAAATGGTTAAACAGTCATGCAATGCCATGAATGATAATTTGAGTCTCATATTTCAGTCACAGGAGTAAAACTAAACTGCCCACAATGAGGCAGAAGAGCCTTTCTCTGACCCATCAGAGCATTTAGGGGTCCAGATCCAAACAGTCCTGTTTTGTGCTTTTCTGGATTCAGTGGGAAAAAACCTGTGTCAGAATGTATGCAGTTTAAACAAACCATCAGCACTGACCCTTCACCCTTTGAACAATTGACATGAAACAGCAACAAAACCACTACTCTACTCCACTACGCTACTATAGCAACTAGCACTTAAACTGGTGAATCCATATAATCGCTGGATCTGAAAGCAAACCAAACAGTAGCATCCAGCTTGAAAAGACAGCCTGGATGTTTGACTCACTGAGTTCACGTTTTTCAGCTGTGTCCACTCCTGACTGCAGCTGCAGCACTCTTCTCTTTCTGGGTCAAAAAGAAAACCACTCGCGGGCATGGCCAACATTAAATGTCATGCAAAATGTAAAAATAGATGTTCAGTTCTCAGTACTTACCTCTGGACAAGCTTCAGTCCAGTCAGCGGCAGCATGCTCAGGCCACCAGACCAAACAGATGCTGTTTGTTCAGGTCGGCCCGCTCTCAGAGGAATTGATCAGTGCAGACAAAATAACCCAGGTGCTCTGTTGGCACTGCTCTGTTGAAGAGGCGTGGGCTGAGCTAGAGAATACAAGAGGATGTCAAACAAGGTTCAAAGACCTCTGGTTTTGTTTAACAGTACACGGGCTGATCTGAATGCTTTGTGACCACGGAAATGTGTTTTTAACCTGGTTTATCCAAAAAGCTGACTGTTTCTCACATGTGGGTTGTTACGGGTTCAGTTATGCCGCTTCAAAAACTGATTTAAATCTAAGACAGTAAAAATTGACTCACAGTTACCGTCCCTTTGTTTATGATTACACAACAAATTAAATTGCACAGTAACCTGGTCCAATTGAACAAGCATTGTTTGGATTGCAAGGTTTTTTTAATTTTTTTATGACACGTTTCATTGCTAGTTTAGCTGTGATAAGGCTCAAAACAGCTTGACAAGTTTGGGAGTGAGATACGGATTTTGGTTTTCATGTGGTTTCAAGTTGGTACTTGCCAGTACCAGGTGAGCCCCCCTTTTACCTTTGGAACTGCCTGTATTCTCTGGGGCATAGATTCAACAAGGTACTGGAAACATTCCTCAGAGAGTTTGATCCATATTAACATGATAGCTTCACACAGTTGCTGCAGATTTATGACATGGAGCGTTATCCTGCTGGAAGTAGCCATCAGAAGATGGGTACACTGTGCTCATAAAGGGATGGACATGGTCAGCAACAATACTCAGGTAGGCTGTGGACTTTAAACCATGCTCAGTTGGTACTAAGGGCCTAAAGTGAGCCAAGAAAATATCCCCCACACCATTACACCAGCAGCAGCAGCCTGGACCACTGATACAAGGCAGGATGGATCCATGCTTTCATGTTGTTGACGCCAAATTCTGACCCTACCATCTGAATGTGGAGCAGAAATCCAGACTCATCAGACCAGGCAACGTTTTTCCAATCTTCTATTGTCCAGTTTTGGTGTTGCTGTGTGAATTGTAGCCTCAGTTTCCTGTTCTTAGCTGACAGGAGGGTCACCTGATGTGGTCTTCTGCTTCTGTAGCCCATCTGCCTCAAGGTTGGACGTGTTGTGTGTTCAGAGATGCTCTTCTGCAGACCTCGGTTGTAACCAGTGGTTATTTGAGTTACTGTTGTCTTTCTATCAGCTCCAACCAGTCTGTCCATTCTCCTCTGACCTCTGGCATCAACAAGACATTTTGTCCCACAGAACTGCTGCTCACTGGATATTTTCTCTTTTTGGACCATTCTCTGTGAACCCTAGAGATGGTTGTGGGTTAAAATCCAGTAGTTCATCAGTTTCTGAAATACTCAGACCAGCAACCATGCCACGTTCAGAGTCACTTAAATCCCTGTACTTTATTCTGATGCTCAGGTTGAACTTCAGCAGCTCATCTTCACCATGTCTACATCTCTAGATGCTTTAGATTGTCCTGCATTTAATCAACCCATCTCTCACCTTTAACTGTTCTCACCACTTTTAAAGCTTCAACATGTGAAGAGTTGGGGAAAAGACAAAGTAGCAGATTGTGCATTTTAAGCCTGAGAGATGCACTCTTGTATTTGTATCTGAAAAATGTCACATTTCCCAGTGTCTGAGGTTTGAGGCTTCTGTGCTCTGCTTGGCTAATTTTGGTCCTGATCCATTGAGTGAGCTGTCATGAATATGTTCAATAACCCACCAAATCTTTGACAACTCACTCTCAGCAAGGATGTCTGACACAACTCAAGGTCACGCCCAGGTGTCTTTTCTTTCCTTTCTGACAGCAGAAATATTTTCCTTTATCTCTCTGTGTGGCAGCAACAATGTCGCTTCAGTTCTGAAAAACTTGTTATCCTGTACCCCGCCTTGTCAACTGTGTGAAGTCAAGCTGACCCAGGCTGCTCTTTTCTGAGAGGGAGAGAACCAGTGATTTTTTATCCAACCGGGGTAGACTGGTTTTGAATAGAAAAGGGTTTTTGTAGGGTGTGTGGTCATTACAGAGAGTTATAACTTTACATCACTTCCTGTCCTAATGCTATAATGAGCTGCCACTCTAAAGGTAATAGATAACAGCCCACATCTCCCTCATTACCCCCTGAGCTTCTGCTGAAGAATCATAAAAAGACAGAGATACGATCCCTCCAGCATGCTGTGGGTCTGCCTTGTGGTCTCCTCACCCCTGAATCTGTCTGAAACACCTCAACACAAGGGTTGTCAAACTTTAATCAAGGAGGGCTTCATTTTATTTGTAAAAATGACCGAGGCACAGAGGTTCTTACTGACATATTTATCAATCATAAAAGTAACATGATGCTCTGTTTAATGTTTCACAGAAAAAATCTGTTACAAGGTGGTGTCAGATACGTTGGTGCCATCGATGCAGACTTACAAAATCTACCAACATGTCCCCCATGTAGAGGGAAATATGTCATGCTTGCTAAAAAGTAAGGTCAGCAGGATTTTCCTAAAAAAAACAGAATGTCAACATTTACAAGAATAATCCTGTTTAACAGTGTGTCAGTGTCTGTGTCCTCCTTTAAACATCTCCTCTGCCTGTATGTTGATGTTTTGGTTGTCTCAGGATGTTTCTGGGCCCAGAGTAGGTGTGGTTGCCCCAGCCAATCACAGCGCACCCAGTGCACAAGTAACTATGCTTGTTGATAATTGCAAGTGGAATAGAATAGAATAGAACTTATTTGTCATTGCAACAAGTGCAACGAAATTGCAAAGAAGAAGCTATACTGAGCTGCTACGATAGTGGACGTAGCACAGAGTAAGAAATACACAACCAAAGTGACACGCCAAACACTGGGTAAAGCTTGGTCAAACACCCATGATTAGCTTGTGCTAACATGCCAAGTCAGATGCACGGCTCTTTCAAGTCTTTCCCCTGTAGAAGCGCGATGCTGCAGGTGGTTGCTGGGCCAGTGAGTGTGTTCACATAGCTTCGGTCTGAGGCTGTGGGTTTCAAGGAGGAGACGCCCAGTTTGAGTGTTGTCTTTACAAACAAGTAGAGCTGGGACTATATGCCATTCTCGTGGTAAGATTCTTTTACAATTTCTGGGGTGCTTATTCAATTAAAAAATGTGGTTCCTGCAAATTTAAGTTTGCTTTTTTAACACCAGACCATGTGAAAAGTTAAATTTTGATGATGTTTACAGACTGTATCAGGAGCCAAATTTTCCCATAAAATGCACATCACATGAGTCAGAGAGAAACATTTCACCCTCTGCTGGAGAAAAGAGGTAACCTTTTTCCCAATCAAGTTTATAAAGAAAGAATGAAATGAAAAATTTGAATTTGAAGGGGAAAAAAAAAGTGTGATTCTTTTTTGATGAAGAATCTCGATTCTGAAATTTCCAAACAAAAAATACTGATATTTCACAGAACACTTTTTTCTTCCAAAAAGACATTTTCCTGCATTCTGAACATTTTCATGCACCACTGTTAGTATTTTCAGCACCATGCCATGACTTTAATCAAGTCTTGTGTCCTTTAATGTTTTTCTTTTTATTAACTCAGGATGTTCATGAAGCATATTTTCATGCCGTGACAAAATCATTCATTTTGGTATGCTAGTTTTAAGAGTTCTTGTTTTGATGCTCTATTTTGCAAAGGCCATGCTGTCTTTACCTGTATACAAGTAGCCCATGCTGTATGTAGTCTGTATGTAGTTTTATGGGCTTTTACTTAAGCTATGTTTGTGAACTCAACAAAAAATGCAAACCAACACAAAATGTTGTACTTGAATAATACTTGTGCACTACATACTACATTTTAGCTGAATTTCAGCTGAATGCCATAAAAATGGACTTCAGGCCATAAATGGCTAGTGGGCAAGGCTTTAGACATGTGTGACTTAGAGCAAGGGCACCATCCTCATCACATTCTTTGACACAAAAACCAAATCTATCTAAAGATTCTGGCTTATTTAACATTTTCAAAGTCAGTGCATCTAGAAGGAGCTCCGTGGTTGCAAAACATAACTTGCTTCCTGAATGTTTATACAAAAAAAGTAATGGACAGAAATATCTAGTCATGTAGGAAATGTGTTGACTAACCCGGTCCTTTTGTAACAAACATCATATATTGTTTTTTTCTGTCTACAATAAATGCCTCCTTTTTTAAATTCTCTTCCCCTTCGCTCCACCTTCCCCTTTCTTCTTTTACATTTCATGATAATAGTGTTTTACGTAAGAAGCTGTGAGTAAACTAGTTCTGTTAGCATCACATGGGACGCTAACAGCACACACATCATGTTCTGCAGATGCCAGCCGGGACGCTGCTGCAACTGGTCGAACACAAGAACCCATTCGTGAGAATCATAAATACCATCCACACCAGCTCATGGCCACGTTTGAGGGCTCAAACATGGAGTAATCAGTAAACCTACGTGGTGGCCATTAATCTGTTCTCCCTCTGCACTGGTGCCTGGTTTGGTCCACATGACAGAAACACCTCTCATAGATTTTTAAAACTCTAGCACTTGGGGGAATGACTTGTTGCCAATCCTAAGGCAAAAATCCATTGATTTCCAACAGAGGAACATCGCCTGAGAAAACACAGAAGAGGAAACATAAAACAGCCTTGTTACTGATCAGCACCCACTGACATACTGCTCAAACTGATAAAACATGAATGCTATGCCTCTTAGAGTTATTCAGAATATTAATTGTGGGGTTAAATTCAGACACGCAGATGTCAGGTACTAGGAGTAGGAGGGTCTGTAGTCATTACTCTTTCATTTAAGAACTATTTTTTATCACTCTAAAGAAAGCATTGAAACATTTGGGTGTCACAGAATCTAATTGATCCAAAGAGACATTTTTTAATTCAACCTTTGATCTTCTATCATCAAAGTCTTTTTTTTCTATTAAGCATAAAACTGTGTGAATAGTGCTTACCACTGCAATGTCAAGTGTATGCTGTGGCACATGGCTCAATACCTCAGACCCTGTTTGTGTTAAGTTTTTGTTTCATTATCTGGCTTCTGTCTTACATATCAGAGAAAAAAAGAGCTAAAGAACCAGTTGTGTAAAGATTAGTGAATATTTACTGACCTCAGAGAATCAGAGTAGATGGTGGTTGATTATTCCTAGAAATAAGTATATCAAGCGCTTTGCTTCCTGTTTTAAGTATTCCAGGTTCCTGGGCAATGGGTTCAAAATGAGACAATTCAATATGTGTTTCCTAGAGAGGATGACCCTGTGGCTGTACTGCTGCAAAACAACTGCTGCTGTACAGTAAAAAGGTCCAGAATGAGAGCAGTGGGCTCAATACAACTGACCTGAAATTTATTCCCCATCTGAGTCACTGACTGGCTGCTTTGCGTCCCCAAACTATAGGAGAAAAGAAGCACTTGGACTCCAAAGCTAGTGTGTTATAATGAGGCAACTCGGGACGTGGGTCTTATTTCACAACTAGCCTCTAAAAGGTTAGCCCAGCCCAATTAATTCCGCTAGTTAAAAAGGTCAAGGCCCGGTGTTAAAGGGCTAGGGAAAAGCTATACAAGGTCCTTTCACTGCTACCTCATTACTTAGGCTTCATCATGCTTCATTATAAAGTCGGAGATATTGTTTAATCATGACTGGAGGGAGCCTGGAGGAGGCCCTGAGTTCAGCAGAAAACTTACCTTAATCTGAGATTTGGTTGTGGTCATAGTGGAGCCTGATGGGGCAAAGGTGCTGTGGTCACTCCACATTATTATAAAGCTCTATTGCACATAAAAGTTGGTGCTAAATGAGGACAAAAGAACAAAGTAATGATGGGTAATAGTGTTGATGCTGATGTTCTAGTTGCACTCTCAGGCCTCGCCTACTTGTGTTTGAAATGTGAAAATAACAGCCCTCCTCCTTTACCCGGGCTTGGGACCGGCAAAAGTGACCCAGAAGAGGACACCATGGCGGAGTTACTGCTTTTTTTTTTTTTTTTTTTTTTTTTTTTTTTTTTTTTTTTTTTTTTTTTTCATTTCAGCTTAAACAAGCTTCTATTTCTCATGTATTTCTCAATAATATGCATGTAATTACCATCCCGTGCTGTTTAGCATAAAGACATTCTGTTAATCAAACAACAATTTGGCCTTTGCAATGTTGAGCTTAGAATTATTAATAACAGATTGATGCCCTAAGGCTTATATAGTTTTCTTGGTTCTTATTAACTGTGCTTTCACTGTTGTGATGAATTTAAGGGCTTTAAAGGTCCTACAAACTCATATATCTTTTAAAACTATAAAATACAACATGATATGGTCACTGAAAATGAAGCTGGTTGTACCTCTCTACCTCAGACACACTCAAAGTCCTGCACCAGAAGTCAGAGTCTCTTCTTAAATGATTTTCATCCATAGTACAAGATTACACAAGCTTTCATCATAATGTTTCTCAACTTAAATAAGGTATGTTTAACTGTGCCCCCCAGAAATGCTCCCAAAATATCAAAACCTAAGAATATTAACAATAGCAAGCCCCAAGTAAAAAAATAAACATCATAGCCTTTAAATAAGTCATGAGCTGTATGTGAATGTATTAAAAGGTTGTTAAGGGGCTGCTCTACAGCTACAGCTGTGTGCCAGACACATCAGTGACATCATTTTCACTGCCACCTATCAGTGGAGAGTTCTGGAAAATTGATGAAAACCAGGAAAACAAACAATCAAACAAACAAAAATCCATCCATCCATCCATCCATGTTCTGCCGCTTATCAGGGGTCGGGTCGCGGGGGCAGCAGCCTTAGCAGGGGAGCCAAGACTTCCCTCTCTCTAGCTACTTCGTCCAGGTCTTCTCGGTGGATCCCAGGCCAGCCAAGAGACGTATTGTCCCCAGTGTGTCCCAGGACTGCCCCGGGGTCTCCTTCCTGTGGGATGTGCCCTAAACACCTAACCAGGGAGACGTCTGGGAGGCATTCTCATCAGATGCCCAAGCCACCTCATCTGGCTCCTCTTAACATGGAGGAGCAGCGGCTCTACTCCAAGCTCCTCCTGGATAGCCGAGCTTCTCACCTTATCTCTAAGGGAGAGCCCAGCCACCCTACAGACAAAGCTCATTTCGGCTGCTTGTACCCACGATCTTGTTCTTTCGGTCACTACCCAAAGCTCATGACCATAGGTGAGAGTGGGAACGAAGATCAACAGGTAAACAGAGAGCATTGCCTTCCGGCTCAGCTCCCTCTTCACCACCACAGACCTGTGCAGAGTTCCGCATTACTGCAGACGCTGTACTGATCCGCCTCTAGCTCCATCCTTCCCTCAATCATGAACAAGACCCTGAGATACTTAAACTCCTCCACTTGGGGCAGGATCTCATCCCCCACCCGTAGAGGGCACTCCACCCTTTTCCGGCTGAGGACAAGGGACTCAGATTTGGAGGAGCTGATTCTCATCCCAGCCGCTTCACACTGGGCTGCGAACCGATCCAGAGAGAGTTAAAGGTCACGGCTTGATGAAGCAAACAGGACCACATCATCTGCAAAAAGCAGTGATCCAATCCTGAGATCACCAAACCAGAACCCCTCAACACCCTGGCTACGTCTAGAAATTCTGTCCATAAAAGTTATGAACAGAATCAGTGACAAAGAGTAGCCCTGGCGGAGTCCAACCCTCACTGGAAACGAGTCCGACTTACTGCCAGCAATGCGGACCAAGCTCTGGCACTGGTCGTACAGGGAATGGACGGCTCGTAACAAGCAGCCTGACACCCCATACTCCCGGGGAACCCCCCAAAGGACTCCCCTAGGGACACAGTCAAATGCCTTCTCCAAGTCCACAAAACACATGTGGACAGGTTGGGCAAACTCCCATGCACCCTCGAGGGCCCTGCTGAGGGTATAGAGGTGGTCCACAGTTCCGTTGCCAGGACGAAAACCACATTGCTCCTCCTGAGTCTGAGGTTCGACTGTCCTCCAGACCCTCCTCTCCAGTACACCTGAATAGACCTTACCAGGGGGGATGAGGAGGAAACAAAACCATTAATAAATAAATAAATGAATAAAGAAAAAGCCAAAAATAGTTGCCTCCATGGCTTCACATGAAATGAATTATGTATGGTTAGCATGTTTTGTTCATGCTCTACTGATCAGCTGTCAGCTGGATATGTGACAGCTTGTCACAGAGTTAGACAGACTTCTGTGAAAGACAGCTAATAAGGTGTTATTGGGTAACAAAAAAAGAAAAAAAAAATCTATGCCTATGTCAATGTAGATCATTGTCAGTTTTTTTTTTTTTTTTTTTTTTTTTTTTGAATTTTGATTGATATTGATTTTATTCCTCAAGTTTGATTGTTGATATATTTTCTTAATTTTTTTATTTGTTGTTACATGCTCTCCCCCTTTACTCTCTGGCTGATCAGCCTCACTCACTCTGCTCTTCTACACAGGTGTGGCTGAGCAGTAATTAGTAGCTGTGAAGAGTGGGAAGGAGACTGCAGCTCTGCTCACTTGATCCCATTCATCCAACACAGCAGCAGCTGCAGGAGCGACTGGAAGAGCAGAAGCTGGTTTTGTGTGACCTTAAGTAGTTTTCTTTCCTTCTTTTATTTCTGGTGGGTCCAGTGGTCTAGTTTTCGGTTTTATTTCTATTGGTTAAGTATTTAGGGGTTTACTTCAGGTAGAAGGGAGAATCCTGTTCCGCCGGCCCTCAAATGGGCTGGACAGTGATGGCTCCCTTTCTTTTGTTCATTTTAGCTGGCCCACCAGTATTTTGTTAGTTTTTTTTTTTTTTTTTTTTTTTTTTTTGGGGGGGGGGGGGGGGGGGTGTATTTGGCTGGGAAATAGTTATGGTGCTTATTTTGATTTGATTTGGTCACCTAACCTGTTTTTCTTGCGAATAAAAAGAGTAACTTGGTAATTCTTGACTGTTTTAATTATGTTTGGGTCTCCTTGATACGAGCTGTTTTGGGGACCGTAACATTTGTATAAAGGCGTTGGCAACATGTTTATTTGTCTATTTATTTATCTATTTATTTATTCATTTTGTAAACTCATTGCCAATAAAGCTTATTTTGATTTAAATGTGGAAACAGAATCCTGACAGAGTGGCCAAGACTCAGACCAAAGTTTGCCAAATTGCCAAGCTAATCAGCCACATTGTTCACCAACGTGATGTGAAATAAAGAAATGATTTTCCTTCATCTTGCAGTTAATGGTGTCAACAAGCAGAGGCTGAATTCTTTCCCACAGATTTATTTGTCATGACATGTGATCAGTTAACCTCCTGCATTCCTGTTGCTTATAACTGTCATCAAGGGTTGAAACGACCAATCAGAATCGAGCACCTTACACCGCTGGAAGATCAGTAAGAAAGCCACATGATAAGAAAGTATAAAAGGCTTTTTCCATTTTCACATAAACAAAATTAAATTGATAATCCAGTGATTATTCCAAGAAAATAACTATAAGTTTGAAACATAAAATTCTACCAAGTCTATCCTGCTTGACACAACTAAATCTATAGACTGCACCTTTGATGTTTCCACACTAGGCTCTTGAACTCACTGGTTCTCTGGCCTCCAGGGCTTTCTCACCTTTAAAAGCATTTTGCTTCCATTGTTGGGGCTCTACATGCCTAACAGCACACACTTCAAATACATTTAATATGATGCGTAAGGACACCTCAGGCACCAGGCGACGTGGACAGGAAATCAGATCAAAGTCCAGAACCTGAGATAATTAAGACTGATCCCTCAGCTGCCTGTAAAAAATGAATCCATCACTTTTCCATCACAATGAAATCCCTGCTGTGCATTCTCACAGAGCTTTGTTATCAAAGACCATATTAAAATCAGTAATGCGAGGGGAAATTGAATGGAAGACGTGCTAACTAGTTAATACGTTGCTCCAAACCTGAATAAATTTACATCCCCAAAAAATCCTGTAATGTTCTTGCTTTTTTTTCTTCAGTAAAAGGAAGATATCCAGCAACGACTCAAATCTATTTGGACCCAGACTAGTTGGGCAAGAATAGAGGGAATTCTTTGTTTGATAAAGAATAGTGCACTGCTGCATTAAAGACAGACCAGAGGTATAATCCAAAACAGTTAATTACCCAAGCTGCCTGAGGAAGGTGAGGTAGAAGGGGTCGTGCCAAACACTGTGTGCAGTTTGACAACTACTGTTCGAGCACCATAATTAGCCAACACTGGGAAATGAGAGAAAGAACAGAGAGCAAACACAACAGTTTTGCACCAGTGAGGGACAGAGGTTTAATGCCAATTTGTCAAATATGGAAGTGGATCAAAGCTTGAGATACGACACCTAAACTACGTATCCAGCTCTGTCTTATGGAGCTGCACAAAGCAACTTGTGTCATTCAAGCACAAACAATTTGAATCTGTAATATCCTGTTGTTTTCTAAACAGTTTGCCTTACTTAACCTTCAAAGGAATTTTGAATGGAGCTATTACAGTAGCAATTTATTTGTGTTTGAGGGAATGCATTCAGGAATATCTAAACTGATCCACAGATGTATGAGTCTATCCATAAATATGTCTACAAATCCACAAGTGTGTAGACTGATTTGAAAATGATATACAATCTTAAATGCCTGAAAAGCCAAAGTGTTTTTTCTACAAGACCTGAAAACACCCTCAAATCTTTGTTACAGCTGTGTGTGATTTTTTTTAAGTGATCTGCAAATGCGTAGGGAAAATCTGTTGCCCTGAGCAAAGGCTCCCAGGCTGCCAGGTACACTGTTCCTGTCAGGGTGAAAACTCGATTCTGATTGGCGGGAGGGTGTGTATTAAAAAGTGATAATGGACACCTATAAAAAAGTTCTGGTCAAGCAGCGTGATTGCTCAAAATTAATGTGCTGGCTCCAACACTAGTTGGTAAGCGTGGTAACAGAAACTCAACATACATTAGCATACGTTATCTCAGTTTATTTAATCATTAGAGCAAATGGTGGATAATATTTCTTGCAATAAAATGCATTAAGAAAACTATCTACAGACTATAATTCCTTGAAACAAAATTTGTCAAATTGGCAGCGCATGGCGGTGCGCAGCACGAAATTAACACTGCGCAGGGTGCGCCAGGCTTGGGCCCCCTGCGCTCCGCCACGAAATTAGAGCCTTTTGTGTTATTCAACAGCATGAAAGTGCACAGACTAGCATGCAGACAAAACTGCAGCACCTGGCATATATGCACCCATGCACACAGTCAACTCTAACAGTCATGCAACAGGCTCTAGTGGACAGAGAAAATACAGTTCAAGCAGTAAGAAATCTAAAAAACAGCTCCCCAGAGACTAGATAGCTGAACAATGCGCTGAACCTAAAGCCATCAAGAGCAGAGCTGTCTGCGGTTCTGAAAGTTGATTCTGTAAATCAAGACATGACAATCTGCCAGTTAACAGCATCTGCAGCAGTTTACATGAACAGTCAGTTCTGCTTTTACTGCTCATTGTGGAGCTTTAAGGAGACTGATTACAAGACAAAGTTGACAGCGACGCGCTATAAAAGTAATGACCGCTGCGTTTACATGATTGGCACTCGCTGGTGTTCTGCACTGTGGGTGCTCTAGATTCTGGATGCTCGGGCCCTGAAGCACGCCTATGCTCTGGAAACACACAAGCACTTACTGCTTGCCCTCTGAAATGATACTTTGTATCACATAACAAAACAAAAAGTTAAGCAATCATCTCACTTTCCTTCACTGGTTAGGCCTTATCTAACAGCTACAGCCAACCGAGCTGCAGGCTGAGTGGCCAGAGCTGGTTTCCTTGGCAACGGGTCACAACAAGAGATATTATAAAGTCCACTTTTTGTGAAAAACATAAGATTTTAACACTAAAAACAACATTAACATGTTAATGATTTATTAAATGTGCTATTTTCTCTGCCTACAAGAACTAAAATCAAAAAAAGTCCGTGGATGTTTCCTCTGTATTCCTTTCAGTCTCCATCTGTAGCAGCTCTTCTTCTATGTGCTCCGGTTCATACAGGTATCCTTTTGGTTCCAAAGTGAATGGAACTTCATCGTCGCTGTCATAGTCACTCATTTTGAATTTCCTACGCTGCCTCACAATCCTAATGCAGCGGCCACACCAAACGCGAACACGCGAATTTACTCGTGCGAATGGCCTGTCACGCGCCGCGTGAACGCCCGAGTCTCGCCGCTGGACTTTTTTGACAAGCTGAGGCGCGAACACGCGAACACGCGAATGCGCGGTACTGCGCATGCGGAGTAGAGAGCTCGTTCATTTAAAGACCGAAAGTCCAAAAAAGCATCTGAAAAACAATGAGCTGTGGTTTCCAAAGCATGACAGGAGAGTGTGTGAAAGCTTTGGAGATCACAATCAATGCCTGCTGCCTCTCCCTGGTAATCCACCAGCCCTGCTTGGCTGTTCCCTGCGATCTCATCCCCGATCCCCCGAACCTCCGACCCCCTGTACCCCCGACCACCCGAACCCCCGACCCATGTTCCCGGAGGTCTCCCTGGGGATAATGAAGGGGTGGAGGAAAGAGAGGAGCTCAGAGAACTTCCATCTTTTCCCTCGCTCTGCCCCTGCCCCACTCTTTCCTCCTCTCTATCAGGCTTAAAACTCCGCTGAGGAAAACACAGTCGGACTCAGTGATAGCCCGTGCAGGCAAATCCAGCTGGGAACAAATGTTTTCAGAACTTACATTCAAAACCTGTCTCCTCAGAGACTTTCAACCAAGCCTGCTCCTGTTTTTCCGGTCTCTGTAAAGTACACACATCTTATCGTATAACTCTGGATGATGACACACCACACAGATTGTTTTCTCCTCCATCCTCCGGCGGAGTTGGAGCCGGAGCAGGCGGCAGTTGCCCCCCAACGTTGTCATAACAATGACGTCGTGGGGGAATATTTTGAACTCGAGGGAATTCGCGTCTACCGCCCAAACGCGTGAACGCTCCAAACTCGCCGCGCCAAACGCGCGAATCGCGCCGCCCGAGGCGAATCGGCGGCTAAACGCGTCTTTGCATTGACTTTGTATGTAATCGCGCCGCAAATTCGCGTTTGGTGTGGCCACACCATTAGAGTACAAACAAAAGAATTACGATACTTGTTCAAACTTACACGAGGCTACAACCGGCGCCCGAAAGTGACCATGGCATTAGCAGGATAATGCCCGACAATGTATCCATCATCAGAAATTAGTGGACTTTGCAGAAGCAACCTACTCCTCCATGTTGTCCATTAATTTCTAATAATGGACACCTCGTCGGGCATTATCCCTTACTTTCCCCACAAAGATAGATGACGTTAAACCAAAATCAAAAACTCCAACTTTTACTTAAACTAGGCGATGGATGGTCCATCCTCTTCCCTGCACTACTCTAGGAGTGCAAGGTGCCACAATAATCCAAAAGAGACAAAGGGGGTGTGGAATGCAAAGCGGTTGAGGTATGGTGCTACAATAATAGCTCAACCTAGCAGCCTGCGCCTGCGAGCCTAAGCTAAGGGAAAACTAACCTTTGTCTTACAGACTGTTTTTGTTTTCTTTTTTTTTCTATGGATCTGGAGGTAACTTGCACAGCAAGACTGTAGCAAAAATCCCATGTACTTAGGCAGCCAATTGGGAGGCCTGGGCCAGTCGTAACGATGGTTCGTGTCTATTTCCAGGTCTTGTAAATATAACAAAGAAAAAAAAACACTAAGACTATTCAGCCATTTAAGACTAAATTTTTTAAAAAAACCTGTTTATACATTTGTTGATCAGTTTATAGATTTCCAAATCAGTTAGCACACTTGTGGATTTGCCCACACATCCATAAATGTTCTACACATTTGCAAATTTGTGGATCAGTTTACGCATCTAGTCCCTACAGAATGCAAGTTTTTATGTTCACAGACCTGACAGCAGAGCCATGCAGAGCAGGAAAAAAAAGAAAAGTTTCAAGAGTTTCTTGCACTCGTCACATATTGACATGCCATGCAGCTGACCGCACTGCAATGCGGTGAATGGTCCATGAAGCTGTTGACACCAAGCTCTTCCTGCGAGATTAAAATAGTCAAGAGACGTTGAGTTCAGATTGTGTGTAAGGCTCCAAAGATCCCCCTCATTGTTTCACATTTTTAAATCCATCACTTCCGCTCACATTGATTCAGAGAAGTGTGATTCCCGTCACAGCAGCCGCTCACAGACTGTGAAGTGGATCGCAGTATACCTCAGAAATGTGTTGGAGGACTGAAAATGAAAAAGGATTGCTATTCATGTCATGTTTCGTCTCTTCAAAAATCTGAATTTTGATCTGGAGTAAAATGCCAACATTTCAAAAAACAAAGCACTTCCTTTCACACATCCTTTAATTTGTGTATTTGTTGTGTGTAACTTGACTGATAATCAGTGTCTGAACAGTTTTTAATGGGCATCTCTGATACCAATCACAGACAGATGAAACAAAAGAACTGTAGTATATAATGACAGCTTTTGCTGCTGATTTTTCCATGAATAAACAGGACGCTGTCATTGTTCAGACAGTGATGGTAAACAACCCACACTGTGCTGTACACTGCTGGCTTTCTTTGAGTATATGTCATTGATGAGGAGATTTCTTTTTTAAAAGCTGTAGAATGATGTCCATCCGTCAGTTATACTCTGAAGGTGCTGTAAATGATATTTCTAATGCCTCATTTCTCTTACATCTGTAAGTTGTTATTTCTCCTTCAACTAACTCAAACTGCTGATCTGTATCTGGATGATTTCTCTTTCAAATGCCAACAGCTCTTATCTGTTACTGATATTTTCTGTCCCTCTGTTCTTTTGTGAAGATCTTTCAGCTTCATGCTAGTTGATATGAAAGCTGATACATAAGAGAAGCTGAGATCATGGATCCACAGAAACACATGGATTGGACACTTCTCGCATTTCAAAGGTTGGTGGTGACAAACTACCTGTGGGCACAATGGAAAGAACTAGCTTCAGTATCAGTCCCTCTTTGGATATATATGTGTTCACACCCCCTCTATGTTTAACGCTATTAAGCTTTTGGCTCAACATTTTGTCATTTATTATATTTTTTGTTTTATTACACTTATTTTAGATTACATTTTGGGTTGTCACTTACCAAGTTTTTCTTACATATCATGCTTTAACAAGGCATACACAAATGGCAGCTGCCCAAAACTGAGTAACTTATCTGTGCCTTTAACTTAAAGCTCGGGTGTGCAGGAATTCTTTGTTACTTGTTAAAAAACACAGCATTCAAACTGGGTTCTTCCTCCTTGGATCAGTGCCAGCAGCAGCACACACCCACAGTCGCTGACAGAAGCTATGTGAACACACTCACTAGCAACCACCTCTAGCTTTGCGTTTCTACGTGGGAGAGACTCGAGAGCCATGCACCAGACTTGGCATGTTAGCATAAGCTAATCACGGGAATTTGACTCACACCTAGTCAGCATCAAGCCAACTCATGGCACTTTTTTTTGTCCCGTGCTGCTCTTTAAAGGGACAGTTCAGTTTTTTTTAAGTGGGGTTGTATGAGCTCTATGTGACCACTAAGGACATTAGATACAGTAGAAAGTTGTCTCCTCTCCCTCAGTGAGATACAAACTTTAATCGATTGTGACGAGGAAATAGACGCTAACAGGGACAGACTGTACCAAATTCAAAGGCAATTTTCTCTGCCTACAAGAACTAAAATCAAAAAAAGTCCGTGGATGTTTCCTCTGTATTCCTTTCAGTTGCCATCTGTAGCAGCTCTTCTTCTGTGTACTCCGGTTCATACAGGTATCCTTTTGGTTCCAAAGTGAATGGAACTTCATCGTCGCTGTCATAGTCACTCATTTTGAATTTCCTACGCTGCCTCACAATCCTTAGAGTACAAACAAAAGAATTACGATACTTGATCAAAGTTACACGAGGTTACAACCGGTGCCCGAAGCATAGCTTGTTTACATTCCCTACAGCTGAAAGGAGGAGGGGGGATGGAGCGCACTAGCCCTGCGTGGAAGGACACATGACCAGTTAGTTAGGTCTGGATAAATGTTTATATTTCTGAAGACTTAATGCACTTAAAAAATATTTTATGTAGCGTACTCTTAAACTGTTGTATTACTTTTTAATTTTAGTTCTTGTAGGCAGAGAAAATAGCCTTTGACTCTGGTACGGTATTTCCCTGTTAGCGGCTATTTCCTCGTCACCAGCGATTACAGTTTGTGTCTTACTGAGGGAGAGGAGACAACTTTCTACTGTATCTAATGTCCTTAGTGGTCACATAGAGCTCATACAACCCTACTTCAAAAACACTGAACTGTCCCTTTAAGTGCCCAATATCGAGTGAAAGTGAAAGTCAAGGCAAGCTTTACCCTCATTTGGGAAAAAGCTGTATGTGTTTGGAGTTTTGTTTCACTTTGGTTGTGTTTTTCGTAGCTGCTTTGACTGGTGTAGCTATGCTTTCTTCCTGCCCAGGAATGTCCCTAAACTACCAAAACATCAACATACAGGCTGAGAAGGGGGTTGAGGCAGACACAGACACGGACACACATGTATAAAGGCCCGTAGGAGACAAATGAGCAGGATTACCCCCATAAAATCCTACATTTTATTGTATTTCATTTTAAAAGGAAAATGATGAAGACTCAACCTTTAAAAACAGACAAAAAAAAAAGAAAAAGAAAAAAAGATTTGTCAATAAATTTCTCTTTCAATAAAACAATTAAGTCAATAATGGAATCCAAATCCAAGTTTGAGTTGTTGATGCTTCAGGCCAGAAAAACTGAACTTCTGATTTAAACACAAGAGGTCAGATTCGACAGAAAACACCAAATTAATTTCAGCAAATATTTGATAAATTGCCTCGACAGTCCTGCCGTTCTGCTCCTGCAAACAGAAAAGTATTCATTATCGAGCACACAAAAAGGCCATCAAAACAGAAGTTACTCAATTTCTAGTCACTGATATGTTTGACTTGCACCCCCCCCCCCCCCCTTTGTTCCAACCTGCAGCTGCTGTCAAAGGTTAAAAAAAAGTTATTATTTGCCACATCCAGACTTCTTGGCTCTCTTCTTTGTGTAATTGTCAGTGTGTGCTGTAGTTGTAAAATGATGCAAACCTGTGCAAGTACAAGGTACATACCCACGTAACACTGTTTAATGACCCTACACTGTCATGTGAACACATTCAAACTCTTTTGTTACCGGCCAACTCTGATTTCATGATTTACTGTTTGACATTTACACCAGGCTTCAAACCTTTTTCGCTTTTCAATAAATTCAAAGCACCAGCTGAAATGTAACTTGAAATGGAGGAGAGCTTGGTGAGTGGGAGCACTTTAATCTCACTCTGATCTGCTCTCACTCTACTGTCACTTATTATTCCCACCATTACTAAAGACAACTGAGCAGATTCCCCATGTTCGACATTCACGATAGTGATAGTTTCTGTCAGCATCTGTCCAAGTCCTGTGAAAGCAATGAGCGTCAGCTATAAAATATGTCACTGCACAGCTCTTTAAAAGCTTGTTGGCGGCTCAGTTGCATTAATATTTATACAGGCGTAAGAATAGCTGAAGCAGATTCTAGAGATGCCGTTTTATTTTTCTCTCATTTTTCTTCCCCAAACCCCAAACCCATCAAGAACTTCCAGTTTCTTTAAAGATCAGTTAGAGCTACACAACTCCCAAACATCCATATTGATTTAAAGTGTGCATGCACATTTTGCCATTCTACTCTTACACACTTACACAGACACACTCACACAAGCTTGTTTTAAGAACTGCTATGAACCAAATGCTTTCCTGCCGTCTTCAAAGGGGCGGGGGCTTTTAGATGAATTGGCCTGTGAAAATATTGGAAGATGAGAAATTGAAAAATGGAAATTTGCACTCCCTGGCTCCAGCTGCTTCCTGGGCCCAGCAGTGATTGTGGCTTTAATCTCCATCTAAGTCTCAGGCCTCCTACCAGTCCAAACAGCTCCTCACGTCTTACTCAGAAAATGTTTTCAGCAAAGCCAAGAACTCTTTGTACCAAACCCAGATCCTGGATGCAAAGGAACCAGTGTGTTTTACGAGGAATGGACACAGCATGTTGTATTTGTAGAATTTCTTTGGCCCCCTTTGGTGTTAAGAGAAACAGGCCAGAGAAGCTTCCAGTGGACTGCTTTCATATAAGAAAAACAACTCAGGGATAAAGAGTATTACTGAGTACATTATGTTTCTTTTTTGGAGAGAAGGTCCTCAACAATAATCGTCAAAGAATCCCAAATGAATGCCACCTTGTGCCTTAATCTACCCAGTTTCTTTCAGTAGAGGATAAAAAGCCAAAATAAAATCACATTAAAAAATCAATGCTTTCTGATGGAACTGTCAGCTCAAACCTGAACCTTTGACGGACAAAGATAATGCTGTTGTTGTTTGGATGGCTACTCTCTTATGTGCAACCTCCCCTTAAAGAGGTTTGATGAACACCAATCAAATCTACAGTTCTACAATTTCATTTATCCATCCAACGTGAAGTAAAAAAAAAAAATAGCAGATACAACAAAGTGCTACAAGTTATTTGGCTGCAGGTGCTGCCAGTAAGTGCAAGAAGAATTTTATTAAATTTCTTATGTAGAACAAAGAAGCCAACCAACCACAATTAATTGCTGTAAGAATATCTTCAACCTTCAACAACATTCGGTAATTAGTGCTGAAAAATCACTAAGAGCTGGGTCTGAGACCTTCTGACTCATTCTACCCCTGAGGGCAAAGAGAAGAAGGCTCAGATTAAGAGCCTAAGTGTTCCCTGAACAGATGAGTCATCTCTTAAAGTAGAAAGGGACTCAACAGATCGTATAGAGTTAGGTCATTTATTCACCATTTGGGAAGAACAGAGGAGAAGAGTCTGGCCAGAGATTTGGAGCCGCGCTGGACTGGGAGCACCAGGCGTCTTTCACAAGTAGAGCGTAGTGGACCAGAAGGAGTGTAGACCTGGATGAGGGACCCCAGGTAGGAAGGAGCCATTCTTGTCAATGTTTTGTAAACCAGAGGGAGAGCTATGAATTTGATTGGAGCTGCTACTGGAAGCCAGTGATGAGAGATTAACATTAGGTTGACATGCTGACCCAGATTTCTGGCAGAGTTTGTGGCACAAGTTAATTGATCTGTGGTCAAACCGAGGGACAAGCTGAAAGGACAATGAACTCAGTTTTGGAAAGATTTAGCTGAAGGTGGCGTTCCTTTATCCATGTGGAGATATCAGCCAGACACGCTGATATCTGGGCCGAGACGGTTGTGTCTTCAGGTGGAAAGGACAGGTGAGTGTTGTCAGCATAGAAGTGATAGAAGGAGCCATGAGAGGGGATCACTAAGCCAAGTGAGGTGTTGAATAAGAAGAAGAGTAGGGGACCAAGCACTGACCCCTGGGGTACCCCTGTTGACGAGCCAATCTAAGTAATTAAAATGTTATTCAACATCTGGTCCCAACATGTAGGCCTGCCTGTTGTACCCAGAGTCTTTAAAAGTATAATTGGAGTTCAGTCATCAGGCTCCTCTTTGGAATAATCTAATCATCACAGTCTCTACTTTCAAGAGTAGGTCAAAAACTTTCTTTTTCAATAAAGCTTTAAAAATTAAAACAAAAACAATCTGTGTTTAGTCGACTGTGTCTTTGTTGGTGATGCAAAAGATGCGGCTTTAAGAGCCGGGGCTTTGCAGTGAATCACTTGAGCATGCTCCCAAATCTCTTGTCTTTGTTGTTCAGCTCTCACTCAGCTCTGCTCATGGCACAACTTTGTTTTGAATCACAGCATGGCAGCCATGCAGCTAATCACATGTGAGGATAAAGGATCATACCATTATGTGATACTCAGTGAGTGACACAGCGGTTAACAGACAGAGAATCAGCATCTTGCTGGAGTTTGAAGCCATTGGATAGCAGAGCCAGTGCCTTCACTGATTAAGGACCATAACATTAAGAGCAAATTCCACTGCAGACTTGTGTAGACAAATCATCAGTTAAAGGAGAGAGGGCAAGCTATCTCTGCAAAAACAAGCCTACAAAATAAGGCAGTTATGAGGCTTCTTAGAAAAACACTCAATGCAAAATGGGCATTTGCACAAATCATATTTGCCAGGCTAGGCTAACATGAGGCTACACATAATACTGAGTTATGAGCCGTCTGGGAGCCAAAAAGCCGGCTCTTCATTAAGAGTGGTGCCAAAAGAATTGGCCTTCTCAAAAAAAGACCAAACTTCCCACCACTAGCCTTCATTGTAACAAAACTTCTTGGCAATAAATCTTGTTTCGTTAGAACGCCTGCATAGCCTTTTTAATGAAGTAAGGAACATGCATTTAAAGAATCTGAGCTGAGTATATGGGTTGTGCCAAAACAGCTCATTCTGCCATTGACTCTTGTTTGGTGGATTGGATGATAAAAGTCTGAAGAAATAAGACACATTGGCAGTGTAACACTTTATTAATTTAACAAACTGGAGCCTCAGCCACAACAGCCTGGCTCCTCCACATCACCACCTGGTTCACATACAGTTAAGAATGGGATGGCACCTTGAAATTCAACCAGGATTTGACAACCAACATGGTCATTCTAGAGGACAGAGTTCAGTTCCTGACTTTGGAAATATAGGATTGATGTTTACTTACCAGGCTGCTTGAGGAAGTTTGTCCTTACCACTGTAACTTACCAAATGCCGCAAAGGTCTCATGGTGGGTTAATTGAGATTAGAGCCATTATCTTGTTGATGTTGGGCAATTGATCTTCAGTGCATAATAAACATGATGATAATGATGTTGATGGTGTAGTGAAGTAACACCTGTATGCTCGGTTGGTCATTACCCCTACTTCACACTCAAAGCGTGAGTGCTGCACTGCACTGTGCACTACGCCATACTTAGAAAAACACTCTAGTCAATTACTGCATGTATACAACACTTGCTGCGTTGCGAGCCACCAACAGCTGCTTGTGGCTGTTATGCTGCAAGCCTTCAGAAAGCAAGCAAACAGAAAAACAGACAAAAAACATTCAAAGTATCTGGTTGTTTCCAATTAAAGCACCATAATCTGGCTCCTGATCGCAAACCTTATCTCGGTATATCAGAACCACGTCACTGGTACATGGCCAGAAGTCATCTGCTGGTCAGATCCAGAGGAAATCGGACGTTATGGTCGGGTAAAAGTTAATCTTAGAGGTGGACAGTTTAACATACTACAAACTATTTTCCATGCATACGTGTGATCATGTGATCTCACTTATCCTGCTGCTTTGGAGTATGTGTGAATTAGGGGTTATAGTGGCACTAAGCAGCACATGCTGGGTGCAGGTACAGGTACACATATTGCTCAAATTAGCCAAAGGCAACCTGAAGAACCAATTGTGGTGTTGATGACAACTTTGCAACACTGAGTTATGGTTCTCAAACAACAGTCACAAAGTTGAAACCAAGGTCTTTAGACAAACAATTCAGAGCATCACCACATCATGCAAGTTGCAGATTGACTTGTGAAGATGTTTGTGGTGCAAGATTCACCAACTTCCAAAAAAATACCCCAAATGCCGGATTTCCTCTCGATCTCACCTGCTGATGACTTTTGACCATGTCCCAGTGACGTAGTGTTGGAAATGAGGTGAGGTGTACGACATACATCTAAGTGTCAATTCTACTGTTTTCCCGCACTTCAATATCTGTTAGAAGGAACAGGGTACAATGCAACTGTAAACTCAGCTACTTTTCCCACACTGCTATCCTGACAGGGTACTCTTCACTGTAGGCTCAGCCATTTTTCCCACGCTGCTGCTTTGCAAACCATGAAGGGCACCTCACAGATCTAGTTTGTCACTCAAAATGATGTCTCAGTTCTGATTTCCCAAATACTTAAATTACTTCTTGTTTGAAATGTGATGCTATCTATCTGACCAAAATTCCCTCAAATTATTAACCTGACTCCATTCTCCTCTCACCTCTTTCCACACAGTTCGTTGATGGGGAAGGATCAGGAGACGTCCTGGTTCTCAGTTGAACACAAATTTATTAACAATAGGTCAAGAATATGCATTTACAGAGATCTCTGGTGCAGCCTCATTTCCCTGTTCCCTACATGTTGCAGAGACAGTTCATGAGACTGACCCTGACTCTCTATCTCAGCACCAATATATAGTCACTACGAGTTTTTTTCTCTAAGGAATGTAGGTTGAGTCGTCTTCTCATTGGCTCTCCAGGTGTTGTCCCCCTCTTATTGGCTGCTGGCCGTCTTCTGTCTCTGTCTGTGACTGGCATTCATCAAGTGGGTGATCAGCCCCCCTTTTACTTATCTGTAGAGAAACTGTTAGAAACACATCTCTTGCTTTCTTCCTTTATTTGCCTTTGTCACTTTGACTGAAACACCTTGACTCTAAAAGAGTAATTATTGACTTGCGTTATTAGTGTTACACAGTTACTACTTCTTATACCCATTCTTATACCACCACCATGAGCACATGTGTACAACCAAGTTAGTAAAAGCACATCTGTATAGTATTTTTATTTAAAATCATGTCTACATAGGCTATGTAATATTTAAGTAGTTTTGATAAACACAAGTGAGCTTTGCTATCGGGAGCCAGAACATGATGCTTTCTTTTGAAATAACCAGATACTATGATTGTTTTTGTGTCTGATTTTTCCTGTTTGGCACAATCTGCTCAGCAGAGATTGACGTGTTTCAGCAGCGCACTCAGGTAAAAATAGACTCAGGTGGCCACAGCCATTGGTGATCGTGGCGCTTACAGAGAGATGCCATGAGAGCGGCTCCTTGGTGTAGTTCATAGCAGTATATGAAGAAATGTAAATATATAGGCCTTTTGGTATAATCCTGTCATGTAAAGTTTCATCAGCATGACCCCAACAGTTAATTTCATTCCAGTAGTGGCTTTTAAAGAGCAGGAACAAACTGATTAATAACTCTAAAACTGGAAAAAAAATCTGTCACAGAGACGGCTTTACTTGAGTAAAACTTCATCCAAACAGAAATGACAAATTAGGAAATTCCAGGGCTGTACCGGTTTATTCAAACCGCCTCTGTCTGAGTCTTTGTTTCTGTGCTCTTACAGTCACAAACTCCTTTTTTATCAATGATATCACTTGCCATGGGGGTGGAGATGCGGGGGCTGGTCTGTTCCTTGCCTGTCTCCTTTGTCTTCCCCTCTTCCCTGCCTTCCCTTTCTTCCGCTCTGTTCCTAAATCAGGAGGAGGAAGCTTGAAAAGGTGCACCGTGTCTCTCTTGCTCGCTCGAGCAGCCACCATGAGGTGCTTTCCCCTTCACAACAGCATTCCACATCAATTATTCAGAGGCACTGAAATAAAGCGGTTTGCTTCTTCTATCTCTTAAGGAGGAAAGAGAGAATTGCAAATGAAAGGGCACAGAAGTGGTGACGGTTCCGATGCTTGTGCAATTAAAAACATCACTTCTGAAAAATTCAAAGGACATGAAAAAGTCGTAGCCTCGGTAAGCGTCGTCGCCCGCCTTATCTTAGAAGATCAGATGTAAGTATCAGATCATTCCTATTCATGCTGTGCTTTGTCTTTGACTTAATAATTTATCTTCTCCCAATCAATGCACTGGCTCGTGGTGATGCCCCTGCCAAAGGCGTGGACGTACCACAGCGGCTTTTACTAGAGTTGAAATACAATGTTTCTCATTTAGTTGAACAAGAACTGATGACAGAAAGAATGATTGGTCTGTAATGGACGGTAAGCAATTAGCAATCTAACAGAGCAAGTCTTAAACCCTGAATTAGGCAACAATTAGACCTGGTTTATAAATCTCAATGATTACCTTTACCTGTTCTCAAAGAAAGCTGTCATTACCTGACAAAAGGTGTTTGCAATTCACACATCTCATTGTTATTTTTCCTTCAACAAACTTAAGAATCCAAAATTAGTTTTATGGATCCAGATAATTCTTCCTTTAAACCTGTTTCTCACTTGTGCATCAAGTGGAGAGCTTTCTGTTGAACCAAAACTTGGGACATCATGATGCTCTGTGGTCGTTTTTAAGAGAAATGAGGAACTACTAAATCCAGTTTTTGATTTTCATTTTTCTTTTTCTATGTATTCTCAACCAGACCTGGACATAATGTTGGTCCACATATTCAGGTTCCAGTACATGTGTTCCCTGCAACAGTGTAAACAGGCAGTGAAGGGCAGCCATTGCAGGCCCTGTTTACACAACACTATCTCATCCAAAATTGCTAAAACACAGTGAAAAAATCAGCATCTACACGGAATGCTGAGGGAATGCCAGGCCTGTAGTTGGCGCTATAACTGTCTTTTCCAGAAGCTGATTTGGTAGATCTCCTCTCAAGTAGAGGGCCGATCATCTGGTGTATTGGGGAATACTAAGAGCAGAGGTGGAGCAACAAATGAACATTTTGTTATGGACAGTCAGCAGATTCAGCAGATTGAGCAGCACAAGCACAACACGGTAGTCAGCGAAGATCGTACCAATGATACTGTTTGATTGTTGTGTACGCTGGGGATGGTCAGCGTTTCCACTGAAAACATTGGCGCAACATTTACACGGCAATGGTGGCGGCACAATTTCAGAAAAATTCAACTATGGAGGCCTTTTTTAAAAATTTGCCTTTTTGGTCGGCTAAAACACAGTTTAACGTGAGGCTGAAATGCAACAATACTTTTGTGTTTCACCCTATAACCATGGTCGTGTAAACAGCCCATAAGAGACAAGAGATTGGCTGCTTGCAGTCCAATTTTGAGGGGGTTATTGTTCTTCAAAACTTGACTCCAATCTATTGGGGACAGCCTACGGTTCCTTAGTGCTGACAGGGTGAGGAAATAGCCTTTTCTGAGAGATTTTTTGTCATTAGATACCCGATTCACAGCCTGTTCCTGAGTCTCTCTATTGTTTGGAGCTTGGCCTTCACTCTATGGATGGCAGAGCCACTCACTCCAAACAATGCCACAACCTGGTTTTGTGGAGCACCAGCTTGAATTTGCCATATTGGATGGGCCCTATCCACATCGGTCAAATGTGACTGATTCTTGAAGCAGATACCATCTGACCACTGTAGCAGGGCTAGGGTTGCCAACTGTCCCATAAAATACGGAATCCTCCCATATATCGCATTTAAATGTTGCGTCCCTTTTTGAATCAATACGGGATGCAATTTGTCCCCTATTTCCAATTTGCCTTGAACGCAGCACCACTCTGCCTGAATTCAACATGTATGTGCGTCGCCCACTAGAAACGGCAGTTGGTTGATTCTAATCGTGGAACAAGTGCTCGTCATTCAATGGGTGAGAGAAAGTCACAGGAAATCAGAAGTACACAGTCCGTAGCTGTGGCTTCATCTGGTACTCCGCCCCGTACCCCATTAAAAAGCAAAGGATGCAGAAACATAGATGTGAGTGTGAGTGGAAGAGTTTCAAAGGACATGCAACAGCATGCGGCTTGAGAGCAACGATACTGCAACATCAGGCCAAAAGATGTCAGTCTCACAGTTCTTCTAAAGAATCTCCAGATACAGAATTCTTACAAAGAAAATATGATACATTTGGAAAAGTTAATCCAACTAAAAAATCAGCGGAATGAGATTTTAAAAAGGTGTAAATTTTTTCAAGCTGTCACAGTGTTTTACTGAAAATGTTTTCTCAGATTGGTTATTTGTCATCAATACATCAAGAATACAGACATTTCATTCATACAACATGAAAAATGTTCAATACAATATTGATAACCAGTAGCACTCTTGGTTGGAAAAATATTTTAAAATTCTTACATAACTAATACATTACCAAAACTACCCCCCAACCCGCCGCTGCTGAGGGTGTCCCTTATATTTTAGCCTCAAAGGTGGCAACCCCAAGCAGGGCCCATGCTCACAGGTTTTGCTAATCAGGCACCTGACTGAACCAGAAGCTCAGATGGTTCTCATACTCTGTCTATTTGTCTGTTCCCTTTGTGAGGATGTTTCAGCTTCATTCTAAAAGGTACTACATAAGACAAACTGAGCTCGCTTATGGTTCCACAGAAACATGCAAAATTAACACTTCTCCACATTTCTAAGGCTGGTGGTCTCAGGTCTTGAGTGAAAATGACCTGTGGGTACTGTGGAAACAGCGTGATAGAGTTTTAATCCTCTTTGGATAAGTGGGGTTCACTTTCCCATAATGTTGAGTCAGAAAGGAAAGGAAAGGAAGTCTCTCAGTGTGGTTCTTTAAGTTGATGGGAAAGTCATCAACCCTTGACAGGACATTAACCAAGGGGACTATGGTGTTTGAATTCTTTGTAAGTAAAAGTTGATTTCATTGCGTCTTTGTACTGACGGTCTCTAACATGATCACTCAATAGTATGTCCCTAACAATGGTATTTCTTTTTAGCTGGGAAAAAATATTCTTTATATTAGCAAAGCATTAGATAAAAAAGATAACAAAAATAACATGGGCTGCAAAACAAAGAGTAACTCAGTGCCTCTGTACTGATTTCATATGTTAGACATGCAAGCTGTACCGTCATGCTTGCATCAAGTTTTTTGTTTTTTCTTCTTTTTTTTTTATTGTGTGTAAGTGTGTTTGTGCTTATGAAGTCTTTAAAGTTGGGCTGCTGTTTGATAGCTCCCTCCAGGAGGTTAGCTGGATATAAACTGTGAAATGTGTGCCACATCTTTCATGAATCAACTCCATGAATGATAAAGACTTCCTCTCTCCATGCAGCCCATCATATATTATTATGTGGATGGAATTTAGTGCCGTCGGGTTGACAGCATACAGCATAGCTCTGCGGAGACGTGTCAGCTCATTTCAGTCACAGTCAAGAGCGAGACTGGAGCCAGCTGCGAAAAGCTGCACAACATCGTACTTGAGCAACATATCAGTCGAAAGCTTTGTGACGCACAGTTCTCGATGATATTAGCCACTCCAGACTATCCTGAGTGGACTGAGAGCAGAAGTCAGACAGGATTGATTTATTCTCATATGGAACATTACGACCAATGGTAGAAGAAGTGAGTTAAGTTACAGTGATAACTGGCAGTAGCTGAGTCATGTTAGGCAACAAGTGAACATATTGTCCTCAAAGTTGATAGATGGAGGAAAAATGAGAGGATGTAAGTGACTTTGAAAAATACCAGATTGCAATGGCTAGACACCCCCAAAAATGATCCAAGGAAGGAAAACTGCTAAACCAGCCTCAAGGTCATAAGCAGCCAAGACTCTGACATGGGGAGTAAAGTGCTGAACCATGCTGGTTGGTTTCATCAATATGAGAGCTACTGGAGCCTAGGCTGCTGAAAAATAAATGCTGTTTCTGAAAGACAGGTGTCACAACACACAGTGCCTCACAAGGTGCATGTATGCTGACCCCTTTCCACCTGTGAAATAACCTCAGGTCAGCACATTAGCATCAGACATGAAAGGATGGAAGGAGGAGACCTGGGAAAAACACAGCGATGCTTACCTGTTCTGTGAGTTCTCGTATCAAAGTCCAGGCAAGCAATCCATAGGATGTGTTGGAAAATCAAGTCTGATCCAAAGAGGCCTGACCCCAACACTCAGAGAGTCTAAAGGATCAGCTGCAAATGTGTCATGTATATATATATATATATATATATATATATATATATATATATATATATATATATATATATATATATATAATTTATTTTATTTCTTTTTTTTTTCTTAAAAATCAATGTCAATGTGAAAATCAAATCAATGTGACTGGTAATGTTTAAAATATTGGAAAAGAAGTCATGTTTAAGAAATTTTTAAAAAATGCAATATTTTTATACCTAATACAGTTTTTTTTTTCAAAGAAAACTCCACGCTAAAGTCATTATTTTAAATCTTTCATCCCATGTCAGTTGCAGACGGAGCCTCTTTTCCCCTCCCCCTTCTTCCTTTCTTTCTATAAGAGAAGCTTTTCATACAATTGTCCTGCACATCACTCTGACATGTTCTCCTTTTTAAGCAGGAATTTTCTCTAGCCTTTGCAGCTAAAAGAAACAAGTCCTCAACATTTCAGGAACACAAGCTAACTGCTTTTCTGCAATGGAGTGAAGTCCCCAAACACTAACACTATGCTATGTTCCACAGTGTGACACCAAGTCCTTCATAAAACATTCATCCCAGCCTGCGTTATAACTGTGGATTCTGAATATGACTAGAGACAGTAATTGCATTCGATTTAACAGAATAATACAGTCAAGAATTACTGTATGAAATTAATGGTACGCTTCATATGATGAATATTAATGGCAGAGTAAAAATGAAAACTAAATCTAGTTCAACATGTGACACCACTTAACACAAGCTCCTCTCTCAGTTTAAACCTGCTTCTAAGATTTTAAGATTTTATGAGTAAGTGTGACCCAAAACACCTAACTAGACATTTGAAAAAAGAAAGTCAAAATCGGAGTTGTTGTTGTTTTTTAAATTAATTTATTTAATTTATTCATAAAGGGACCATGTATGAAATTTACCATAAATGTTATTATTTAATGCATTGTACCAGAGGTAGCTTAAAACTTATTTAGTAGTAGTACCATTTATTCAATCTTTATACTCAATACAATATTTTTTCACAAGAAAGACACTGTAAAAGAAAACAAATTTTTGAACAAACCAAAATTCTTGTATCACGTAATGACTGAAAAGGCATAGGCAGAAGCAGGAAGTGTATCTGGGCCTAGCCTATGTTTTACAAAAAAAAAATAGCAAAATCAAGCTTGCAAAACAAACAACAACAACAAAAAAGGAAAAGAAAAATAAATAAATAAATAAAAAAAGATGGGGGGGGGGGGGGGGGGGGGGGGGGGGTAAGCATCATCAATATTGTAACATAATCAACACTTAAAGTTCTTCAAGAAAAATAACTTTAAAAAACTTTTTTTTTTCCAAAAATATACACTTTTACAAGTTTTTAAGTTTATATTTGCATCATCCCACAATTTTACCCCAACAACAGGAATAGATCTCCTTTCAAACCTTTCATATCTTTCTGAACAGAAAACTTCAAACCCCTCTTAAATCATATCGAGTCTCCCCAGTTGAAAAGGACTTTGGCACAGCACCGGGAAGTGAATTTAGTTTTTGCGGTAAACTTTATAAGCATTATTTTGTAATAAAAAATGTGTGAATTCAGAAATTAAGGGTCAGTGTGAGCATAATATGTCCCGTTGATTATGGGTATGGGGGTTTTTGTTTAAAAATAACTACATTTATATTCATTTTATATTTACATCTGCATCTTCTCTTCTCGAGTCTGATAAAGAAATTAATAACATTTTCATATGAGATTTACTATCACAAGAACATTTCACATTTGCAGACAATGTGCAGAAATGTTCACAATAAAAAAAAGTTAATACACTCTAAGGCCTGATATATAACTGCTAAATGCTTAAGTGTGTGCGTAGGATTGTGAAATACTAGAATATGTCATAATATATTGTACCTGAAGTATGTGTTGGCTGGTCCATATTTTTGTTGTTTAATTTTTTATTTTATTTTATTTTACTTTTTTAAATTAAATGTGTATATATTAGGGGTGTAACTGTACATGTAGGCCGTTCGGTTCGGTACAGTGCTGTATTCGAACGAGTACAGTAAGTTTACGTTAGCCGCTGCACATAGCTCTTAATATTCATGTGAGTACTCGTCTATGATTGGCTGAGCAGGGAAGGTGTTTTAATATTCATGAGGAAAGTGGTCTGTGATTCAAGCTTTGCAATCATGTGCATATCATGTGGACGTGACGTCTCAAGGTGAGCCAATCAGAAGATGAATATCAAAGAGCTTCCGTAGCCACAGGAGCTTGTGTTTGAATTGTGCATCATGGCTGCTGCTAACGACCAACCGGAGCTTGAAGAGCCTCCCCCCTCGCTGTGTAATGGCAAGTTTTTGGTTTAATAAACATGCTTAACAAGCAAATGGTTTTGCGTTGTTCCATACTGTACCGAAAAATGTACCGAACCGTTACCCTAAAACCAAGGTACGTACTTAACCGTGATATTCGTGTACCATTACACCCCTAGTATATATGTGTACACATTTTTTGTCAAATACAACAGTTTTAAGTGTGGTGGCATTTTCATATTGCTTTGATGACTTTCTTAAGTTAATTCTGTAAATTGCCTCTATATTTGTCACAATAAAACCTGTATTTGCCTTAAAGTTATCTGTACACAGAGACAGTGCTCTTCCTAGTCTGGGTTGGATCCGATTCACACATTCCTGTCTCCTTGAACACTGTTTCACTCACTGAGTTCCCAAGCTAGGCTGAACCCATTGTCTCATAGATAGACATAGCAATCCCAATCTCAAGAATGATAAATACTGAGCAGACAGACTGGTCTGTAAGATATGACTCTGCATTACATCGGGCACCCATGTGCACAGTCTACCATTTTCTCCTGGATGGAGCTATAAAAACTATTTTGACTTAAGCCATCTGAGTCTCCTGAGTCTTCTTCATCAAGTGTCAAGACTCCTGATATTTCCTCAACATTAAGCATCAGGCTAATTTATTTGTTTGACGCTAAAAAGTATATGGTTCTCTGATCTTCTCCTTTCTTTTAAAGGTGCCTGTGAACTTAATGTGCTGTGGTTCTTGTAAATTTTGTGCATCACAGAGACCCTGAGGAAATAAACTCCATCAACTGGTCACTGGTCAGGCAGCAGTCGCCATCGCTTCTTTCTCAAAGACACAATGCAAAAATAGAAAGTCCCAATTTGACTGGTTCCATATGAATAAGAGAGAATGGATCAGCCAGAGCCCAGACACTATATCATACATGGATGAAGCCCCAGTGATGTCGCCTGTTGGTTCCTTAATTTTAATTTTGAGGTCCAGAGATTGGGGGTTGCCATGTTGAGAAAGCTGACTCAACCTAATTGGATCAATGCAGGCAGAGCTAAAGGGGTGAGGAGCTTTATTCTAACTGTGAAAAACTGACCCCTCATACAGTGTGTACAGTTACAGAAAGTATCTCGCTAATGGACTCAAACCCTCTTTTTACCAGGCTGAAAACATGTCTGCTGGATGAACAGACACATTTCTCATGGCTGGTGATGGGGATTTCATGGCTTTTGGACTCAGCCCAAAGCGGAAACTCGACAGACTTTATGTTCTTGCTGTGAGGTGTCATTTTCAACATCCCAGGCTGATGCTTGGCCAAAAAACATAACAACAAGCTTTCTCTACAGGGAACACCAACATCACAAAGTTGTAGCTCTTAAAGAAGTGTTTCAGCTCTTGAAATGTGTTTTTACTGTATGAGGCTCTTACAGACCTGATCAAAATCTTAAGACCAGTTGAAAAATTGTTAGAATTTACCTTTGGCACATTTCAATCTCAATGTGGTTTGTAAGTAGAGCTACAATATGCAAAAGCAAGAAGGGGGAGTGTGACAAAAAGCACTTTGAAAAAGTAATTTATTGAAAACAACAAGTAAACTCAAATAGGCTGTTTATCAGCTGATCAAAAGTTTAAGAGCATCACTCAAAAAGTTACAAAGAAACTCTCCAAACCAGAACAAAAGTTTTTCTCAGTAGGACTCAGTAATAAGTAGCTCCACCGTTCTTGGTAATCACTTCAAAATTTGGTTTGGGCATGCTTGATGTGAGTGTTTTCAGGAAGCTTTTGGGAATGTTGCTCCAAGTGGTGAAGATTGCTTTTAGAAGGGCATAAACTGTCTGGAACTGATGGTCATTTTTATAAACTTCCCTCGCCATCCATCCCCAAATGTTCTCTGTTGGATTTAAATCAGGGGAACATGCGGGATGGTCCAAAGAGTGATGTCATTCTCCCTGAAGAAGTCCTTCAACAAGCCAGCATTGTGACCTGCAGCGTTGTCCTGTTGAAAAAACAGCTGTTACCACACAGACCAGGGCCCTCAGTCATGAAGGATGCCCACTGCAACATCTCCACAGAGTCAGCCGCAGTTTGACCACCCTGCACCACCTGAAGCTCCAGTTTTCCACTGAATGAAAAAGCCCCAGATCATGATGGCGCCCCCTCCACTGTGCTGGGTAGAAAACATCTCAGGTGGGATCTCCTTGTCATGACAGTTACGTTGAAGCCATCTGGACCGTCAAGGATCATTTTTTCTTATCAGAGAATAAAACTTTTTTCCACCTTTCAATGTCCCATGTTTGATGCTCCCTGGCAAAGTCTAAACGGGCAGTTCTGTGCCGTTGAAGGAGGAGGTTGTCTGATGGTTATTGCACTGCAGTCGGCACCACTAAGGGCCTTAATTTGAGTCGAGGACTGCCCTGTGTCTTGACGGACAGCCAATCAGATCCTCCGGCTCAGCACAGGTGTAATTTTTTGGGGTCTACCACTTGCCTTGCTTATGCAGCTCGACAATTCCAACCACGTTCAAGAAGAGACGGCTTCTTACCTTTAGCCATCAGGAGGGCATGACAAAAAATGAACATTTTGAACAGATTTTGGCTCTAATAGCCTGTGGTTTTAAATTTTTGATCAGCTGATAAACAACCTATTTCAGATTTTTTTTTTTTTTTTTTTTGTCTGTAGTTACAAGTTAGCATTTTTTCCACTGGTCTTTAGATTTTGATCAGGCCAGTACACAGGGCAGTGATGAAAACTGAACAGCTCCTGACTGGACAGGCTGGGAGAGGCTTTTACATGTAAGAAGAGCTAGTAAATGTCCACCGTGTTGAACTCTGAAGCAAAATATTTTTCAGACACCTGGAGAGTCTAAGTTGAAACAGAGAAGGGCAATAAAAGAAAAATCAGGAGCAGTGAAGGTTCAGGCAGTACTTAGGCAGCTATTTTCACCACTTCACACTGCTGTTGGAAAGCCCTCACCTTTGGCACTACATTTATAAAACACTTCTCCCTCTGACTTTGCATGTTGTGCACTGTGTTTTTCTGTAGTTTAGCTCCTCAAAACAACACGAATAAAATAAAACTCAAGCCAATTATGGCAACAGGATGGTTGAAATCATAAATACAATGGAAAGGCTTCACAGGGAGATAACCTGTGAAATGACAGCAGGATTACAATCTCTGTGGTTGCTCTGCAAGTCTTTCATTAATCTATTCAGTGTTCTCTTTTCTGTCCGTTTGTAATGGTCTATCTGCCTGATTTGGTGATGCTTTTAAGTCATTCTCTTTTACAAAGGATCGCTGCAGGCTTGATGCTTGTCTCACTGCTCTGAGCAGTTTTGTTGTTAAACTTAACTGCAGCAAACCTGAGCTGTTAAAGGCCAATATCAGCTCACAGACAACTGTAAACTCTCACAAATGGTGAATAGGAACACTTTTTTGTAGTCCCAGGAAAAAAAAAAAAAAAAAGTTATATATATATATATATAGGGGAAACTGCCTCTCTGAAAGCTTTAGTAAAGTAGTTTAATGTTGTTCAGCAGTCGAAAAAAGGCAGCCTGAAGACATGTAAAGTGGTGATAATATTTCAGACGCAGCATGCACTTAAGTCATTAAGTTACCCTGTAAACAGGACATTGTAAACCTTACTGTCAGTTCTCCTTACTCCAAACAGGAACTCTAAAGACACTTGAACCATCCCTTACAATTTTGAGATCTACTTCACAAGGTTTAACACAAACTTTTCAACATGCAACCCCCAAAACAGTGGTGCCATTGACCAGTGACCCTGTGCTATAGGCAGTGTTGGGCAGATTACGCTAAAAAGTAACTGAAAAAGTAACAGAGTTACCACCTCATAAATGTGATGTTACCAGGTAAAGTCATTATTGTATCACTTAAAAAAAAAAACCTCCAAATATGTCAAAGAATTTAGATTTTTGAGCAGGTTTTGTTCTGGAGCATAATCTGGTGTAAACCTTCCTACTTCAGCATCCAGACTGTTGTCTGCTCCAGAGCCGAATTTAATTCCAACTTTGGGGCCTTTTAGAGCCCAACAACCCAGAAAGTAATAACTGACCCAAAATGCAAAATGCAAACCAAAAAGAACAAAAAATGTATTAAGCCAGGGCTTGACATTAACACCCGCCAACCCGCCAAATGTAGGTGAATTCCAGCTGTGGCGGGTAACACCATCACTCCTACTAGCCACTTTGGCGGGTTGAATTATTTTATTGTAGTCTTCTGAAATGGCATCTGAAATACTCAACCCATTGCAGTATGAGACTACGATACTACAACTCCCATGAGCACTGCCTGCACACAGTGCTAGCTCATTAGTCCATTCGCCAAGTCTTCTGCTGACAGGCGCCCAGACGCGGTCATCTCCAGCCTCCGTCACCGTGACAGCTCCTGGTGTTTAGCACCTGATAACGTTATTTAAAAGTTCACTCGCGTCTTTTTTGTTCCCTATTGTAAACAGATTCCGGGGTTTAAGACACAAACTAGTGCCAAAACTTTTTAAAAGTGAGGACATTTATCGGCTGGAGCTCATTTAAACTCTCACTGCACCAATCTCACCAGCAACACTCACCTAGAGCAAGGAGGGGAGTAGGAGAGAGTGTGGGCATGGAGAAGCGCACGTAAAGAGAAACTGGTCACAGATATGAGGAGCTGATGGAACAATATTAAGACCTCCCAAGTCATATGTAAAAAGTTCACTCTGGTAACACTGTAAACAAACAAAATCATTCTAAATAAATAAGACTTATGGACCAGTGTGACTTATATCTGTTGCTTTTGTCTTCATGATGCATTTTTTGACTGATACAGCTTCAAAAAATGAAAGATTATTCTCCAGAGTGACTTATAGTCCAGAAAGTATGGCATTTAGTTTATTACTGAAAAATTACTGTTGTTAATAAATATTTAAGCAGACAGTGTTTCTGGCTAGATTTTTCAGTTTTTATTTTTTCAATTAATCTTCAACTTTCACAACTTTAATTAATGCAATAATAAACCCCTCCTTTTATTACTCTGTCTCAATAGACTGCATATTTTTTTTCATATCTAAGGAGTACAGCTATTTCAGAGCTTAATATCTGATTTATGTAGTCTTTATTTGAGTCATATCAAACATAAATATCCAACAACAAAATTATTGCTAGTGAAACTGCTGAGTGACTAGTAACTCTGGGGAACCTCTAGCCACAGTGGCTTGCTTGACACTGAAAAGTTAGATTCTAGCCCTGAATGTAATAACTGGTCAATAATGTACAAAAGGGCTGTGCACGAAACTTAACAAAACAAAAAATGTAATATTTTTTTATATTTAGGGCAAATTTTTATTACATATTGGGTTCTATTACATTTTTTTTTTTATTCCATCTCTTTAATTGCATTTAGGGCTCCAACAGGGCCAACCCCCGTACACTTAACAAGCCAGCAATAAGTGGAAAATAAGTTGCAATTGGCTCTTGAGGAGTTGCTGTTTTTTGTTTGTTTGTTTTGTTTTACTTTCATGCAAACAAGATGATAAACACTACCCATCTCACACACAGCTCCAGCTCTCACTCTCATGCTGCATAAACAGACATACGCTACCTCTTCAACAGTACACTTCACATGTATGTTCTTGCTTTTTGCATCATTGACCATGATGGTGTGCCTTTATTTCCATTCTGAATACTTAATGTATCGCTCCAGGCTCGCCATTGTTGTATCTAGTTCTCTGGAGCGGTTGTTTGCAGCATGCTAAGGTTTGCTACAGCAACACCTTCCTACCTGACCTCTGGAGCTGATTGGCTTACCATGAAATTGGTACTGGACACTTTAGCCAGTCAACATTACGTATGTGTCTGTTACCTCTCCCCACCAAAAAAGAAAAAAAAAATGAGACTTTTTATTTACAGGTCCTGTCCTGTGCCTGACTGAGTGAGCCAGGTCAGATAACAGCTGTTGAATATCAGAGCATAGAAACACACCACATTCCACTGTGGGTAACAGTAACAGCATTGTAATGTGTGAAACAGTAATTAGTTTGATTATCCATTACTGGAAAACCATTCAAGTGATTTGTTAAGCACCCAGAAAATGGCTCTCACATGCACATTAAATTTCACATGATAAATTTCACAGTTTATTTTGGAAGTTCTAAATAACATGGCAAAAGTCTTAATGTAAATATGATACTTTGAACTTATTCATGTCATTCCAGTGTTTTTCTTGATACATTTCCTTTCTGACCACCTGCTAAATCTGCTGCAGGTGATCTCTAAACATAATATATTTCTATCATCTACCAGGACAGTGCATTTTAGAAGATCTGACATGTATCATCATTATCAGAATTGTATATGAAATGAACAATTGTGTTCCCAAGACTGAGCCCTGGAGGATACCAGACTCAATGGATAAGCACCATGATTTTTGGAAACCTACCAGGTATGTTTTATCTCTTCCACCTGTTGGTTATCTGTTTCTTTCACCTCATGCTGGCATGACAAGATTTTTGACATTACTAAAAAATCATAAAAAAAAAGGTTTGTTGGAGATCAAAGCATTGCCCCCTTGTTTCCTGCACCAGTATCAAAAAGGGCCCAGTAGTACAGCTAAATGATGCATCCCAGAGGGAGTCTGGTTACCTGAGATGCCCCCCTTGAATTCAGCAGAGCTGGCCAATTGGGATAGCTGCTGCTGCCTAATGTGAACCCTGAGGTGTGAAGATAGATATCCTTATCCACTGATAGGGGAACAAACCTGCCACGGGCAAGCACAGCTGTGACAGCGACAAGGCACTGACTCAGCCATAGGAGGATCCAGTAGCTGCCCGAACTGTCAGTCTGTATTTAGAATTAAAGCTGTAATCGATACAGAAACCATTCACCCTGCCCCTCACACTCCCTGCGTTAAAGGGAGGCTTTGAAATACCTCAAAACTTCTGTGTGTATATGTTGAGGCCCTGCATCCTTTCCCATTAACAAATGACATCCACTGGAGCGATGTCTCAAGGCTGCTACAATTAGTCACATAAAAGCACACTAGTCAGGGCGAGATTTATCACCTGGGCTTCTCTTAAAGAAAAATAACTCACAAAAGCAGAACGAGTAATTAGGCTGCCAGATGTGATAGTGCAAAGAACAAGCAATTAGTGGTAGACTGATCGGGCGATAAGCACAGAAGGAGAGAAGCACAATGTGATGCATCTAAAAAGATTCAGAAACAGACACACAACAAGAAGTGTAAAGGCTGGGTTTAATGTTTCAGGATGAAAGTGTGACCAGACTGTGATGCTGACTTTGTACAAATGGCTCATTTTAGTTGTTGCTGTTTCTGATGTCCATTTGAAATGATGGTTCACTTTAACTACATTGATCTGATAACATGTTCCAACTCCAAACTCATCAGATACACAAAGCTTGACAAGTGGCCTCACACTTCAGAATATCACAATGCATGCTCCTCTGCTGGACAAGCTGTACATGTACAGGGCTGTGTGGTAGGGGTAGACGATACTGGGAATTTTGGTATAGATCCGATACCAAGTGAATACAGGGCTAGTATCGCCGATACTGATACCGATACTGATACTGATACTGATACCAATACTGATACTGATACCGATACCGACACTTTTTACATGCATTGTAATGATCATTGAATGATTTTGTGATTTTGCCTTGAGTTGGTTGATTTAGATTATGATAATGGTAAAACACAGCACAAAGATTTTGGGCAACAAAAATGCTTTTATTAATTAACCCCAACAATAGAACAAAATTTTAAATGTATAGAAGTAATAAAACAATTATTCTACCACAACAATTGTTTTAGGGAAAAAAATCACTTGTGCAAAATGACAAAAAGCTTCCTCCCATTTGCACGAAATAGCAACAGATGGAAGAAAGTAAAGCAAATTGCTGGACGACATAAGAGAAACTGCAGTATCAATCTCATCACGCAAGTATCAATCTGTTACCAATACTCAGCTTGGTATCAATACTATCGATATTTAGCTTGATACGATCCCTACTGCGCCGTGAATTTTGCAAATTCATATATATATATATATATATATATATATATATATATATATATATATATATATTTACTTGACTTCCAATTATTCTGACCCAAATCATATCTTACAACTGCTTCTAGTGATTGTTTTTTTAATGAAAATAAATTACCCCCATTGACTTCTAAAAAATGAAAAAATAAATAAATTACCAAGCCAATCTTATGGACAGCTCTTTGAAAGAAATTGCTCCATAAGACCCATCTCCCTTCATCTCTACTCGGATGACAATACGCCAGCCAGCAAAGTATAGGAGACAGAAGCAAGATCTGTCCTTTTTCCTGAGGAAAAAGATTTCTCAAATTAAATTTGTGGTAATGTTGGACACTGGGCCTGGCCAGAGGAGCAGAAGAAAGCTAAACAAGGAAGTGAAAGAACACAGGGTTAAGCTGTTTGAGATAATGTACACCTCTGTGAGAGTCTCCTGTTTTTATCCCTTTCCCTGCTGAGCCCCCGATTTTGTAATTTCTTCCGATTTTCTTCCAAATTTTCACATGATACTGTAACGGACTGAATAATGGGAATGCTACTGTTTAGATTTTTAGATATTTTGAGTTTGAGAATTACAAGGCTGAGCGAAGGCTTTACAGTAAGGGCTCAAAAAGTGTTTACTAATTATTGGTTAATTATGGTTATGTAATCCTATACATTTTTTGAGGTTTACTTCCGTTCAGTTGTACCTTACTTCAGGTTACATAATGGCTACCCGGTGACATACACAGCACCCTATTGGTAAATGATTACATAAAACTCTAAATAATTTTTCATCAGTGCCCATCCAGGTGATCAATTATTAGTGAATGATTTGTAGTTGACTTAGGTATCTATTATTTGATGCTGATATTTGTGTAGGATATGCATCCTCAGACCTGGCAAGGCCAGATGGCAGTTACAAGAGGATTACAGAGTAAACTATGAAGGTCAAAACACATGTTAATGCATGGTGGGTGGATCTCTCAGTTTGTCAAAGTCTAATGTTGGAAGGTATGGATAATGTGAACCTCAAACCTATCTTCCTGATGGTGTGTCATCATGAATATGGTGTCTTGCTGCCATGGCAACATAAAGCCAGAGATCCTGTAGAAGCATGTGTCAATCCATACCCTGTCATCCAAAGAAACCACAAATGACTTTTTCTGCCATTGTGAGTTATTTTTTCTTCATGAGAATCTTATTCACAGTTGCTTGTTTAGGTACGCGTGTACTTGTTTGAACAGGAGTCAGGCGTAGATGTAGAAGACACTGAAGAAGAGGAGCATCTAACAAGATGTTTCTGATCAGTCAGTTGTTAATTTGTGTCATTTTGACTACAGTTTCATATAATTCAGTAGCTTGCTATAGTGATATCAGTGAGATCAATCAGTAAAATAGAAATTTAAACCTTTTATCCTCTGTGGTACATATAGTGATGCCAGTTGGAAAGATTTTTTGTTTTGTTATGTTTTGTCAGATATTTTGGGGGGTAGTTGCCTTGAGGCAACACAATACCACAGTGGTCAGGAATGAAAAAACACAGTAATTTATTTATATTTCCTTTTTTTTTCTTTTCCAAAACACATGGATAACACATGACCCCATCAGTTTACTATGCATGCCATAAAAAGTGTAAAAACTTAAAAAAAAAAAAAAAAAAATCTTAAAAATTAAAAAGGAAAAAAAAAAAAAAAAATCTTATACAAGATTTCATGTCTGAATGTTGCCCACAGACAACAATGCACCATTAAAAAACACCCCATTGAAATGAATGGGCCAAAGAGTCTGAACGTATTTTATCCAACTTTACATGAACTGTTTAATGAAAGACTTTACTTCCGAAGCTTTTAGGAGACCGACCTTTCATTGTGAGGGAAAATGCTCAGAAAGTTCACTCTAGTGGACCAGAGAGTGTAGGTCTGAAATTTACTAAAACTGACATCAAATATATCCAGGGGAAAATTGGAAAAAAAAAAACAAAAAAAAAACAAAAACAACAGTTTGCCTTTAAACAGTGCGTAAACCCAAAGACAGATACCATAATGTTTTCGCTGTGAATATTTAATGATACAGTGTTGCCAGGGGAAGATTTGCATTTTCACATGTTTCCTAAATTAATTAGCAAATAAGTTAAATTTAAATCTTAGAGCTGAAGCTTTACTTGTTTATTCATGTAAACATACTTTTTTCTAGACATGGAAAGGCCCAGTAAAAAAGTTAGAGAGAATAAGTCGAGTATGTCTTTGCAAGAAAGTCTAAAAAAAAGGGATTTTGTATAACTTCCAGAGAGTCATGTGGCAAAATCAAACACTGTTATTGGTTCCTTAAGGTCTGTTCTCTTTTTCTAAAGTATTTCATGGCAACTGGGATATATTGTGTGAGTGTAAAAAGCCACAAATGGGTATGTTGTCTAAAGACTAGGTACCAATCGAGGGTTAAAAATCTGTGTGAAAGCCTTTATCATGTGTTTATCAACGTTGTGTTAAAAATAAAATATCAGGTATTACATTAGATAACTCCAGGTAATATGAAGTTATCGAAAAATTCTGTAAATAACATTCACTAACACGTAATCCTGAGATCTCAACAAGAGAGTTTCTATGTTTTAATGATTCTGCCTCTGTTCCTTTGTGCTTATTGCATCCATGTGTGTACAACTAATTCATGTGTGTGCAGCTTGAGTAGTAAAAGTAGGCTCTCATCACGGGAGGTCACACGTACTGAATCAATAAGACAGGGGACACGGTAAACAATCTGAAGCCTGGGGAATCAAGTACTGTCTGGAAAAACGTGACATTTGAATGAGGCTCTTGTGGGTTTTCTGGCACATCAAGCTAAAGGTCAGACTATGATAGAGAGTCTTTGGACACGCAACTGTAATTGACCTTTTCCTTTGATAATAGGGCATGGATTGACACATGCTCCTATAAGGTCCCCGGCTTCATCGCTACTCTACAAATATAATTAGTCAAGTTGCTCAGGGAGTCATTAGGTACAGTGAGAATTGAGCTTAGAGGATGAAGTTCAGCCATGGCAACAAAAGGGGAAACACAATGGCTGTTTCCTTTCATTGTTTGCAGCAGTGTGACAGATTCGCAGTGTAAACCTTGTGACAGAAAGAGACACTCTTCATATCGTTGTTGTGATAGGATGTGCTCTCTTTCCTCTTTCTAATGTCATGAATGTTGCCCAACCTTGCTGCTGCTTCAGTTAATGACCTTTCATAATGTTTTATTTATGCTGCAGGCTTCTGGTATGACTCATGCAATATAAATACAAACTTGAATGAACATGAGGATTCTCTATTCTAAAGTTATTTTTGGCACAGTAATTGTACAAAGCAGTTGTTAATAGTTTGTTGTTGCAGGGGAGTGATTCACCTGCATCCCCCTGCGGTCAACTCCTTTATTGTCCTTTTTTTATGGAAGGGGGAGTGAACCGTTGGCCCCAGGTGATGACAGACAGCTGTACAATGTGTGTTGTGTTTTTTAATTAATCACCCTGTCTCATTTTCCTGTTATTCCTTTGTCCCAGACACCTATCATCATTCAAAACATGCTAACAAGCTTTATTGAATTCCTGCTTTGCAAAAATGAATCGTAGAAACTTTGTCAGATCTATTAGGCTTCAACTTCTGAGTAAGCTTCAAATTAGCTGTTGATTAATTAAAAAGTTTGGGCTTCAAACAGCGCCAGCCTGAGTCAGAGCTCCCCAGCACACCCTGAGGAGGTGTTTCACCAAGAATGGATTGCTGCTGCTATTATTACAAAGAACTGTGCATCATTTGCTCCAACTATCCACTGGGTCTGAAGGTCTAATTCACAGAGTCAACTGGTCTCATGATGTTAAGTGACAAAATCCTCTAGTTTTGCACCTGAGTGTTACTGAGCTGACACATCTCCACTTTGTAGTGTTGGTTTGAGAAAGCAGGTCCCATATTGTTTAGGGGTCTTGCGTGTCCAGCTCACTTCCTTGAGTTAGCTTGTGCTACTCGTTTAATTTTTTTTTTTTTTTTAGGAATAATGCACTTTGGTATTTGTTAAGGAACAGCCTGTTTGTGCAGTGTACATGCACATATGTAAACAAGTAAACAAGAAAATAAGATATTATTTGCCGATGACACAAGAATCCAGATGAATTGGAGCAAAATGATAAATGATGAGCATCTGGAGATAGAACATTTTAGCTTAGAAGTAAAAGGATAAGTTTGGTTTATACAGCTTTTACATTGTTTATAGAATGAAGTAGAACAAAATACTCACCCAGAAGGCTTTCCTGATCCAAGCAGTGCTTCGGGAGATATTTAGATCCAAAATCATGCAGCGGACGTCTGTATAATGGGATCCATCAGGGCATAGACAGCGCCGCTCCTAAAACTGCATTAATCGTCCAAAAACTCATGTTTTTCACCAATATTCCATCATGGTCCACTCCAGATTAGTCCTCTGCTGCAGTCTGTGTCACTCCAGACAGCGCTGTGTGGCTGTACTGACCTCTGAACTCACGAAGACTTTGTTTACGCTTGCCCCTCATAGTACTGCGCATGTGCAGTACTTTCTGGAGAGCTGACTCCTTTCTTTGAGGGGCAAACGTAAACAAAGTCTGCTCGTCACTCCCGCAGCTCCCACAGCTCCCCCAGCTCCCCCAGCTCTTCCCTGATTGGGCTGTTAAGAATTAGCCAAGTGAATTCATTGGTCAATGGGGCTCGGCAAAAGGGATCTGCAGGATTTTAGAAACTGAGCCAGGCAGGTCCGTCTGCTCTGCAAGGTTAGGAACATGTCTGGTCCTTTTTTTTCAGTAATTTTTCCTGTTTTTTTAAACATTTAATAAGAAAGGTTAGGACAATGGATAGAGCAGGAAACTGGGTGAAAGTGGAGGGTGACATTCAAGATACAGGCCACAGGCTGGATTTGAACCCAGGGGGGGCGACCCAGACTTCTAGGCCATCTGCACCCCAATGACTGGTACTTTAAAAACCATGGGGAAATCAACCTTTGAGTGGACACAAATCAGAAGCAACTCTTGGGAGATTTTAAGAACGCTGAATGGTGGAGCAACATTTCCTCAGGTTTTTAGAATTTGGCAGTTGTTGCACCTGAAAAAATAACAACATGTATTATTTTGTTGTTGTCTGTGCTACTGTTTTATTGATAATCCTAGTCAAACATGTAATAAACAAGGTTCCTTGTTATTGCCTCATTATGGTCAGGAATGATTAGGTGGCGGTGGCAGCAGAGACCCAGTGTCATAGCCCATCACAGGAAAATACTCAGGAAGAGTCGTCAAAGTGTTGGTACATTCAACAACACAGAATTGATTCTGATTCTGACGTGTTCTTTGTCTTCCCGCATGCTGTGGAATAAGAAAGTGTTTATATCCACAAGTCAATCCACTAATATTTATGTAGGTGTTGAAATCCATCTAATTTTTTTTTTCTAACTGGCTGAATTAAAGACTCAGAAGATGTTTTGCAAACACCCCAACTACAATGTGCCAAATTTAACTGCAAATTTGTCAATGGCCGCACGAGGCTTTCTCCAGAAACAGCCACAAACACACCAAGCCAAACAACGAGCAAAAATTGATCTATACAGCAAAAACAATCATGTTTACAGCCTGGAAGACAAAGTGACTTCAGCCTGAATGCCCCATTTCTCTGTAGGCACACACTGTTTGTAACTCAGCAGTTAAGAAAATATAAACACTGAGAGTTTGCCTCAATCAGAAGTGCAGCTGATTTGACTGAGAGGGCTCTATATCAGAAACTAATGGGTGACGCCCTGGAGACTAATCTAGAACTATAATCTTTGGTGTGCAGCTTTCTGAGATTGGCTAATTGCAAAAAGCTTAATATGTGATGTTTCCTCTAAATATGGCCTCTTATATTTCAAAATGATTAAATGTGGATGGCCAAAAGTGAATCAACAGCTTTTAACACTTGGCCACTAAGCAATGGATGATGTCCCAGTGGCCATGCCCACTCATTGAATCACAATCACTTCCAAAAGGTAATCAGACAGTCCGTTGAAGCTGCATGGATTTCTGGTCTCCTGTTTAATGGATATTTTAATACATTTTCAAAAAGGGAGGTCACTGTGTGTGGTATGGGTGATGTCATTTTAAGTGTTAAAACCTGGATTATCTCGCACTGCAGTTGCCCCCCTCCTCCTGAAACTGTTTTTGTACCCACAGCTCATGACTGTATAATTTTTGCATCCTGACCTATCTCATCACCCTGGTTTCCAGCTATAGGCCGCTGTTTTCGGACCCAAAAAGTGGGCCACCTCCAAACACACCTCCTCAGAGAGGTGTGGATGTGAACACATTTACTCTTGCTGTTTGACAAGAAAAGACACCATTTACTGGACTTTAATTTCACACTGCATGCTTGTTGAAAGCAATACCACACTGCAGAATACCAATGTTGTTTTCGTTCCAAATTGACTGTGCAGGGCTGGTATTGGTTACTGATTGGATGTCCTGCACAATTTTTGAGAGAACTGTCTGCAGGACTGAGATTGACATAAAAGCTAATGAGAGCACATGTCAGTTCCAGTCTGTTTACACTACCAGCTTGTCAAGCATGGCAGCCTGGTCAGTGGCCCTGAGTTTAAATACTATGATCTAAATAGCCTTCAGGAATAATTTCTGGATGGTGTCCAGCTGTGTGTTGTTAAAGTGAATTTCCAAAGACTACACGAGTGATGGTGAGGTATTGATTAATTGATCACACTAACAGTACAAATCCATTTACTGAATTTATTTATAAAAAGAAATAAAATAGAATAAAAAAAAATAAAGAATAGGGGAAAGAAGCTTCCAAGGCCTGTTTTTCTGGCAGAAAATTACACTAGACTATTTATTTTACATAAATAAATATGTTATTCCAAAGTGATGTGCTGCTTTTGCTCAAATAAAAAAACAAAAAAACAAAATTAATACATAAATAAAATAAATGAAGTAATTAATCACTTAATAATAATAATAATAATAATAATGATAATAATAATAATAATAATAATAATAATAATAATAATGTCTTTTTTTTTCTTTCCCCCCTTGAACTTAGTTTTTATTACAGTGGAGTACTTAATGAAATGATAATAATAATAATAATAATAATAATAATAATAATAATAATAATAATAATAATAATAATAACAATTATGTATATTTAAACGTTTTTTTGTTTGTTTGTTTTTTTTTTCCTGTTCCAGCTGTATGGTTACATTTGGATATCAAGTAAATTACGAACCAAAAAGTCAACTATAAATAATATACATACCTACAAAAAAAAACTTGTATATTCATTAAAGTAGAGAAGAAATGCGAGATGTTTGCTGGCATAAGAAATGGTTTAATCCACTCAAAAATATCACAGCAAAGTACAGGTGAAAATTTAACTACAGGGGAGAAAGGTATATGATCTTGGCCTGCGACTTAATCAAGCATCCTTCTCCAATGCATTTGTAAAGCCAGCACAGTCCTCTATCTTTTTGTAAAAGTTTCTTTTCAGAGTCTTAATTGGTTTGTAATTTATTCCATTTGATAAATGTCCCAAACTTCTTGAAACCATATTTTTGTGGGAGGTTCTGGTTTTAACCAGCATATGGCAATGCAAATCATTAAAGTGAGTTCTGAAATAATTGGTAGTGTTGTTAAGTTATGAAGACTCCCAAGTTTCTCATGGGCACAATTACCCACTGCTATGAGGACGTGACTCTTTCCAAGGCGTGCATTTGTTTTGGAAACAAATAAATGTAGAGCAGACAACTTTTCCCAGGATGCAAAGCAACTAAGTGATGTATTTATTTGGAGCTACATAGCACTATTGTTTGAAACATGAAAACAATCAAGCTTTGTAAACTCAGTTTGTAGTTTCGTGTCCAGAAGGTGAGCAGACTGTGTAGTTTTACTCACGTCACAGCGCTGTAAGACGTGTCCGTAAAGTGTAACATTAGTGAGTCCTGGTTATGTCCAACCAGACCTCATTTACCAACTGCAACCTTACCAAGCAGAGCTTACATAACCAGGCTCTTCATTTTATTCATAGACTCTCCATGTTCATGTGAAACTAGCCGTTGAGAGATTGGCCTTTGATAGGGTCTCAAAGCGGAGGCCTCTGTATGCAAGGTTTCAGCTACCACCTTTGATTTCTTATGCATCTTGTGGGAGGTTGGTGACATGGAACCCTGGAAGCCATGTTTGAAGTCTTTTCTGAGAAGGAGACGGATTCAGGTTATGGAGAAGAAGCTATTGTAATATTGGTTACCCTCATCAGGCTGAAGGAGGTGGCCATGAAGGCTGTGGACTTTTGGTCGACCAGAAAGGGCAGCTCAGTGCTGGGAAAGAAAAAACAGCTGACCCAGACTGGATTTACCATTAGGGATGGGTTCCAACCAAATTCCCTCTGTAGTACCAAGTACCGATTCATGTAAAATCAGACGGTACCATGTTTATGTACCCGACACATCCTTGAGGCTGTGAGGGAGAGGAAGAGCGGGGAATTTTCCATGCTGGACATGAACACAGCATTGCAAGATTGTGTAATGAAGAATACACTTTTTAAATTAAAAAAACTTTAAGATTTTTTTACGAAAAAAATTATATTTATTACCACATAAACACATACAAAAGAGAATTAGTACCGTTGAGTACCTATACCGATTGCCAGATAGGCTACTGGGCATCAGTACTGTATGATTTCAAATGTGAAAGGTACCCATCCCTATTCACCATTGGGCAGTGGAAGGAGAACTACACCTTCTGAAGAGGAGATATAGCCTGAGTTTTGAGGATAGGGCTTTGGCAATTTCCTTGACAAAAGTTGCAGGGAGGCAGGTGTGGATGAGAGATGCCCTGAGAGTCCAATGAAGGGTCCCTCAGAGGTTTGTGTTAGGGATATAGCAGAAATGCTGTTTTCCAGGGCTATTACTCCTAATTGTCTTGTCAAAGATAAGTACCATTGCTTTAATATGACTACCCCAACAATAGTGGTCTAACTGGAAAATTTTGTCCTGAGGCAACTAACAGAAAATCATTTTTTATGTTTTTTTGTTTTTTTTTTTTTAATTCAACATTCTTAACTCAAATCAACTCAACAATATTCAAACACAAGAAACCAAAATTGAGAGCGATTGAAAGGTGGTAGTGTAAAGTGAGTGTGATTTCCTCAGAGTAAGAGAGTGTGATGTAGGGCTGATAAGTTCATGACCTGACTAGAAAAGAGTTATGCCATAGTGATGAAACTTGGAAGGCATTGAACTCAACATTTTCTGACACTTACAGCATGGTTTATTTTCAGATTGACTGACAATGATGTAGTGTTTGAGTACTTTCAAAAGTATAACCAGAGACATTTTGTGAATATGGTTAAAATTTGGCACCACGGTGTTATTAAATATCTGAAGAAAAAGGAGTTAACCCTTTAAGACATTCAGGCCGACACAGATCCTATATCAGGGGATGATGCTCCAGCTTCATCAGTGAAAAAGTGGGCAGCTGAATTCAAGAAGGGTAGGGAGAGTCTGGAAAATTTTGTCCCGAGGCAACAAACAGAAAATTGTTTTTACGGCAAATTTAATCTTTTTGTCAAAATTTATTTTTGTTTGAACATTTATGTATTTGTTTTCTCCAGACCAACAACAGCCTGGGTACCAAATCATCTTTTATGGTCAGTCAGCAGTGTCCTTACATAGTTTGTCTGATGACAGCATCAGTTGTTGGTCCAGTTTCTGACTTATGATGATGACTCTGGCTTTTAAATCAGAGCATTTGATTCATGGACAGCTGGTGGATGATACAATCAACCAATGAATCAATGGAAGCAGCGAACAGTTTCACCAAATGGAAATACAAGCCAAAGTTCCTATCTGCAAAGAAGAAAGGTTTGTGCGTAGATAAAGACAATGCAGAAACAGGTTAAAGAAGTGAAATCTCAGCACTGGGTGTTTCTAAGTTCTGCACATATTATATGCTTACATGTATTTAATATTTCAAATGAAACACTTTTGGTATTTCAAATTGTGCATACTCGTGAATTACTTCTATATGCTCTCTTGAGACTTCACTCCCTAAAAGAGCAATACTTCTTCCTCCCAGGTATTTACCCCTGAAACAAAAGCTGCGCATAGAAGTTGGTGCCAGAAGACTCTTTTATTGAGAAGCTGTGAACACACACACACACACACACACACACACACACACACACACACACACACACACACACACACACACACACACACACACACACACACACACACACATGTTGTTGTTTTTCTGATACCTCCTGTCGTCCTGTGGGATAACTATTTGTTTGGAAGATACATATCTCCCCTGGATACACCACCAGTTTGTTGTCTTCAGATGATAATCACTCTGATAAATCTGAGCTCTTAATAACACTTAATTATTCAACACTTCACTTCATCCACCTTTGAACCTTTACCGAGCGAGTCATTGGCTTTCAAAGCACTTTACTGCTTTGCTGGAAGCTTCTCAGAATCCTTTGTTCAACATGCTGTTGAGGCAGACGTCTGTTGCTTGCAAGTTTTATGACGAGACATTGTTCAGGAGGGAACTCTTATTAAAGTAAAAGCACAAGCTGGCTGCAGTAAGATACACATAAAACATACAGAGCACACAAAATATTAATAAGCTATATAAAAATGAGTGAGAGATTATGGCTGTTCTTTGAGCTGCATGATTAATGGTTATGAAAGACATGAATTGATCACAAAAAGGTTGGAAGTTATGCTTTGACTTCAGATCAAGAAAGGTGGCCAGGGGATACATTTGTGAAAATGAACTAGAGCTTGCTCTTATTAACAGGTATGTACCATGAATGACACATTTAATTTCATTTCATTTTCCACCGCTTATCCGAGTTTGGGTCCTGGGGGCAGCGGTGCCATCAGTGAAGACCAATGACCCCTGTCTCCAGCCACTTCCACCAGCTTCTCTGGGGGGATACCAAGGCGTCCGAGGGAGGCATCCAAGAGGCATCCTCACCAGATGCCTGAACCACCTCATCTGGCTGCTCTCGATGCAGAGGAGCAGCGGCTCCACTCCAAGCTTCTCCTGGATGTTGGGGCTACAGACTCTATCTCTAAGGCTGAGCCCAGACACCCTGTGGAGAAAGCTTGTTTCAGCCGTTTGTATCCGCGATCTTGTTCTTTCAGTCATTACCCACACCTTGTGGCCATGAGTGAGGGCTGAAACATAGATTGACCAATAAATTGAGAGCCTTACTTTCTGGCTCAGCTCTCTCTTCACCACAACAGACCGGTATAGCATCCGGTCTGAGCCGTCTGTCAATCTCTCGCTCCATTTTCCCCTCACTCGTGAACAAGACCCTGAGATACTAGGGGCAAAGACTCTCTCCCGGCCCAGAGTGGGCAGTCTACCCTTTCCCAACTGAGAACCACTTAGAGGTACTGATTTTCATCCTGGCTGCTTCACACTCGGCTGCAAACCACCCCAGAGCGACCTGGAGGTCACTGTCCGATGAGGCCAACAGGACCACATCGTCCGCAAAAAGCAGGGATGGGATCCTGAGACCCCCGAACCTGACCCCCTGCGCCACTCGACTGCGCCTAGGAATCCACAAAATCGGTGACAAAGGGCAGCCCTGGCGGAGTCCAACCCTGACTTGGAGCAAGTTTGACTTACTGTTGGCAATACGGACCAAGCTGTCACTCCGGAACTACATAGACTGAACACCCTGTAACAACGGGCCATCGACTCCATATTCACGTAGCACACCCCACAAGATACCTCAGGGGACACAGTCAAAAGCCTTCTCCAAGTCCACAAAGCACATGTGGACTGGTTGATCAAACTCCCATGCACCCTCTAGCACCCTTGCAAGGGTATAGAGCTGGTCCAGTGTTCCACAGCCAGGACGAAAACCACATTGTTCCTCTTGAATTCGAGGTTAGACCAACTGTCAGACTCTCCTCTGCAGCTCCCTGGAGTAGACCTTACCAGAGAGGCTGAGGAGTGTGATCCCCCTATAGTTGGAACACACCCTCATGACCCTTTTCTTAGAAAGTGGACCCACCACCCCAGTCTGCCAATCAAGAGGCACTGTCCCCGATGTCCATGCAATTATGCTGAGACGTGTCAGCCAAGACATCCCTACAACATCCAGAGCCTTGAGAAACTCAGGACAGATCTGTGAAATGTTTTAATACTGATTGATATGACCCTCTATAATGTGTTAACAAACCCTTTTTTTATCGACAAAGTCTAAAACCATGAGTACCCTGAAACACAAGAGTCAGTTATCTACTGAACAGACTAAAGAAACAGTCACAACACGACTCAGAGATTAACTAATGTTCATTAAGGGACCCTTGTTCTAAAGTGTTACCGTGATGGTTTTTTCTGGTCGGATCAGCATTTTATCAAGGTTGGTTTTTATGATGCCTTTAAGATAATTGTGACCTGCAAACATAATTTTTAGTCCCAAATATTTCTGATCCTGCATTCTGATTTCTTTCAATGCACCATTGTTTGGGCCGTTTCTAAACTGTTTCACAACTTTTTCTCATCTTGTGTCCTCAGATGTGCTTCTTAGACTCTGAATATCCATGAAGCACATTTTCACATCACGATAAACCTATTCATTCAAAGACTGTAAGAGTTGTTAAGTTTCTGCAGATTGTGAGGAGCTTTTACTGGTGATAGCTAACTAGATATATTTGGGTTTTGTTTGTGTATAATTTAGAGCACAGGTCATTTCATTGACATGATTAATATATTGTAAGATGAATGCCGATGGCTGTATGAAAATAGACCTTGGGCAAGGATTTACCCCCAGAACTGACTTTGGACTTTCCTGCCTTACAGTACTGTAGCCGAACTAAAGTCCTGCAAATAAAGCCTATTTTTTATTTATCATTCTAAACTCAAATCAACTTAACAATATGCAAACAAATATATATTATATATACATATAACTTCCAACCTGTTATTCAACAGCAAAAAAGTAGGCAGCTGAATTCAAGAAGGGTAGGAAGAGTCTTGAAGATGGCCCAAAGACCAGACATCCTGCCACAACAACAACCCAAGACAACATCGGCTGTGTTGAAATGTAAACCATGCCATATGTGTCAGAAAATGTTGAATTTAATGCATGCCACCAAAGCTGGATTAGCTCTTAGAGAGATAACTTCCAGGATAAGTTTCGGGTTGTTCGTACTACGAATGTGGATCTCTTTTTATCCAGACACGTTGCCCCAGTAACTGATGCTGAACGCCAAACCTGGTCTGGAGCAGGTTAAGTTCCAGGATAAGAGCTCACGGGGTGTGACAGACCGCCCGCTGTCCAATCGGTTCTCTCGGGCGGGCATAAAAGACCACTCAGTCACCAATTTGCTCAGCTGGAGTGAAGTCCTCCGGCGTGGGACCACCCCCTGTCTTTTTGGACCAACATTTTTTTCTTATGGGCTGTGAACAAACAATATCTTACTGATCATCATAACTGAGACATCGTCAGGGAAAAGAAGAAATGTGTGCAAATGGAATCTTTCATACTGAGCACTTTGAAGGATGTTTTTATATTTATTTTTATTTGCTCCCGCGTCCTTTTTTCCCCACTGCTACTGCATCTGCAATACAAATTGCCTATAATGAGCGTTTTCCTGGGATTTGTAGGAATCTTTGGACTCTTTCTAATTATAAGATTGGATATGATGCAGCTCACACACACACTGACTGACAACATTAATGAATAAGGACCTAACTGCCCGTGTCTTCACATGATGAGATAGGTCTATTAATATCAGCATTTTGGAAATTTACGCATTCACAGAGTCTGACTTTTTTTGCCAGCAATCCCTCCGGCTTCTCGCGGCTGCAGTCGTGTTGCTCCTGGCCTGGATAACACTGCGGTACTCCTCGTACTTTTGCAGTATTATTTGCTGCTCCTCCGCCTTGAAGTAGGCTGCTCTCGTCTCCATTGTGAAAAATGCTCCGGGGCCGCTAACCACGCCCATTTTATGTGTGCGCGCATAGATCCCAGGCAGATTCACTTATCGGGTTGATAACAAGCTTCGTAGTACAGCAGATCTGCATGACGGAGATCTGGTGAAGTTCAGCAAGTTGTCGCAGAGTTATCCTGGATGACTTAATCCAGCTTCGTAGTACAGGCCCCTGGTCTCTGCAGCTTAATCTCTTATCTGAGGCACATGGGAGGAGTGACAGGGTGTCCAGAGGTCCAAGGTGTATTAGAGCTCCAAAAAAATCCAAATCAAGTTTAGGAACATACACTGGAATATAAAATGGCTACACATTTTTCAGTCTGCTTCGTTTATGTACACCAACTTTTTTTTTTTTTTTTAAATGGGTATCTCAAGCTTTCACAATCCTCCTGAACACCTTCACCTCCCTCAGCTTTCTGCACTGACTTTTCCACACAGGTCATGGGTTGCAGCAATCACTGGACTACACCAGCCTGAATCTCTCTTCACATGTATGAAGTAAGAACTCTTTGCATCTTGAATCAAAACCTTCTTTAGTAACTGAAAGCTACTCAGCTGGGAATCTGATTGACTTCACGAAGTAGTAAAAATTGCACTTGCTGGTTTTGAACTCCTATTACAGATGCTTAGGTGACTGGATTGGTCTGATTTTCTTTTTTTTTTTTTTTTAAACTGTGACTTCTTTTAGCGTCCTTCTAGTTCTTTTTGCTTTACTTTGTTTCTGTCGGGTAATCTGGCCTGTTCACCCTGGGGGTTTAAGAGACTACCCAGGTCGGTAATGTTCTCTCAGGTTGTTCAAAGAGTGAAATATGAAATCTGTTGAATTGTTTGTTCAAATGCTGACTCCATTCCTTTATTTTTTATATATTTTTTTTTTTTCAAAGATTCTGTCTGTGCAGAGTTTCAAAAGATCTTTGGAGCCTTTCACACAAAAGCCTCTTTTGTATTTATTGTGGACCAATTTCACATTTATTTGGGACAAAGAAACAAGATGACAAGAGAACTTTGGAGGTATTTTTGAAAACCTGGATTTTTGTCACCAAATACGTTTTCTTTTCTACTTTTATATGAGTTCAACAACTTAGTCCCCCCCCCCCTTCCTGTGTGATCACCTGACCCCTCCCTAGTATGTTTCACCTGTCTTATTTCCTGTACTCCCTGATCCTTTATATTACCAGTATGTTCACTCACCATTCACCAGATCAACTCATGCAGTTATCAAGCATTCTTCATTTATCCAGCTCCTTGTGTTTAGACCTCTTTTCCTACTCCTGTTCTTGTCTGTCACCATTTTTGTGCCTCTGCCTGTTTTATTGCCTACTGGTTATGACCTTGAACAAATAAAGACGGCAGTTTGGGTAAAGACTACTGGTGCCACCTCTGAGTTCTAGAAATATAAACCAACAATAACTTATTAATCCTCAGAAATAGCAGTACATTGTTTTGTGTACAACACTAGTCTCTTACTAGCTAAATGTACCACCCATAAAGTACAACAGAACTCGAGGTATGGACTGAAAAGCCTGAGTCCAGCCCAGGTCTTTATTTTCGGGACTTGAAACACAACTTGAACTCATACACAGGTGACTTAAACCTGGACTTTTCACTTGGCATTGACTGCACTCTTACACTAAGCAACATGGCAAAAGGGGCACAACAAATGCTGCTTTTAAAGATTGTACAGCACATGTAAGAAGGCATCTCATTGAATACATCCTCATTACAAAGAAGATGGGCTGTGAATTTTCACCCGACTACATGTGTGGTGGACATTTTTGTAGATCCTGCAGTAGCCACAGTTGGTAGCAAGGGGTTGAGGAGATATACTGTATCAGACAATGTGTAAAAAGATGGTCAATATGACAGCTTCCTTAAGTGAAGCCAAAAGAGAAAAAAATATATATAAATAAAAATACAGCCCTTAATTGACTGTCAGCAGTTCAGGTCATAAATCCTGCACCCCCTGTCCAAAAACAATGCTAAGTATGTATTACCATGCAGGCTTTTACACAAGTAGTCATCAAGGACTATTTGGTTGGGAAAGCTGTGTTCATAAATTCAGCTCTTGCACCATTTCAGAATTTATCTGAGTAGTGGAAAAGTGGTGAGAGAACATAGGTGCTTTTTAATTGCAGAAAGTAGGGTCAAAATGTAGCTGTGGGGCATTGAATGTACCCCTTGAAATGGCATGTCATGGGGATAGTACTTTCCAGATGGCCAGGAATTGTGGAGGGTAGGGCCTGCAAGCTAATGTGTGTGACATTTAAAGAGCGACCCTGTAAACTGGAGACCTTCAGCTGAATGTGTCAGAGGGTATCGAGTTCACGACAGCTGTTGACCAGAGGGAAAAGTTTTCAGAAATGCATCCTAGTGTAGTCTATACACATAATTATTTCAAAGTCTTTTCACAGGATAATTATGTAAGGATAACCTACCACGGAAGGATGCCTCCTGCAGAAGGTTGTCAGTTGGTTTTTAAGCCAAAACAGGGGTCGATCTCCACCCTCTTCATGTTTTTGATGGTAGAGCACTCCAGCGTTCTGTGGGTTGAAACTGTTTTGAGCTTTTGAAATGACTTTGATGGATTTCCCATGAGCTCTTGTCTCTTTCCAAGTGTCAACAAATCCATCTGCAGTGAAATAAAGTACATTTTGAACCAGAACAGGCTGAATATCTTCCATGCTAACAGGCTAACGGCAGTGCTGCACATCATTTCTTATGCTGCTTGGTTTCAAGTGAGGTCCCAGCCCTTCTCCTTCATCTTATGGAGAATTGGGACCACCCTTCACTAGATATGCATGCACAAAACCAAGGGCTAAGGGGTAAAAGAAGGGCCAAGAGGTAGAATTGGGAGTGGCCCTTCATCCTTTAAGGATCCCTCAAGGATAAGGACAAGGATGGATTTGTTTAAAACAGTTCTGACCCGAGGGAGGCTTGACATTTCATCAGAGTGTTAAATGTGTGTTTTAGCCATCACAAAGGATGTGACATCAAATCTCAGATCCCTTTTGCAAATGTCGGCTCAAAGTATGTCACCAGTGTGAGATTTCTCAGCTCAAATGTCGGCCCCACGTTTTCATATTTTATATCCAAGGGGAAGAAGATGAAGGTGTATCTTTTAAGTTTTCTACATGGTCAGTGAGTTCTACATGACCCGCTGCTGTACCATGCAGTTAAAGAAGAGTTTTTGAATTATTTGATTTGAAGTGTGTTTCTTTACACCTACGTTTTGCTTGATCATTTTAAATAGTGTGGATTGTATTGGACACAGTTTTTTCAACCTTTGCAATCTCTGTTCCCTTTGTTCTGAGCTAAATGAAACTTCAGAACAGAGGGCAGGGTCTGCTCCAGATCACTGCCTCTGGTCCTTGGTTCATGAAAACAGCTCAATATTAGCAAAGACATAAAAGTTGCAAGCTCCTTTCTAAAGTGCTGCTCCAAGATACAAAATATGTCTCACTCGGAAGTTGATTGATTTGAAAAATTCCATCTGATTTATCATTAAAAGAGATTAATAATTTCCACTCCATTAGTAAGCCATGGTAATTGATGAATGGCAGCATCACAAGAGATGAGAAGTTTCATTCACTTTCATTAAAATCTCATTACATGTCTCTGAAATATTTCAGTCCTGGCGTACAGTCGCTGTCTCTGTTTCGATAATAGCTGTTCGGGCTTTTTCTGTGGTGATGGTCTGCTTGGTCACAATCCCTTTAGGGGAGGGAAGGTGAAAGTCCAGGACTCATTACAGAGATCATTCATTATTCATACCCAGATGTATAGATATACTTTCTTCCTGAGAGTCACACGAGATTACTGAGACCTTGTTTATGGGTTATGACAGACGGGACAGTATAATGGCACAGATCAGACGATAGGAGGTTTTATCTGGACAGTGTATTACTCTGCTAGCTGTGTAGGTACACAAGGCAGCTTTACATCTCTGTACTAAAAGGAAAACTTTCACCAATGGCTAAATGGAGCTGTGGATAAAAGTTGTATGCAGTCTCAAAAGAGAGATTAATGAAGCTATACATTTTCTAGTCTTTGATTAAATATCTCCAAATCATAAATGTTATTCCAAGATGCTTTATAAACACAGCAGTTACATACTGTCTGATCTCATCTTAAGTCACCCTGAGTAGAACATTTTGAAGCAAATAGTAAGGTCAGATGTCTTTTAACATGGCTGTTTGGCTGCCTGTTAGACAGCTTTCACTGTAACATCCAACAAAAGAGGGCTATATTTAATGGGAAGTGTCATTTATGGAATATTTTCCACTGAACATAAAATATTTGAATAAAACTATGTAGGAGATAATGTTAGTTTTGCATGTACTTTACTGTTCAAAAGCTTTAGAATAGCCCTTTTTTTCTTTTTTCTTTTTTTTTTCTTTTTTTTTTTAAATTGAAAATGATGTAGTTTCTGTCTCATTGTATTCGGAAATCAAAGCAAAGGACAAATAAAACACTTAATAACACATTTAATTGTTTCTGATTTCTCTATCTTCCTCTTTACACTTAAAATTCTTCTGGCAGAGCTTCGACTGATGATTTGGCTCATTATCTTGCTGTGGGATGAACCCCTGACCAACATGGTGGACACTGTATGGTGGAGTACTGTGCAGGTTAAGGGTGCATCTCACCCCGTACAAGTCACAGACCCTGGATCCAGCAAAACAATCCCATACCATCATGGTTTCTCCCCCATGTTTACATTTCTCTTTAAGAAAGGCCTGTTTTTTTATGTTCTGTTGCTCCGTCTCTTTTATCATTACTTGCCTTTTCCAGGTCATTTTTATAGAATTTAACTACTTTCTGCCATACAATACTGTTCAACTATTCTTATGTAATCAAGACACCTTGAGATGCCTGTAGGAACTTGTAGCACTAACTTTCAGTGCTTGATCAATCTCCATTGCTGCAGAACAGCGTTGTTAAAGGGCCATTTTGTATAAATATGAAATTTACATTATTTTCCTATTTTGGGTAACTTTAATTTTACTTCAACTGCTTGAATTTGTAGAATAAATAAATAAATAAATAAATAAATAAATAAATAAGACAAGGGGGCCATTCCAAAACTTTTGACCAGTAATGTAGTTATTAGTTAGTAGATATAGAACCCCAACATAAAGTAGAACATTTTTATTGTCCATAGACACCCGTTAACCATACATCATCAAGCTTATCACCAGGCTACCAACTTAATTTTTTTTTTTTTTTTTTTTTTTTTTCAAAGCTTAATAGATTAATTTATTTATTTTAAATGATTCATGGTTAGTTTTTTTCTAGTTTTATTTTTTCTAAAATAGTCCCATGTTGGCAGATTGTGTTCCACAGCCATGGATTATTATCTACCTGTTGCGGTAGAGCTAACATTATACTGTCTTCATTCGGCTCTTCTTCTCTGAGCTCTGCAATTGATGAACAAATTGTAACAACTCTGCTGTTATCACCTCTATGGTTTAAGTTTATTTGTAGAAAACAATAACGTTTCTTTCAGCTGCTTTGCAACTGTTGATAAGATCGCTGAACAGGATCCAGTTTAAAAATGTCAATGTTGTTTTGCCTGTTGGATTAGCATGCTAACAGATGCTACAGTTTAGCCACATTGTTTACCAATATAATGCAAACAGAAACTTTTGGCCTAGCCTCACCTTTTTCTCTGCAGTATCAACGATGATAAAAACGGAAGCCTGTAAACTGTCTGGCCTCACTTTGTATCCAATATGCTTTTCACACTGAAGCAGCTGTTTCCCTCTTCAAAGGCCTTCGCTCAGTGAAATATCTCTACACAATAGAAAAGCTGCCTTGGCATTGAATGTTAGGATCTTGGTTGCACCAGTTTCTATGATGCAGCTCACTGTCAGGTTGAGAAAAAAAGGTCTTAAACTGTGTCTCATTCACCAAATGTTACAGTGAGTCCCTTACAAAGAGCAACAATAGATTTCTTAACAGCATAAGCAGCTGGCACAAGTTTGGATTGACACCAATGACAAGCGTTCACCTTTTCAGCTGCTAAGACTTTCTGTAAAGCACCACTTTTTATTCACTTTCAGACATCTTACAGACATGGGCATTTATTCCCAGTTTTATTTCTTTTCACTTTGCAAATTTGTGGATCGCATTCACCGCCTTCTTGCTTGATTTTGCTTTCTGCAAGCTCCAAGAAAAAGATGCTCTTCAAGAAGCCACTTAGTTCATCTGATGCTTTTTGTTGCTTAGTAGAAACGTGTAAAGTGACTCTCCAAAGCTTTTGTTAAGAAAACATTTACTTCCTGTGGCTGAAAGTAAATCCAAGTGAGTGAACCTGAACAGTGAATTATTGAGCTGCAGGATAAATGAAACATATAAAAACGATACATAAAAGCAAAATCAGAAGACCACAACACATGATGGAAGCACAGATCATATGCTCTTACAACCTGTGGTCTTTTTTTGTGGATAAAATCTGATTTACTCTCTCCTTTTAGTCTAATGCTAGCCTTTTTTTGTTATATTTATTGATAAAGGTGCTTTTCAAACAGAGAAACAAGGGTTTACATTCAGTTTTGGGTTAACTAATCTACCTGCCTGGCCAGGAAAGTAGTACTTCCAAAGATCCAGAGACTATGAGGGGCAGGGCCAACAAGATGAACGTTTCTGATTGGTGGAACACCTGCAGTGATTTACTTAATCCTCCTCCCACAAAAAGATGACAGCCAAGCTGTGATTGACTTGGTTTAATAACTCCTGAACAATGGTCTTCTTTGAGCCTGATACACAGTAAAAAAAAAAAAAAATCTGTTGTTTTCATAGAGAAAAAAAAAAAAAAGAAGAACAGCAGCTGTGTTTCCTCCTCACTCACGGTTTCAAAACATCATCCCAACACAAATCAGTATTTAAAGGTAAAGTGCACTTAAATAGTTAAATTAATGGAACAAAAACTTGTTTTTTCTTATTTAACTTTACTTGAATGATTTGATTCTGGGTTAACAGTGCAGAACGAAGAAAAGTTAATTGACAGAACAAACATCGCAACCATGAGCGAGAAGGGGGCAGCATTTATGGACTACCTTGTGTTTCAGGTGCAGTTTAATGATGACGTCTGTCCTTTGGCATTTAATCTTGTGGAATTGTTTAAGAAAAATAATAATAATAATAATGTTCTCATTGTCATTTCAGTCTCATTTCAGAAGAAGATTTGGTATTTTTCAGGGAAATTGAATAGGATGCATGCCAGTCTAACTGAAAAAAAAAGATAATAATAATAATAATGATGAAAATACCCTTGTGGTCATGCCAATTCAGCGAAGAATAGCTACTGATTTTAATGGTTTAAAAGGTAATTTGTTTGTAAATAACATTTTTAAACTGTAAAATTGACAGGCTCTTCTGTAAAGCTGATAACATTTTTTACCATAATTTTTTAAGAGGGATGCATCCCCCTGAGAGTTGTCAACCAATGAGCTCATTTTTGAGCCAAAACACTGGTTCATCCCTGCTGCCTTCATGCTTTGAATGGCAGAGTGGTCTAATGTTTCAGAGGTCAAAACTGTGTCATACTGTTTGAAATGTCTTGTCTCCTTTCAAGGGTCAACAAATCCATCTGCAGTGAAATCAAGTTCTATCAAAACCAGTATAGGCTGAATATCTGCCATGCTAACAGGCTAATCGTGGTATATGTCTCCTTCTGTGTCATTATTATTAAATGTCTGACAGCCCTCTACTGGTCAAGGGGTGTGTTGCAATCCTTTTTTTTTTTTTTTTTTTCTTGATTTGCAAAATCTACCTCAGGTCTTTGGTTGAGTTGGAAACTCAGGCAAACAATGGGCCAAGGGTACCATGTAGTTTTTGATATTGTTTTACCAGGAACCAAAAGTCACCTGACTTTTAAAGGAGTGTTTCACAAACTTGGGTTCAGCTGTGGAGTTCACAGCAAAAGCTTCACAAAAACATAAACAGAAAAATTAATCTGAACTTCCTGCAGACTGACAACTCCTTCTTGTTCATTTTTTGTTGATAAGATAACTCTGCAATTATCTGAGTGTTACTGTGAAGTCTTCACAGATCACCACACTGTACAGACTTTGAATCTAAACTTTATTTAACACTTTAAATAAGCCTCTGTAGACACTTTGGATTCCTCCTTGTCTCTGTTATCCATCCATTAGCTTCACACACTTATCCTCTGAAGGGTCACAGGGGAGATGGAGACAATCCCATCTGACATTGGCCACCCAGTCCAGTCAATCACAGAGCTGACACCTAAAGACAGACAACCATTCATGCTCACATTCACACATGCAGGCAGTTGACCTATGGGTGTGGGCTGTGGGAGGAAGCCAGAGGTGTGGGGAGACGTGGGGGAGTGAGTCAGCAGCGTATGATGGAGCCAAGCTGCACTTTACACCGGGGGAATGTGCTGCTCTGTTTTAGAAAGATCACTCGGATTACTTTGTGTGTAATACTGCCCTGATTCTCTCCACAGGATACCTTGATGCAAGGAGCTGTCTCTTTTTGCTGCTGGAGCTGGAAATCCACAAAAATGTCCTTTTCTCACTGAAATGAGCGTTAATATGTTGAAATTCAGACATCGTCTCTGAGTGTTCCCTGACGGGCAATTTGTGGGCAGTCAAGTTGATAGACAAGGGCACAACATGCTGGATCATTAATGAGCAGCCCTGCTGCACTTAGGGCTACACACCCAAACACTCCCCCACACATACCAGCTCTCTGTCTCCCACTCATGGCACCAAAACACGTGCACAGACATCCCCTTCTTTCATATCACCATCCCATCCGTGCTTTGATGCTCAGAGCACGGCGGCATTGTATCCCGGCAAACCTCGCTCCTCTCCCTCTCCCTCTCTCATGCCTCTAGGCACTGCTTTATTTCCCCCTAGGAGTGGTGCAACTCCCTGCCAATTCTTCCCAATCCATCAGTGAATGTTCTCCCCCCCTGGGGCTCCACGTGTTCCAGCCCAGCACTTTTTTTTTTTTTTCCTTTTTTTGTGTGTCAAATAACTTGAGAGTGACCGAATCTTCCCACTGCAAAAGGAGATGTACCTCCTCCTTCTTCTTCTATATTCTGCACATTATGACAAGAAAAAGATGGGCCAGCTATAAATGAGCAAGTTTCTGACAGCAGTGACATTTTTATTAGAGCTGATCAGTGGGGGGGAGGTGGTTGCTGTCTAAAAGACAGAAAAGGCAGAAAAGACTCAAGTAGACAGCACATTTGGGAAGTATTCTTCTTTTATTACATTTTGTTGTGGTATAGCCTGATTCAAAATTAAATACATCTATTTATATACTCACAAATCTACACACAACACCCCATAAAGACTGCTTTTTTTTTGGAAAGTTTTGAAAATGTATTAAGCATGAAAACTGAGATATCACATGTACATGACTATCCACAGCTTTTGACATGAATCTCTAAACTGAGCTCAGGTGTATCATGTTTCCGCTAATTGTCCTTCAGATGTTCCTACAGCTTAATTTGAGTCCACCTGTGATAAACTCAGTTGATTGGACCTGATTTGGAAAGACACACACCTGTCTCTATAAGGTCCCACAGGTGGTAGAGCATGTCAGTGCACAAACCAAGCATGAAGTCAGAGGAACTGTCTGTAGACCTCAGAGACAGGATGGTCTCCAGGCACAAACCTGCAACTTTGAAGGTCCCAATGAGCCCAGAGGACTCCAACAACTGTGAATAGAAGAAGTTCAGACTCTTTCTAAAGTTTGATGCTCATTTAAAGTGAGCCATCAGGAGAAGAAGGACCATAGTCACAAGGAGGAGACCAATACCCTGATGGTCACTCTGTCAGAGCTCCAGTGGTCCTCTGTGGAGAGAGAAGAACCTTCCAGAAGAACAACCATCTCTGCAGCAATCCACCAACCAGGCCTGTGTGGTAGTGTCGGCAGACTGAGTCCACTCCTTAGTAAAAGTCCCATGGCAGCCCACCTGAGAAAGAAAGTTCTCTGCTCTGATGAGACAAAGATTGAACACCAGGCGTCATGTTTGGAGGAAACCAGTCACTGTTCATCACCTGGACAATATCATTCCCACAGTGAAGCATGGTGGTGTCAGCATCATGCTGTGGGGATGTTTTTCAGCAGCAGGAACTGGGACAGATAAATGCAGCAATGTACAGAGACTTTCTGGATGAAAACCTGCTCCAGAGCACTTTGGACCTCAGACTGGGGTTCATCTTTCAGCAGGGCCCTAGGCATAAAGCCATTATACCAAAGGAGCAGCATCAGGACAACTCTGTGAAGGTCCTTGAGTGGCCTTGACACAGCCCAGACTAGAATCAAACAACTCTGGAGACCTGAAGGAGCTTGAGAGAAGCTGCATAGAGGAATGGGCCAAACTACCCAAAGACAGGTGAGGCATCACATTCAAAAAGACCTGGGGCTGTAATTGCTACAAAAGATGCTTTAACTCAGTATTATGAAAAAGAAGGTTAATTTTTTTTTTTGTTGTTTTTTGTTTTTTGAAAAAATATGAATTTATTCCATTTTGTAATGAGGCTGTGAAGTAGCACAATGTGGAAAAAAGTGATTCTGGATTTACCAAATATATTTTTAAAGCTCCAGCGAGTAACTTTTTTTTTTTATGATTTTACAGCGCTCTGTAGACAAAGTAGAACCTTGTGTCTTCTCTGTGTTTGTCCTGGGCACACACCACCTGCTACGGATGAATTTATTGTACATAAAGACATATGAATATTAATTTCAGTCTGTTGCATGACCAGCTGAAAACTCCACACAGGAGCTTTAAAATAAATGTCAAAACATTCAGTCCCCAATAATGTACAGTTCAGTGTGAAATGGTCAATAATTATTCCTTTTTAAGAATGGGACGGAGGACATCATTCAAGCTTTTGTGTTTTCTTTTTCTTTCTTTTTTCTTTCTTTCTTTCTTTCTTTCTTTCTTTCTTTCTTTCTTTCTTTCTTTCTTTCTTTCTTTCTTTCTTTCTTTCTTTCTTTTAAACAAACCTTACTTGACTATTTTTGCTACGTAACACAGTTTTCTTTCACCATTGAATTTATATTGGGCTGAGTGTAACACCTCTAAAAATCAGCTTGAAGTTCGATCACAAAGTGGAAAAGCACTGTAATCTGAGCTCCCACACAAAATTACAAAAAAAAAAAAATGTCTAAAACATTTGAAGAACGTAAAAGATCTTTCTTTTAAAATTGGGTGGAGTCTGTTTTAATAAAGCTTGATACTTCATGTTTTGGCCACATCATCTTTGGATTTTCCCCTCTGATAAAAGCCTCAATCAGACCGTCCTGGTGTCAGACACACTTTTCTTTACACAGGGGACAATAATTTGATCTTTTTTTCTAGGAAAAAAAAAAAATCATTTCAGAGGAGAAAATATCTCTTTAAGGTTAAAGTGGTATATGTCTGTTTCTTAACTTGCTGTATATTTAACTTCTTCTTTTTCAAGATTTAGCATAGAAAAGAACCTCTCTGGGTTTATATTAATCCTCTCATAAATTAAATATGAATCCATTATTGAAGAAAAAAAAGAGGAAATGGTCTCCATAGGGAGGCTATTTCGTGTTGTTAAATCTTAACGACTTCTAGCGCAGGCAGCCGGCTCAGCACCACGGACAGCTCCTCTCTCTCCTCCTCTCTCCTTCCCTCCCTCCCTCCTCCCTCTCTCTCTACCCCTAACTGTCTCTTCCGGGCGCACACTCGGCAGCTGGCTGCTATACAGCTCCTCCCTCCTGTGTGGTGGCTTTCCCGACCAAAGATCCTTGGACGTGAACAGTTTTGCTGAGGAGCACTTTTCTTCCCCCCAAACAAGCAAACGGACAAAAGAGGCGTCAGTTATTCCGTATCGACCTGAACGAAGGGAGTTGAGGTGTCGGATAAGGTCTCCAACGGTCCCTCACCCCCCAAATCTCTGTCAGCGATGGAGACTTGGGCTGGCTCCTGCCCAGGCTTGCACTTATCTCTGGGTATCTGGCTGGTGATAGCCGCTCATACCCTACAAAATGCCAAGGCGGAGATAACATGCGCATCTTGCCCGTCGCCACTTCAGCTCAACCTGGAGGAATTACAGCTGGGGATGCGCTCTGACCCCGCAAATGAGACGGGGACTCTTAAAAGCATCCGAGTAGAGTTTGTGGAAGTCGGGGTTACCGACCAAAACGCTGGAGTTGAAAGCGATGGTGATACAGGCGTTTCTGTGGAGGATGCCCCCCGCTTCTCCCAACATGTCAGTTTGGAAAGAGTGGGTGCTAAGGAGGACGCGCTGGGCTCCATGGAAGAAAGTAACAGAGGCGGTGATGGGAAAGAGGAGCCCGGGAAGGGTGAGGATGTTGCGCTCCAGAGAGCGAAGAGAAGCGGTGCTGAGTTTTCTGAGTTGAGCGCGAACGGGTGGACCGGCGTTGATGCGGGCGCACCGGAGGATCGAGGCACGCTGTTGGACGGGCTCAACAAAGGCAGGTCCGAGTTCAGATGGAACAGGGACGAAAGGCGAGGGAATAACAAGCAGGATGAGCCCAAGCTCACCAGCAGCACTTTCGCTCTGACAGGGGACTCTGCCCATAACCACGCGGTGGTCTACTGGTCAGGGCAGAACAGCAGCGTAAGTAACCACTGGTTATTACACATTTATCATCCCGACACTCTGTTTCTGATCACGACTCGACATAGAGTCTTTCCTGAGAGCGGAGTATTTGGAGCAGCTGGATGAACTTATCCATGACGCACAGAGCGGAGACTCAGTGCTCTGTCGTGCCGCTGAGTTAAGGTTCATTGTTAACAGGTGCACTGGAAGCTACAGAGGCGCATCGACCCTCACTGTTCCCTAAATGCCAGACATGTGCAGAGACTGTGAATCGTATTTGGCTGCGACCTTTGACTCGCACAGAAATTACGCACGAAGACCCCCTTTGTGTTGCCGCGTTTTCTTTGCCTGGTTTTGAGCTTTCATCCCAAAATCTGCTCTTTCTCTTCCGTGCATCGACCAGGGGTCTTGCAATTTGAGTGAAATACTTGGTTTTCTGATTTTAAAGCTGGAAAATATTTATGATTTAGTTGCAGCGAGTTTGAGATACGCTGCATGATTCATTCCTCCCAAATGATGCGAGGCTTTTTCATCCAAACTAATTGATTGGGGGAAGAGGGAGTCATAAATTATTGCTCAATCTCCAATAAGCCTTTAGATTCTTTAGATTAGTAATTTCTGTATGACTGTTTGAGGTTCCCCTGATTATTTTTTGTTGATTTTACTGAATGTGTGAGCTGAAGATTTCTTGTGTTTTTAATTTTATTGAAGTAAAAATAATGTAAACAGCAGTGAAATTATTGCACTTCAAAAGGTGCATTACCACAGGCTTTCCAAAGGGGGTGTTTGGATGTTTGAATGTTTGGTCTGACTCCTTTCTGCATTTTTACCGAGCAGAGGAAGTGCCTTCCTGAAACAGCAGGGCCTGATGATGCCAATAATTAAAATATGGCAGCACCTTGACATAAGATAAGGCAGTTGCATTAAACATCTCCACTTTTTGATTTAGTTCACTTATTTTCTTTTGTTTCTGCTGCATTCAGAAATCCCACGCTCTTATCTTTGGACTTGAGGATTGATGCTTGATGATAAAAGCTAAAGCCAGCATTGCTTACCTTGCCCTCTGGGTGCAGAGGACAACATGCACTCCTTTGGGTGTCACAACATAAACGTATGGGTCAAAAGCAAGAGCGACCTGCTGTCATTGTGTGTAAATCTTTACACCAGCAGTTCTCACCGCACCTTGTATTCCTAAAATGACACTGGCTGTGCTCAAACCCGTCATCCATACCAAGAGGGAGAAAACCCTGCCCCTCTTACACAAGAGGGCCCTCATAGGAAGAGAATAATGAGACAAAATTAATCAAAGGCGTTTACACAGCCGTGTAGGCTCACATCGAGCCGATGGGCCCTTCTTTGTGGTCTTACGAGCTTAATTTGTTGTTGTGCCCCCCCTCTCCCGCTTTATTCCATTTGAAAAAAAATCCCACATATTCAGTCTTGTCTGAGCTGATTACCACTCGGTGCATGAACTTGTTTTTTTACCCGCAGTGAAGACTGAGGCGATGTGTGGGGAACATGTTTGTGTGTGTGCTTGCATTTGTGTGTGCGTGCCTGTATGTGTATGTGTGTTACTCTATGACTGTGTGCTGGACAGAGGAGGTGAAGAGGTTGTTTTGTGCTGCTGTCCCTTAGCTTTAAATCTTTATTATCTTCCAGATTGAGGCCTCTGTTTTTCAAAGCTTCCTCCATTTGCTGCACAAAAAGGGAAATCAGGGCTGGCCTCGGGAGCGTCCTCATGAGAGGGGATCTGCTACTTAATCTTCATTCACAGTTGGTGCTTGTTGTGGTGATGAATGGAGTGGGAGACAAAGACTCTGAGCTTGAAGTCCTCTAACCTAACTGCAACAGTAGTTTAGTTAGAATGAGACTGAGTGGCTGGTTGACCGGCTGTTCAGATTAATGACCTGCTCCGTGGAGCCACCTTGACTTTGACTTCTTAATTCCTTTCCAGACAATTGAAGGCAAAAGTGACAAGGCTAATCCTGTTACACATTAAAGGCAGTTTTTGGTGGTGGTTTTTCTCACATTCATCCAAAACTGGTGAAAATATTCCACAGCAAACATTTGTGCTGCACATTCTGGAGCTGCTCCGTGCCCACTCGAGTCAAATCTTCGTTTTCACAGGAAGCTTCAGGACACATCTCAAGCAGTGCTTTTTCACTCAGCTCCATCAAAAAAAAAAATCTACCAGGTCTATTTTCTGCAAAACCTCAAAGTGAACCGAGCTGATCGACCCAAACAGGAAGTGAGACAGGGGAATGGCACAGAGGATGGGGTCAGGTTAGGAATAAAAACACCATAAAGCACCGACTCCTCACCTGATCGCATTGATCAGAGAACAGAAAGTGATGATGAATAACGGCAAAGAAATCTCAAAGAGGCATTCAAATGTGCGCTAAATCATCCACATGAAGGTGAAGTAATCGATCTGTAGTATGTTGTTCCCTGTTCTCTGATGTTGTTGCGTCACATCAATACTCCCACGTTATCTTGGGGAGTTCTCACGGGATTTTATGATCTCATAAGTCCAGCCCCTTTGAACTGTGGCACGCTGCAGGACGGGTTCTAGTAAAGAGAGGCATGGAGCAAAACTGTGCTGGGGATAGAGCTTTCTGATACAAACTAATGTCCAACTAATGGATATCATGGGTTAGTCTGGGTTTGTTACTCAGCATCACCTTATAAAGGGTAAAACAGTTATTGTCACAGTTTGGAGGGTTAACTAATCCATTGACCCTTTAGAGCAGGTGGGATCCACAGCGATCTCATTTGCATATTAAGTTTTGATTGGCGTTACACTTAAAACCAGTTAAGATAGATCGCTTATTCTTTTTGCATATAAAATCATGGGAGTTAGACTTTAATGTTGTATTTTCAACATGTCCCAGAACACTGTTTCCTCATATTGATTTGCTTAAACAGCAAAAACGTTATGATCTAGACAGCTGTTCACACTGCTTTCTACATCGAAAACTTTTAAATTGTCATTTGAGGGGTGGAGGCATACATTTCTGTATTTAAAAAAAAAAAAAAAAGTGTGTAAAATTTTCAGTTTTTACGGTTTATTGCAATGTTTTTTTTTTTTTTTTTTTAGTAATTTGTTCAATTAGTCTGGACACAAGTCTTAATAGTTAATCGAAGTTTGGGATATATGGGTTTTAATGAAAGTATAGTAAAATTTTTACACAGGCAAAAAAAGACACTACACCTTGTAAAAATGTGAATATATGCTCTGACAGACTTAATATGGTAGGTCATAAAGGGTCAAATGTGAAGTAATCCAGATCAGTCCTTTGGTTGTAATCCACCTAAATCTGATCAGACTCAGTCTGACAGTCTGTTTGAAATTAGCTCAACTTGTGACATCACAAGGTGGGAAATCGAAATCATACCTGCCCCCTCACCTTCAGAGCCTCTTATGGATCTCACATTTACATGTAGCTGGTTGTTATTTTCAACATCTTTGTTTACATGATGTCCCCAGCAGTAATTTGAACATATTAGTGTCACTTTCTTACAACTCATTAAATAGAAAAACACACGGTTTAAGCGGTCACACGCGTTCAGATCTACCCAAGGTTGATCTTTAGCTCTGTCACCATTGACAGGTTGATGTATGAAACAAGAGTTAAAATGACACAAGTATGAACTGACCATATGTCTTCCTCTGTCTGCTCTGCATCCACGTCAGAGTCAGCTCAGGTCTCCAGCAGACATATTTTTGGGGGGCATGCTCGTTAAGGTGATGTTGCACGGGACTCGATGAGGAAGAGAGGGGCGGGACTTACAGGTACTCATTTGGCTTTAAAGGGACACGCAGCAAAACTGACCATTGAGAGAAGCTTGTGCTTGATCATGTTTCTGAAGACAGATGACTTTATTCTGCTCTTTGTGGTGGTTATCATTGCTCCGTCTGCTATTAGCATGTTTTTAAAAAGCACTCTCAGAGTCCAGTTCATGATGTCTAATAGCTAGTTGGATCTAGATGAAGAAAACCAAGCAGCTCTTTCATTTGCGGCAGGAGGGAAGCAAAGAAATGACAGAACCAGGAAGTTATCATGGTCACTGCTTTGAAATGTATGTATGAAATGAATAGTCTAATTCTAAATGTCATTGTGTAGAGGCCATCCAGACTCAGGCTATGCCTTTAACCAGCGTTCCTTTCTTTCACTTCACTTCTCTTTCAACTCTGACCGCAGATCCTGTTGTGTGCAAGCTTCTGTCAACAGTCGACAAAAATTCTTGACATCCCCATGTTCTGACCATTCCTTTATTTGAGCTGTAACCATTCAATTCCCTTCCTTTGTCAGAGGTCGAAGTTGTCTAGACCCAAACAAATGATGGAGTCAAACCAAGAAGCCTGATTCTGATTTAAGAAGTTGTTCTCCCGACCTTTGCTGAAGATATTTAACTCCCACCTGTTCAAACTTTATTTTTTGAGGACATAAAATGATTCTCAGCTCGGTGACTTACGAGCTGTTTGGTTCAGTGGCTCTTGCACTGACCATAAATTCACAACATCTTTGGTCCAGAGACTTTCTCTCACTCTTATTTCAGCCGGAGTGCTCGGCCGTGTCTTGTACTGTGACTACCTCTGGGAGGACTTGAAGCTGCTGTGTCTTCCCTGGGGAGGGAATAGCGTGTCCTCTGAGGCGTGTACACAAAGCTAATGCACTCTCTCTGTCTGTCTCTACCTGTCCGGCTCGCCGTGTTTTCCTCCTTTCTTCCTCTCTGTCTGTCATCACATGTATCCTCATGTCTTCACCTCGAGTTTACGCAGGTTCTGTCGACACCTAAACCTTAGACGCCGGCTGAAAATGTTGAGGAAGCATGTCGTTTATAATGTTCTGTGGCATAATTCCAGCGAAGCATCTCGAAAGCTAAGTGAGAACTTCTCTCTTTAAGTATCTCTGAGACTGTGTAATCCCTCCACCTTCAGCCGGCATGAGCATAATGGCATTGTGACTGACAGTGTGAATACAAAATGGATGGCTTTAGCAGCGCCTCCCTCGGCGTGATCTTGAAAAATTCATCTCGACTAAGGAGGCCTTGAGATTCCCTCCTTACAGCATAATCGCAATAAATACATCCCATTAAAAAAGCTGTGACCAGAAACGTTAGCGTATCGATGACTCCATACAGAGTGTCAGCGTTTCGGCTGATCGACTGCGATTTTTCACTCCTGGGTGCATTTTTTCCTCCCGAACCACCACACACGGCGCTGTCTTTGATGTCCCTTCATCCATTGGGGCATTAGCATAAGACAGGGGGAGTAAAGGCTCGGCTGGAGTGGTCTTTAAAGTGGTGAGAACTCACACAGAGACAGGTCAGTCATATCTGGCAAGTCATCAATGGAGCTGTGTGTGTGTGTGTTTGAAATCCCCCAAATCCCTCTTGGAGGAACACATACAGACTCTCATGAGTGGCGTTTGAAGGCAAAATGTCAGGCAGTGTGAACAAACACATGAGCTGTGCAGATACAAAATGCATCTCTGCAAGATGATGATTTATTTCAAAGTAGGAGCTGATGAATGAACGTTTAAAGGAAACCCACATCCTGCAGAAACATGCTGGAGTACTTAATCAGCCTGACTCGATGCTATTTGCATGTTACAGTCATTAAATGCACCACCGATATTGCAGAAGGAGCCCGCAGACCGAGCAACAAGGACAGACTGTGCGTAGCATTCCCAACTGCAGTTGCTGCAGCAGCAGGGAAATGATTTAGGGTGTAGAGGCAGGTCCTGTTCCTGCTCACTCTCCCTCAGCCCATCTCACCCCTCAGCCTAAATTACTGATGGTAATACATTATAAACTTGTTTCTTCTCTCCCGTTCCCGCTACCCTGGTGGCTCTCTGCTCTGGAGGAAGGGAGAGAGGGAGAAAAGGAGAATGTCATAAATAATGTAGTTTTTCCAGTGGGCTTCATCTCCAGGATCCCTCAATCTCCCCTCCATTTCCCCCTCCAAATTAGTCCCTACAAATTTGCTTCTTTTCCTCTGTTGTTTTTATTTTTTTCCCCCACTCTTGGAAGTGTGATCCTGTGGGCGATGAGCCATGTGCCACAGAAACATGAATGGGGAATCTGTCTTGTCTGGCCTCCAGTGCTTCAGTCTTGGCCGCAGTACAGTGAGCTTTCTCACTCTTGACCTCCCAATTTGATGTGGTGTGTGGTTTAAAAACACAATGTGACACCCAGTGTTTACACTATAAGCTCAAGAAGTCAAAGTCCATGTGTAGAAGGTCACAACCAAAAAAGGCATTCAAATGTATTTTCTGGAGATCTCTATGCTGTGTGTTTTGTCTTTAAGAGTGTACTTTCTACTTTTAAGAAATGCCTGAGGACTAGGGATGGAACGGTTCTTATCATGGTTTTGAGGTCACAGTTTCGGTTTGGTTTGGTGAACATTGTTGTTGCTTTTAACACCCCAGATTACTGTATACCCTAACGACTAAAATACACCAAATACGTCTGCAGTGTGTCTCCAGTTCATAACAGCAAACAGATCAAATAGGTTGCATTCAAATCAGTGTGTCAACTTACACTGGATCTGTTCCGTTTCATTGCAGTCTGTCTGCGTGGTTGTCTTGCAGGTTATATGCAGCCATCTTTGATGGACACGGAGCTGTGATGCATGAATTCAGCAGAATGAAAGATCGAGCCGGACAGGAAGTTGTAACCAGAAACGACCTAAAAAGACCCAGACCTTCAAAATAAAACAGGCCATGTCAAAATCAGTTCGTATTTAGCTTGACTACGATTTTAAACGGTCATAATAAGTGGAGCTAGACCAGGAGTCAACTGGTTTAAGGGTTTTACAGCCCAACACGGATGAAGAGAGACTTATCAATGGAGTTGGAAGAGCAGGAACTCCTCGGTCTGTGATTCCAGCTGTCTGTCAGCCATTCAGCTTGTTGGATTAAACACGCAGCCAGAGTAAGGTGACAAACACAGTAAGGACGTAGCGCAAAGAGTCACAGTGCAGACATATCTGGTGTATTTCAGGCCTAATGATCCACTACCAACAGATTATTTTTGATGAATTCTGCCATGTATAGTCATGAAAAACCTGAAAGAATGAGGCAGTTTCCTTTTTAAAACATCATTGAAGATGACTGAAACATTGCTAGTTTCAACATGCCAACTCCTCAGTAAGGAAAGTCACTATTGGCTGTCCCAGAAGTCACCAAAAGTCACTAATTGACGCTGCTGTCTAATTTGCATAATAATCAATTTGCATGCAATTATCATGGACTCTGTAGGAGAGTGAAATAAGGTGGGAGAGACAGAAAGCAAGTAAAACACAACATCATTAATTAACTTTCTTCTGTCCATTCTGTTTTTTTTTTTATGTCGAAATATCATCTCTCCTCCTTTATCTGGGCTGGGGACCAGCAGAAGTGACCGTAATGAGACACACACTTGTGCAATTTTGTCTGCTGTGAGTGAGGGCTGTCTGTGTTTTGGATAGAGGAGGGACTCACACATGCTGACCATTAAGGAGATCAAAACACGCTTTAACCTCAGAATTTCCAAATTCCAGAAAAGTCAAAGAATTGTTGTCTTAAAAAACTCAGCAGAGGGTCCAAAATGTCATTAAATGTAGCGACAAAGTCTCAAAGTTGGCAACACTCAGTCGCGGTTTTATCCTCCACTTTCTTGGCGCCGTCATCAGAGCTCACACTGAATCTAAAGTGCCCCCAGTGCAGCACACACATCCCCACAAAGTGTCCTGCTGTGCTCCTTCACCTCGTGTTGCACAGGCATATGATTGGAGCAACATACTGGCGTCAAACTGAGCAGTAAAATGAAGAAAAAAGAAAAAACACAAACAGTACGATGCACAGGCACCCCAAATCTAGTGAGGAAAACTGAACAGTTCAGATTTTTTTCATTAAGCGTTCCATCCCTACTGACTCATCTTCAGGGAACACTGAGCACTTAATCTGACCCTTCTCCTCTTCGTCCTGAGGGGTAGAATGAGTCAGAAGGTCTCGGACCCAGCTCTTAGAGAATATTTAGCCGATTGTTAAATGTTGCTGAAGGTTGGACTATATTGTTGCATTAAATACTTGTGGTTAAAATAGAGCTTTTCCATTGCAACAAGTACAATGAAATTGCAAACTGTAATTAGTTACAGTTACCGTAGTTATAGCAACATTATTCTACATAGGAAAATAGATAAATAAATAAACGAATAAATACATAACATTCTTCTTGCACTTAATGGCAGCACTTGCAGCCGAATAACTTGTAGCAATTTGTTGCACTAAGGTTTTCCCTTCTGTCTAAATTCTTGCTTGTGTTGTACGTTGCTTTGTACAAAAGCGTGTTCTAATTAAAACTGTAGAACTGTTTAGCTAACAACTCTTTTTTATGGTCTATGATCAGAAAAATCCATTCAGTGTGGGGAAAAAAAGGACAAACCCTTAAAATCTCATCTTTATGTCAGCGAAAAAAAAAAAAAATCCATCCAGCTCTTTCCTTGTATCCAGAGTGAACTAGGTCAGCATAATCTGGGAATATTTAACATTTTATAACTCCTGTTAAAGGTCACAGAACACACTTAAAAGTCTCACATAATGTCAGACGTCTCCTTAGCCCCCGCTCTCAAAAACGCCCCAACATTAAAGAAGCCATTCAAGAAGCCATCCAATCAGGGCGCATTGCACCTGCTGCCACAGCGCCACAGATCTCGCTAAAAGCTTTAAAGGTATATGAGCATGTGTGTGAAGGAAGCCCGTCCATTCGGACAAGAGGGCTTTCACAGGCTGCGTTCACCAAAACTAATGGCCTCATTAGGTTTACTGTATGACTGTCACGTTAGCCGAGGTACTGATTGAAGCCACCTCACTGTGTGACTTCACACACTCCAGCACAATCACACGCTTGGCCACTGATCCTGTTCAGGAGCACAAAGGTGCTGACATTATCCCCGCGCTGCAAAGAGTGTGAGGCAGAGAGGAGTGTGAGTGGAAGTACGTGTGTTAATTACACTGGTACACCCCAGTGTCAGATTTAATTTAGTTTCATTTCTATTCTATTAAATGCTTTTCTCCTGCCAGAGAATATGGGGTACCACCCTACGAGCGCAGCGTGTCTGTTTCCCTCCAGGTCGTTTTTGCCTCGCTCAGGTTAAAACACCTATGAATTGACTTACAGATTATCCAACTTTGAATCCTCAGACTCCCAGAGGCGCTGTGCATCTTGACCTTATCCCCCCTTTTTCAGAGCCGAGTGTGATATCTAGTAATGTCGATGTCCCTTGCCATTTCCTAAACACGGCAAGCCAGAGAGAGCGGCTAGGCGATGAGCATGTAATAATGTGAGACTACGATGAAGCAATGGACTGCACTCGGCTACCTCACACTCTGTTTGCCTTTTCTACTTCCTTTTTGTCCTCCTGCAGGCTCTGTGTAAGGGGCGCCGATGGTAAAGTTGCACACATTACAAATAACAAGAATTCCCCCACATTTAGGTCTAAAACATCATTTTTTAAGCAAATTTGGAGAAATTGTATTTTGCTAAATGTATCTGTCAAGTATTATACCAGGGTTCCCACGGATCCTTGAAAAGTCTTAAAAGGCATCGAATTCATAACTCTAAAAATAAGGCCTGAATTGGCATTAACAAGTCTTAAATCCAAATTTCAAAGTCTTAAAAAATCGAACACATTGGTAAGATTTATGCTTGAAGTAAAAGAAAAAAAAAGTAACATTTATCTATTTTTCTAAATAATTTCCTGATTTACTCTCGTGGTAACGTCACGTAATCACAATAGCAGAACTAACAAAACGGTGATGTGGTTGCACCAGGAACTTTTAAAGCAGATGCATGTCTTGGTTCTACTTAGGGTGCCTGGAGATAGAAAAAAAATGAGGAAAAATTGGCAAAAAAATATCCAAAAGTGGCGTAGGAAAATTGATAATGGCAGCAAAATTGAGAATTAAATTTGACATTAAATTTCAAAACCCATGTAAAAAATTCCAAAAATGGTTGTGACAGTGGCCAAAAACGATGAATGGTGGCAAAATAGGCATAAATTTGTAAAAATGGGGTTTAAAAAAGGTAAAAAGTGATGTTTAATGTAAAATAAACATTGGGGTAAAATTGCCTCTAACCCAGGTAATTCATGTGGTGTTTTTGTTTGTTAGTTTTGTTTGTTTCAATTGTGGTTCGTTGTCGACTTGTTTTTAAATTTGATTTCCAACGTCATTAAAAAGTCTTAAAAAGTCTTAAATTTAACTTGCCTTGAGCTGTAGGAACCCTGTATACACATATCAATGTTGAAAGTTGTAGCTAAATGTTCAATGCTATATATAAATATTACAGATAAATGTCCTGATTCCAAATACTAAACTGCGTTTCTAAACATTTAGCTAAGATTTCAAATATTTCACAAAGATTTCTAACTATGTAGTCAAGATTTCCAAATCTGCAGTCAATATTTTAAAATCTTGAGATACTACTTCCTAACTTTTTAGCCATGGTATCAAAATATTAAGCTATATTTCCAAATATGAAGTCAAGATTTCTAAATCTAGAGGAACAATTTCTATGCCCCAAAATGAAAGTTGGAGAAAGCGATCCAGCCAAGTGGGATTTTAAGAATGTTGAGCGAATAAGCAGAGAATATTTAAAGGGCCATTTTTGCTGCGATTAAGGGTTTTTCAAGCGGTGTGGGCCACAGGATCTTCAAAAGAGCAATCACAGCACTTGGTGCTTGGTGATTTGGTGCTTCCTGTGGGCGGGACTGTGAATTTGCATATAAGCAAGATATTTAGAAACTGTTCCCTTAAGATATAGAAATCTTGACTTTTTATATTTACGGAAAAATAAGTGAGTAAACAAACAAATAAAAAAAGGAACTGTGTTATCAAAAAAGAAAATAATTGGAAATAAAAACTGTCATTGATAAATCAGTGACATCAAATCAATAAAGCATTTTATTACAAAAACTTTAGAATGCAAAATAAATTTTAAAAAATCAAATAAAAAAAAATAAATAAAATTTAATGCCTGTGTTTACTTCCGCATATATATTTTTTTTTATGACACATTTTTTTAATGCCAATGTTTCTTTTTTCAGTTTCAGGGTGTTTCATTTCCAATACCAAACATTAAAGTCACTGTTTGGCTCCATGGCTCAGTCCTTCTCACACATGGTACTTCTTCAGTAAGTCACACACAACCACAGACTGTGCATGCGTGCAAACAGGCAAATTCAAAGTTGCATGCATGCACATGTGGTAAATATCTATGAGGAAAACTAACAGACACACACACAATCCCCCGTACATACACGCACACACACGCCCTCAATCATTCTCAGTGTCTGGTGTCTCTCTGTGTCAGAGCGAGTGGTGTCGTGCCTGGAGGTGGTTGTCATTGATGGAGACTAATGTTGACACATCACACCCCAGGACCTGCAGTCAATTAACACATTGTCTAATTAAACTGATCTAGCGGTTTATCTATGAGAGATTGAAAGTGGCTGTAAAATGGGTCCACGCTGCATTAACTTTACAATCAGGTCTGCTTCTTTATTCCCGTGTGGATTTTAATGGTAATAACCTGCTTAAACATCCCTCCATTACCAAACAGATTGTATTAGCATCTTTCATTGATGGCGGCAGCAGATAGATGCTCATGATTTTGGATTTCCATTTCCCCTTAATGCCCCTCTCAAGCTGCACAAAATACCTAAGCAGGCACCATACGTGACTGAACTTCTGACCGGCTGTAGTATCTGGCGTGGAACTCAGCCTGAAAAGTGCCCTCTAAATAAATCATCCCTCAACCGGCTATAAGTCATTTTCCTCCCAGCAAGGTTTGCATTAGCTTCCCCTGAAACAGGAGCACATTACATTTCTATCAAACGCAATAATTGTCTCTTATTTACTCCTCAGCCCCCCAGCTGAGCTGCTTTTAAAATTTTAATGACGCCGTAAGAGTTGTTTGAACTGCTTGACGGCTACAGGGCTAATATGAGTCTGCTGTATGGAGGAGAGAGTGTGAGCGGTCATGGATATCAATGAATTTTTAATCCTCGAGCTCTTTTATAGGAGCTCTCTGTTAGGGTGGAGCTTCCCCTGGAAAAAAGAAAGTATGGAGCTGCCACAAAGCCCTGATGAGGAAAATACTGTAAACATAAAAGAGTAAAGACCAAACAGAGATGTTGAGAACAGCTTCTAAGGAGAAACTGTATTTATAAGCACGAGTAGAGCTATTTTATCCTGACAGGAAAAAAAACTGGGATTCATAAATTTTAAATGTTGTCCAGCTTACTGCAAGAAACCCAGGGGTTTTTCAGCTACGGTCTAGTGGAGCCTGGTTAAACCAGCAGCTGTGGTGAGGTAACATTAGCTAGCTCAAACGGAATTATGCTGTAGACTAGTTAGCTAACTGTTGCATCAGTTAGCTAACTATGGGGCTGTTTACACAACAGTTCTAGGATGAAATGCAAAGTTAATGTTGAATTTCAACTTCTTGTTTACATTCAAACAACCTAAAACCAGGCCAAAACAGAAACTTTTGAAAACTGCCTCCAAAGTGAGATATTCTGGAAACGCTGTGGCAGTTGCAACTTCGATTAATCACCCGAGGAAGTAACTCTAACTTAATCGTCCAGACAAAGCTCTCGTGTCGAGCATGTTTAGCATCCATTGTGTTCTGTTTCTTTCTTCACCCTCCTTTATTAGCAGCTAGCTAGGCTTCTTCTCGTCTGTAGAGAAATAGGTAGTGGTCATGCGGGGTGTGTCTCTACAGTTCTACAGCATTTTCAGTCTCAGAAACGTCATGTAAGCAGTGTCTATAAGGGGAATGCGTGCACTTCCCCTAGGGACACACCCACTTCAGTCAGACTGAATGGCAAAGCAAACCTCACTTAGCATTGCTGAGAGCGGCAGTCAACACGGCAAGAACGGGAAAATGTGGAATATGACATGAAATTAAGAAGAGTTGGACTTGACATTGATGTGTTAAAGCTACCAAAGAGCCAGGGGTCCACAAACATCCACATGTGGACAGAAATCATGTCGTTTATTTGTACCTGATTTCAACACATGCAAAGCCTGAAACCTACGAAAGCCTTTATGTGATTTAATTTACAGTATACAATGTATTGACCCAAGTAAATACACTTTCTATTTGTACTTGTGGTATTTAACATAGATTGTATTATTAATATATTCTCTCTGATGGTATTTGAGTCAAGTTAATATCAAATACTTTGTACCACACAGCCACAAATGCTCGTGCTGGAGTTCCCCCTTATTAGGATAACTAGGTTAGCCTCAGTTTAAGCTAGTTTACAAATCATGTCAAGCACAACATTCATAATCACACAAAGACAAAAATGTTTCAGTTATGAAAAATATAGCTGAATAAAAAATACTATCATTTAGAAATTTTGGTAATTTAAGGAATTATTTAACCCAAAAATACAGCATAAATTAATGTTAACTGACACAAAATCGGAACCAAAAATCCAGCTATCGTTGCCAGGATTGTGTCTGTAAATTGCAGTGATCCATCATTTTCTCTTCTCTTTGTCTTTTAGTAGCCTGTCAAAAGATAACTTAACTGATTGATTTTGTTTTAGAGTTTATACACTATTTAAGCCAACGCTGCCACTCATCTCCCTATTTCTGCCGCTCAGTGGGCGTAACCGCAGTGACTTCCACTTGTTGTGACATCACATGCTCACCCTCTATACCCCCGGTTTCACCATGCGGTTTAGTTCCATTCATATTGGTATGGTTGTCTTCTTGGCGTTTTTTTTTTTTTTTTTTTTTTGACTACTGGAAAACTGGAACAGGTACCCAGATAACCGACCCGTACCGTCCCACTTTTTGGTACCCATCTGTTAGGGTGCCAGACATCCGACCCCAGAAGGGGGAGCAAGAAACACTGCAGTCCATTGACTGATAGAAAAAGTTGTCACCTACTGTGCGACATCAGCCTTCTCAGAACTAAAGCTTTATTGCGTTCTGTATCAAAAAGCCACGTGGAAATCACAGAGACGACAAACTGCTGAATGTCTTCCATTGTGCTTTTTGTTTACTGTGTTGTGTTTTTCTTCTTTGATGGATTTATTATCAGGGTACTTTGTGTCACGCTGATATGCCGTCACACAATAACGTAGCTAACGCTGCTATAGGTATCTGGCTTACACGCCACCTACCAAGAAGGGGCACGGTTGGCTGTGGAAACGCAAACAGAATCAGGCTTGACTGACCCGACCCGTACCAAACTGTACTGATCAATACTGCATTGCTTGGTGGAAACAGGACTTAAAACTACACTTTGCTTAAACTATGTCATGAAGAGTGTGACCATGATGCGACTCCTCCTCTGAATCATTTTAATGAGTGTAGATGAATGGATTAACAGGCAGTTTTATGGAGTTTCTGGAGCAGCACAGGCCTCGTACTTGACAATTGGTGAGCAGAGAGCTGAGCCAAAAGGGAAAGCTTCAGATTATGACTCTCATGTAGGCTCTTGTAATAACTAAAAGGCTGAGCTGGGAAACATAAAGTCAAACCAAGTTTCCTCTGTCTTGATGTTCTCCACATATCTTTGAGTTAAGCTGCTCTCCCTGAGCCAGGGATGGTTGATCCATTACCACGTGAAAATGCCCCCTGGGCATCTCCCCCCAGAGGTTTTCAGGCCTCATCACTGGTAGTTGACCCTGGGGTGGACCCTGAACATGCCGTGGACTGCCACATATCTCATGTGGCCTTAAAACACCTGAGGATCGCCCAGGGGAAGTGAAGACCTACTTGCTGAGCTGGTGGCCCTGCATAACCAGGAGAAATGAGTGTTTGAATAAAAACATTGCGAGACTGAAGGATAGATTTCCTCCATCTTAAAGTGTTTCTACTTTCTGGTCCCCCTGTTTGTGAACCACATGCAGAATATCTGCTGAATGCAATTTGATGTGTTGTTTCAGCTGATTCTTGCTTTCAGAGCTCTCTGAGAGCTGGTGTCTTGATTCAACAGACATCAAGCTGCTGCCACCTGTAATTCAGCTGTTGAGCTCATTCACACACACACACACACACACACACTCTCACACACACACAGGAGTGAGGCTGCTGCATTCTGCTGGTCAGCACCAGTCTGTTTCCGACGTAAAGATGAGGACATTGCCAGACCTTCTGGAAATGCAGTTGCTGCTGGATGTCACTGGCCATCGTCCAAACCGCCTCCTACACTAGCAGTGCCTACTATTTTGGCTGAAATCCAGTATGTAGTAGGTAGCATGCAAAAAACTTGCAAAATCTGCAGTTTGCCAAGAATCCCGGGTGTCCTACTGATCCAGGAAAATTTCTCAGTATGCAACAGACCAGTTTACCTGGCATACTGTTTCCCATAATGCACAGGGCTAATGCTGTTTGTCAACAACTACAATACGACAACACTAACGTTAGATAGTCCGTGTGATAGACGTGAAGTGATGAAAAAGAAAAACAAGTAAATCTTGTCACTTCCAGTTTTTAACGATGCGTTTACTTCTAATCTAGGGATGCACTGATCCAACTTTTCTGGTTCTGATACCGATACCTGGGCTTTAGGTATCGAACAAAACCGATACAGTTACCAATCCAATACCAGTGTTTCATAATAACCTGCATGCCTTACTGAGGGATAAGACTGGTAATGTTTTAGGTTGTATTCACACCTGTGGCTCGTTTGCTTTGTTCCAATTCAGGGGCAAAAATGATACAAATTGTAGTGGTTGTCACTTAGTTCATTTTTGTTCGCAGATAAAAGTCTCTTGTGGTCCAAAGTTTAAAACAAATGTCATGTGCGATCAATTTTTTCTCTCATTGGTCAGAAATCATACCTGGAAGGCGGTAGTTTCCTCATCTTTGTTCATTGATTCATGTTCTTACCTGCCATGGAGCATCAACAACATGTGAGGCTAGTTTGCATTAAAGCGTTTATCTGTCTCATGTACCAGTGTGCACTATATGAACAACAAATGCAGTTTTTTCAGGAGTCCAAACTGCATCTGGAAAATAATATCATGTTGCATGTCTTAAGACGGGGCTGCACAGTGGTGCAACGGTTAGCGCTGCAGCCTCACAGCAAGAAGGTCACCGGTTCAAATCCCCACCTCGGCCAGTGGGCCTTTCTGTGTGGAGTTTGCATGTTCTCCCCGTGCATGCGTGGGTTCTCTCCGGGTACTCCGGCTTCCTCCCACAGTCCAAAAACATGCTTACCAGGTTAATTGGTCACACCAAATTGTCCCTAGGTGTGAGTGTGTGCGTGCATGGTTGTCTGTCTATGTGTCAGCCCTGCGATTGACTGGCGACCAGTCCAGGGTGTACCCTGCCTCTCGCCCAATGATTGCTGGGATAGGCTCCAGCCACCCGCGACCCTAAACAGGATAAGCGGTATAGAAAATGGATGGATGGATGGATGTCTTAAGACGGAAATGTGCCACCTCACGTTGCCGCAGACAAAAATGGGCTCTGATGGGTGCACAACAACACATGCTACTCTCACAACACTACAGGCAACGCCTTGTTTTTTTCTGTTCTTACGTCTTCTGCCTTTGTTGATTCTTCTACTAATTCTTCTTCTACTGTTTTGAATGTGTAGTTGTCAACCGGGCTCAATACTGCCCCCATCACTACAGTGTGAGCCACAGTTATGAGTCAGTTGTGCCGGTTGCTTGGGCGTTTGTGTTCTCACTAGCCAAGGTTACATGAGGAGTTTTTCGTCTTTCTGAATGGAATCTTTCTGAATGACTTTTCCGAAAACAATAGTATACATGGAAAGGAATATTCAAATCTCTGGTCTACATGCGGGGCTATAATCAAATAGAATAGTCAATGGGGCATGCGCAGAAAAACGTAAACATCACGAGATTTATCAAAGCTGGAGGACGACAGTTTGTTTATCACAAGGTTGCAATACTTCGTATTGTGAGTTTGTCGCCCGTCCAGTCTTGAAATTATGTTCATTTCTTTCAAAGTTTGGATCAAAAACAAACAGCAGTCCAGTGCTGACAACTCGCCGCCATTTTTAAAGTTGAGGAACGTCTCTGCGTCTTACGTCATATCTGAGCATGCGCTGAAAGCACACACCCTGACAACTTTCCATTTGAGTGGATACATGATACCTAAATCGGTTTGGGAAAAGGAATATTCCACCACTGTGAAACTGATTAAATGTCCATTCAGATTCGCACTTTTCTTTCGAATGAGGTGTATACAAAGGTTAATTTATTTCCGTTTGAGCAAATAAACTGAATGCAAGCAGATTATTTGGGTCTATGTATACATGGCTACAGGGCTCCAATAGAAGTGAGCCGAGACCACCTATTTTTGACGATCTCGACCCGCTTTTTTTGTCCTGTATCTGGGAGGGATTGCTGTGTTCACATATGGCTAAACAAATCAGGGTTTTGGGGGGGCTGCCCACGGTTTTGGAACAACTGCCCCAAATGATCCAGGTGTGAATACACCCTTAGGTAACAGGCAAAAAAGTATATGGAATTACTGAAGTTAATATTTATTTAAACTATAAAATATTTAAATGTTTACCAGCAGTTTGGTAAAAGAAACGTGCTTCAGAATGTGCAGAAATTAATATTCAATTGTAATAATTTTTACCTTGTAGACTGGTAATTCAGCATAAATAACATAGAGGTGCATTAGAGGTAACATTCCAAATCGAGTACCCAAGAGCACTAGTAAAATAGAAAAGGCATAGTGCTGGTTGCCTGGTTTAGCACCATGGATTGGCCCCTTCCCACCAATACCGATCTAGCTTTGAGGGGCACCGATCCACCGATACCCGATACCTGGATCGGTATTGGTGCATCCCTAATATAAACTACTAATTCACTTTTGAAAACATACATGGATTATATAGAAATGGTTTTTCCATCAGCTGTAAAAAAAAATAAAAATCTGTCCCTAATCATTTTCAGTAAACGATTCAAATCAAATATGATGATTCTGTTATAATATGATTAACAAAAATAACTAAAATGTTGAGATATACCCAAAGATTGTGTCGTAAATTTATAATAAAGGGGAAAAAAATCCATCACCTGTAGCTCCATTTTCCAAAACTGAAAACTGGAGTAGTATATTACAAAACACACCCAACAGTCTAGTACATACTACATTTACATGTAGTATGTAGCAGGAAATCAGCCACTATCTTTGCTTTTCAATGGCCAAGCTGCATGGATATACAGTACATGTGGAGGGTGTGTGTGTGCATGCCATAAACTGCAACAACAAAGCTGCTGTAATGTGTGAAAAGAAAGAGAAGTTGCAGCATGCTGGAGTACGACTTATCAGCTGTGCTACAGTTAACTAACAAAGCCTCTGGGTTCAAAAAGGTTCAGCCGTATTCATTTTCCCAGTGACTTATTTGTTTGTGATAAATACATGAAGGAAGAAAAATAACACACAAACAGATTGTGCAAACGTAAATATAATCATACACAGCAAAAAAAGCAGCACAAAGCGCTGATCCCCTCTGCTTTGCATTAACCTCCACTGCTCAATAATCCGTCTTTTTCCTGCTGCTGTAACAAAGACATCCCCCAGTGGCCCCACTTGGACCCTCATTGCTTGTTTCCCCACTTCCTGTGTTTGTTCTAGCACTTTATTCATGACGTCTGTAGTTGAGGTGGTACTGAATACAAGCAGTAATGTTGAGTAATGAGTGGTAACAGGCATATAACTAAATAAATACCCTTAGTCTGACACTTTTTACGTGCTCCAGATTGCAAGCCTCTTTTTGCCTGCATCAACAGCACAGTGATTTTCTGCAGTGTGGCTGGTCGTGCTGAGAGCAGCACATAAAAACAGCATCTCCAAGAGCTTGTTTCTTTTTAATGTAAAGCTTTATCACCTTTCCTTTTTTTTTCGTGTAGCACTTGTAACGAAGAGTGCCTCTTGAATATGCCGTGGTATTTGTGGTGTCATTTGTTGATCAAAAGCACATGAAGTCATCACAAACACTCGGCTCCTCTGAGTGCATTTTTAGCCCCAGAGAAGCAGCTTAAACCCCTGAAATCCCAATAACGCTCAGAGAAGGTAGCCGCTGTGCTGCCCCAGTCCTGTCATAGAGAGACTGATAGTGGGCCTTTACAATCAATGGTGCTCAGTATCATTCCTGGTGTGTCATGTGCCTTCAGGCTACAGTGGAAAATAAGGCAAGTAAAAGTTCAGCCGCAGTCAGACTTTTGGGGTGCAGTATTTTCTTGTGGTTCAAAGAATAAAACTGGAACTATCGATATTGTTGACAACTACAATAAATCATAAGACTTGTGATGAGCATCAGTTCTTACTTGTTTCATCAATCCCCCTCAGGCGGTCATTTTAGTAAAAAAAAGAAAAAAATGTGAAAGGTAGCAGAGAGGTTTGAAGAGTTGAATATTTTGCTAGATGCACACCAACATGTTGTGACCACGGCAGGCAAAGGGAACTAATGGACTTACCAACGAATCCAATGTGAGCAAGTTGCACTTTAACACCTTTTATGATATAGAAAGTGTGACCTGTATCCTGTACATCAACCAAGCGCCTCTCAGTACCAGCTTTTCCCTCATTAGATCATTTCTTAGTTAAAGACAACTGGTATATTCTGTCAATAAACCTTGCGGGGTGCCGCTTTAATTGAAAAGACTCTCAAGCGATGAGCAGAGGTGGGTGGTGCAGGTTTCTTTGAATTTGTCACTAGTAGAGGGTCCATCTGTACCTCACTGCTTTAATTGCCACCAGAGACTGAGCTCAACTAACCTATGTTTAGATTTTGGGGTAGTGACAAGAGCTACACGTCTGCACGGAATCTGCACATTGCTGGATATAATTAAAGTCAAAGTCACAGAAGTATAGTTTAAACGTCCAAATTTAGAGTGTGTCTTTCTATATATGTCTTTAACACAGCACTGAATCTGATAGGTTTCATTTTAAGTCAGCTTGTCAGCTCACACTGGACCTGCTCTGTTGTGATCCAGCTGGGTCTCAGCTTTAGCAGTTTGTAGCCCTCTAGATCAGATATGCTAGCCTTCTGTTTTGTTTTGTTTTTTTGGTCATATTAACAGCTTACAGCATATCAACTTGCACAGGGCAGATCAAGTGGAACAGGAAGTTGTGCCCCCAAACCACATTAACACACCTGTTGATTTTCATAATAAAACGAAATGTGTCAGCACCAGTTCGCATTTAATTTTACAACAAGCCCACGTAATAAGAAGCGCCAGGCCAGGAGTCAACAGGTTGATGGATGAGAGAGAAGGAACAGACATGGATCTGGTGTGTCCTGAGAGACTCAAAAAGCAGCAGTGAGAAGCATTAATTTGATCTTTGCAATTTTCTTTTGGAAGCAATAAAAAGAAAGATGTGACTCTTATTAATGCTTAATTATTAGGCACATGTGATAAGCTAAGCATTTAAGCTGCACTCCCTCATGTATAGAAGCTATAGCCTTCAAAGCCACCCGAAGTGCTACCCCTCAGGTGCTGATCTTTTACCAAACCAGTTTGACCTACATTAACCAAGTAAGGTAGTATGTTGGAAAATCCATTTGCTTTGATTGACAAAAAATATATATATTATTTGGTCTACATTCAGAGGGGGTGTTGGCCTAAAAGATGCACATTCTGTCCTGTGTATTCCTTCCTTGAGTATATCACTAATGACAGCTAAGTTCCTCTTGTCAGGCAAGATTTCAGGTTTGCAGAACTGTATTGAAAGTTCTGCACAACCTTTTGATTGTTCCACTAACCAGACTCACGACTGGTAAAGACCGAGCCTTTGAGTCAGCCCCTCCAAGATAATGGAACGCCCTCTCCCAGACCTTGTGAGCCGCTTCATCAACCACCAGTTTTGAAAAACACCTTAAAACCCACTTGTTCAAGCAGGCGTTCCTTTGACGTTCATTCTTTTTTTAATATGAAAATATGCTTGAACGTATTTTTCTGGTTTATTGTATGTGATTATGCCTGTTGTTTTAACTCTGTAAAGCATTTTGTGAAATTTCTCTGTGAAAGCCGCTATACAAATAAACATTACTTACTTACAAAAAAACAGAGCTTAGGTATTCAAACTCTCCAGTTTTGGCCTTCAGAAAGGCCCTGCTCTTGACATATCGTTACATGTTATTCAGCTCTCTGTCTTTATTTTTTCTGACATGACAAGGCACAAAGGATAGAATATTGAAAGGATTGGACAGTGAAGTCAGAAAATGGAGAGATGACATGCAAAGGGCCACAGGTTGGAGGTGAACCAGGTGACTTTGTTTCTCAGGGCGGATTGAAGTCCAACATTTAAGTGTCTGTATGTTGCCGTCATAGACTGTATATAGAGTAGACAGCGTGACTTCACCATTTACCATTGTACGGTTTTGAAGCCAAAATACCCCCGTCACAGGCGCAGCCATTGGCAGCTGTTGTGCAGCCAGAGTCTGTGCAGTAGAGACTGTGAGGAACTCAGGGAGAATCTGAGAAGGGCCAGGTGACAAAAAAAAAAAAATAATAATAATAAAAAAAAAATATATATATATATATATATATATATATATATATATATATATATATATATATATATATATATATATATATATATATATATAATGAGTGTCTAATCTCCTCTTGACATATTTTACAACCCTGAAAAAACTGCACATGAACAGCAGCTGTCAATCATAGTTGAAGTAAAACCTCGTTTTTAACCTCTTAAAACGGATGAAAATGAAACTTTTTTGGAAAAAGAAGCTGGATATAAGGCAGCCAAATGATATCTTTAAATCACCACAGCAATCAGATGTGAGAAGCATTTCTACAAGTTCTATTAATTTTTTAAAGTTTGACCACAGCCCATCTGGAATGACTGGGGAGGTTTTTTTTTTTTTTTAACCCATACTCTAGCCAGCTACCAGAGGGAGCAGTTTTTTGTGGTGACCTCATTTCGAGCCAAGCAACGTGATGACCATTTTTTTTAGTTCATGGTTCCCATGCTTCATGATGAATTTGATTTACAAAATCAATCAAATACTTGAATGAGAAAGGAAAAAAGTTAGGATGAATTGGGTTTCTTGTAATCCTACAGTTCCCTAACTAACTGATGAAGGCTGACCTGTTCTTTCTTTTGTCCGTTCTCATATTTCATCACCACCATTTCTGTCTTGCTGTGAAACTTTGATAAGAACTAGCTTATCTGATGGTCTGTGTGCCATTAGTCATACCATCATACTGAAACTAGCAGGGCCTGGCATAGACGACTTCATGAGGAAAAAACAGTGTGTCCTTTGGTTGAAGGTCATTAAGATGTTGGAGATCTAGTAGAAGCATCCATTGATGTTTCATAAGAAATTAAAAAACCTGCAAATTTTTTTGTGGTCACATTTTGTAGGCTTTCTAGTGGCCATGAACCCAATCCAACTGTGCTGCATTTGTTACCAAAATAACAATTTGCTCCCTTTCGCTCCCACCAGGCCAGCACGGCTCCCATCGACTCACACAGCGTGTTAGCAATGCTAGCCATATGCCAAAGCCTTTTTAATTATCACACATTATCCCAGAGCTGTCACAATGTGATAGCGGGAGCATTAGCTTCGGCTTGACCTTTTCATTAGGGAGCCGAGCAGAATCATGACAGGAGAAATGGAGGAAACCTGCGAGCCTGCGACATCAGTGACACAATGTTTGCTGTGGAAACACCTGGATTCAACACTATTCAGCACACAGTGGTCTTTCAGTAATTCGTCAGAGCACGTCTTGGACACAACACAAAGCGGGTGGGGTGACAGTGTCTCTCCCTTGAACCACGAATATGTTATTGTGTAATCTTCAAAAGTGAGTCAGTTATGTAAAATTTGATGAATTATGAATAATGCCCCATTTTCACTGTGTGGTCTGCCCAGACTCTGGCTGTATCAATTATCTTGAAGGGGATAGATCTCATTCCAGTCCCTGTCTGATTTTAAGCATGTCAGTGTAAGGACATAATGGAATTTAAATGAGACCACTCAAACAGAAGCAATGATTTGTTGCATGCAGAGCGCTCTCTAGCAACTTATTTAATGAAATCCATTGAGTTCAGTACTTGAAATCTTGCTCACCTTGTAATTTGTTCTGTGCATGCAGCTCTGGAGTGAGCTATTATAGTCATTATGCATCTATACATGCAGCCTGATTCTAAGTGTGCTAATCTTTTCTGCTCTGAACACCCGGTCATCCAGTTTGATGAAACAACCGATGGGTTATTAAAGCCACAGACCCAGATTTTTCCCATGCATACAGTGTTTATCCTTGACAGGCGTTATCCCTCTGATAAGTGCTGGGAATGCAGATAGGATAGCGGAGCCTGTGTATGATTATTAACATTCACAGAGGTAGGGCTGGGAGTGAAGGCAACGCTACATCATCCAGACCAGTGAGATGAATGAGGGGAACGGGGGCCCAGAGAAACTAGGCCTTGTTTGGAGCCCAGCAGCTCATGAGAAACCCAGCCCAGGTAATTATCATGCGGTGCCACTTAAATACAAATGAACATGCTTTTTCACAGCGGAGAGATGTTTAATCAAGTGTGTTTGTGTGAATCTGCGTGAGCTTTTTTGTCCTGCGACTGTTTTTTGTTATCTTCTTCTTTTGGCTTGTAGCTCTTCACACTGCAGCCTTCCACATACCCTAAAACAGAACTTGCGCTCAGTCAGTCATTTTTATGCTGTGGTGACTGCTTTGTGTGTTCTTGTCACACAAGTGTTCCTCTCTGTCCACTGCTGCGTTTCCCAGCGGCGGCCTTGGCACGGCATCCAGCCTGCAGCGAGGGAGGCTGACTCTACCTGTCACTCCCGCCGTCCCCACATTTGCCGCCTACCTGCCTGCTGGCTGCTCCTTAGGCAGTGCCTTTGTCCAGCACTAGAGGGAGTGGGTAGCCTAAAGAATAATGAAGTGTAATTTGAGTTGCAGGGCAGAAGGACACAGAGAGAAGTGGAGCGAGAGGGAGAAAGCACTGATTATTCATTACCCTTATTTTAGAGCTGTAGCCACAATGTGCCTCGGCCTCAGCGCTACAGCTTCACTGCACATGGATACTAAATGATGAATATGCTGCTTGTTGTAAATGCAAGAGCGGGGCTGCAAAACAAATCCTGCAAGAAAACTGCTGGATTAAAAAGATTGTGTGATTGATAGAAATTGATTGGTTTGATGTTGGGTTTGTCAACCCGTGTTTGTTTGTGATGAGAGAAGTCAGAGGGAAGTGCATTCAAAGTCAGATAGATGGATGGAAACATGACAGCTGCCGACATACTCGGAGTGATAAAAAGACACAGCCGCTCCTTTGGACTTTTCGCAAAGCAGCGAGTTTTGTGCATGCTAAATATTACAGCACATCTCCTGCAGCATCTCAAATCCCTCCCTCGGTTCCTCAGAAGCAGATCAGGCCCCTCTTTCCAGCTGCAGCCTGAGCCTGCGCGCTGCCCTTTCACAGCTCACTTGTCACACATGAAAATGTTTATGTGGCCCTAATTGAATTCAGAGCTACATGGTTTACCAGATAGACAAGCATTTGTAGAGCGGGCTGCTACGAGAGAGATAATCCGGCTGGTAAAGATTCGCCGCTTCCACGGCCTATCTCTACATTTAAGGAGCTTTAGTTTTAGCCATCGCTGGGAGAGGGGAATTTATGTGGAACCAAATCTGAGCAGTCCTGTGCCTCAGGATACAGCGGGCACAGGGTGGCATATAAATTCACTGTCACTCATTTCCTCTAAAGCAAATGTGTCAACTAACCTTTGTTAGTTTGGTTCTGCTGGTCAAAGCAGTGCTGCTCAGACTTTCTATTCTGTTTTGGAAGCAATAATTGATCTCACGGGTTTTTTTTATTGATCCACCTTGGAAATGACTGGATCAAAATCAGCTGTTATTTACATTCTGTCCGCTCATTGGAAGGACCTGAGGTATGGGATTTTTATTTCATCATTTTTTCATGAAAACTACTTGTCGGCATTTCTGCTAACTTTACTGCATTAATATGTGTTGACATCAACTGACCCCTTGTCATAAAGATGACACATTTTGGCGATGAAGCAGTGTTCAGCTCTATTCATTCAGATGAGTTAGCATCCCTCAAACACAAAATTCAAATTGTTAGCAGCAAAAATACGTCTGATTTTTAGGTGGACAGTTTTCAGAAATCATATGAACTCCAGTTCTACATATTTCTGTCAGGTCCACACTTATTTCAGAAGAACAAGTGTTCTGGAGTTAAGAGTGACCATGCTAACATGGGACCTTCAGCTGAACGTCACAGTGATTGTCAGCTGACAGTCACTGGTTTACAAGGTCAAACTTTACAGTGAAACACCAGAGACGTCTATGGCTGCAAACTATATGATTGTTAAGACTTAACACTGACTGGTGAAATTCTAGATCCAGTATTAACTGAAGGAGGTTCATGAAAAAGATGACTTGGCTAAGGTCTGGACAAGAGACAACACTTAGAACCCAATAGAGGTAAAATAATGAGTGGCCATTTATAGTACAATGAACAGAGACAGATTACATTTAAAGTAAAACTACAGTACAGTATCAAACTATTAACTATTCAATCTCAAGTCATAATTATCTTCTATATTTGGTGCGGTCTATGTCTGAATGTAGTTTTCTGGCTCCTTCAATAAGACCCAGGGCTCATCACCAGTGCCTCTGTAGTTCTTGTCTTTGGGAGGGTTTTTCTGGTTTACTTACAAAAGTGTGTTTCTCAATGTTTGATGGTCTGAACAAGTTCATCAATATTGTATTCATAAGCTTGAGTAGGGATGAGTACTGAATTAGGTACTTTTACCAGTACCAAACAAATTCTGTCTGTCATAACGAGTACTAGGGATGGGTACCTTTCACATTTCAAATGATATGGTACCAATGCTTGGTACCTGGTACCTTAAAGGTTCCAATTTTCATTACTTTTTGTGTTTATGTGGTAAAAAATATTGATTTGTTTAAAAATAAAATATGACATTTTTTCAATTTAACATATTTATTCTAACTTGCAATGCTGTGTGCATGTCCAGCATGGGAAATCGCCTACTCTGCCACTCCCTCACAGTCACAAGGATGCATTTAGGTACCTTAACATAGTATCTTTAGGTTTTTATGTGAATTGGTACCCTGTACTGTTGGAAAAGAGGTGATTTGTATGACATACATCTAAGTGTCACTCCTACTCTGCTTTCCCATACTGCCTTGCAGGGTACCTCTAACTGGGTGCTCAGTATCTTCCCACGCTGCTATCCTGACAGAGCTACTTTTCCTACGCTGCCTTACAGGGTACCTTTAACCGTGCACAAAGTCATGTTCCCACACTGTTATCCTGACAGGGTACATTTTCACACTGCCTTACAGGGTACTTTTTACTGTTCACCTCAGTTAGTTTCCCATACTGCGATCCTGACAGGGTACCTCACAGATAGTTTGTCACTCTCAAATGATGTCTTTGTTCTTAATTCCTCAAATACTTAAACTACTTCTTATTGGAAATGTGATGCTATCAATCTGACCAAAATACACTAAAATTATTAATCTGACTCCATTCTCCTCTCACCTCTTTCCGCGCAGTTCGTTGATGGGGAAGGATCAGGAGACGTCCTGGTTCTCAGTTGAACATAAATTTATTAACAATATGTCAAGAATATGCATTTACAGAGATCTCTGGTGCAGACTCATTTCCCTGTTCCCTACATGTTGCAGAGACAGTTCATGAGACTGACCCTGACTCTCTCTCTCAGCACCAATATATAGTCACTAACAGAGTTTTTCTAAAGAATGTAGGTTGAGTCGTCTTCTTATTGGCTCTCCAGGTGTTGTCCCCCTCTGATTGGCTGCTGGCCGTCTTCTGGCTCTGTCTGTGACTGGCATTCATCAAGTGGGTGATCAGCCCCCCTTCACTTATCTGTGGAGAAACTGTTAGACACACAAATCTCGCTTCATCCTTCCTTTAATTGTTTACCTTCCTCACTTCGACTGAAACACCTCAACTCTAATAAAGTAATTGCTGACTTGCGTTATTCGTGTTACACAGTTACTTCTTTTTATTATTGGGTATAAACATTAACTTCACTTGTGGTCACTCTCTTCTCTGGGTGCTCCATAAAATCCCAGGAGTCCCCAGCCCCCCTCAAGTGTCCTGCAATTCATACCAACAACAATGAGCACATGTGTACAACCAAGTTAGTAAAAGCACATCTGTATATTATTGTTAATAAAAACATGTCTACATGGGCTAAATATTCTTTCAGTACCTTTGACAGAAATTCGGCCAGTACTAGTAAAAGTACCTTATTCGGTACCCAACCCTACCGAGTACCAATTCACGAAAGATCCAACAGTGCCACGTTTAGGTACCTAGGCGTATCCTTGTGACTATTACAGAGTGGAAGAGTAGGAGATTTTCCATACTGGACATGAAAACAGCATTGGAAGTTTATACACTGAAGAAAAGAAAGTGTAAAAAAAAAAAAAAAAAAAAAAAAAATCATTAAAAAAAAAAACATTTATTCCAACATAAACACAAAAAAGAGCAAAAATTGGTACAGATGAGAACCGATACCAATGGCCATCAGTGCCATATCGTTTCCAATGTGAAAGGAGCCCATCCCTGGTTATTTATACAAAATATTTTTTTTCATCCTTTCAACAGCAAGAGATGAAACCATTAATAAAGTGTGTCATCCCTTGTTTCTGCAGATTTTTATGTGTATGGTTGGGCGATTAATAGGAGAACCACAGGACCAAGACAGTCTTTTCTGACATTACTCTTTCAAATGACATTACCTTTTTGAATAAACAGCTTATCTTGCCTAGTCTTTTGGTCTCTGGGTTACTGGTGTTGCAGACACAGCAGTGATGTAATGTCGTCCTTGACCATTGAAGCCTCAGATGTGTAATTCACCCCTTCACTGTCTCTGGGCTGTTTGTTTATTTTGGGACCTTCGTGTTTTGCTTCCTGTCACATGAGTGACAGGAAAGGAGAAAGAGAGCCAAGACGCTGTGACTGACGTTGCATAAGACAGTAAAAACATACCGTGAGGATTCACAGCTGAATGTCTTGGATTCGTTCAGTCGAGGTTACAGTTTAAGTTTGTGTTATCGTCACATGCATATATGTTGATCTCATTATAACAGTGTTGATTTCACATACCAAGCCCTTTTCCCTGCAGACAACATGTCTAAAGAGAAGCCTTTAAAAACATGACTCCTCGTGTCATCACTATGCCAGACGTGTGTGTCTCTGACAGCTTGTCAACATAAGGTCAAAGGTCAGGAGAAGTGTGATCACCACCCCCCCCCGCTTGGAGAGTGATTGGCACCGAGCTTCCGGTGACAGATGATGGGTCGTGCTAATCAATGGCACAAAGAGCGGGACGCCTCAGCACGGCTGGAAACGAACAGTTTATTAAAAATGGCCTGTGAGTTTGTACAGGCACGGAAACCCAGTTGTGCGTGGAAATTAAAATAATCTAAATTAAAATCTTTCCAGTTATTCCACTTGGTAATGGAGCAATTTCATTTCTCAGCACAGTTAAAGAGTAATTTTATTCTTTCCAGTGATGGTAATATCCTAAAATGAACTGCAGCGCATCCACAAATATGTTCAGAGGAATGAATTAATGAGGATCAAACAATGCCAAAGTAAGAGCACGTTTTAGCATTTTAGAGAAACAGGCCTGTGGCTGGTCACCTTTCAAACATTTGCTCCAGATTTAATGAGGGTTTTAGGCCTCGGATTGTGGACGGTGCACGTGCACGCAAGGATAGGGGCTCTGTCGAATCAGTCAATCTTTAAAAAAATGCAGTTTTAGTTGATTTTCTTATCGCCTGTATATCAAAGAGCCTTGATCCATAACCGGCTGTATTCCCGCTGCTGCTGCTGCCTCTCTGGTCTGCAGCACAGAGGAGGGGAAGGAGAGGAGGAGGGTTGTCGAAGGAATCCATTTGAATCTGAATAGAAGGGAGTCTGGGGAGCATCATTTTTTGCTCTGCTGCATCGAGTCATCATGGAGTGGGTAATTCAGCCGAGTGGAAAGTGTTCTATCAGGAGGCAGACAAAGAGTGTGCCAACATGCCAAGCTCCCACTCATACTCCAACCTTCAATGCAACATTGAGATGAGATTACAGATAATGGCACAGAGAGCATGGCTGGGAGTTCTCTGAAATAAGGCTAATGTAGGTTTATCTGACGTCTGTTAGTATGTGATATACGTTGTTTCCAGAGACGTCTCGTGTTTCTTTGTGTTTCCAGCACTGTGTTCCTGCAAGACTCAGTGTAGGTGTTTCCACATGTATGTGGGGTCTGCACGAATAACATGCTCACAGTTTCTGTGTTATAGAGAGTGACATGTGGTGTGGGTGGATTCACAATTCGGACCATATCTGCTCCTCGGGCTCCGATGTGCACGGTGGGGGCTGGGACTGAAATTACTGAAAGAGCCCACTCCACATTTCTCTGCTCTCCCTCTGGGGCTGCCACAGTAGTAGAACTTCTCACACCGCCGTGGTGTGCTGCAGAAGGATACAGCGAAGGCTTGGAGCGACTGTTAAAGGGTAAAGTGCAGGCTTGACACTGCGGTGCTATCACGGCTGTGGCTGGGTGTGTATAATCAGCGTTAAGATGTTACCACTGTTCAGGCCTGTAAGCAGGAGTTAGAGCTTGGAAGGATGCTGACTGTGCCAGGACCTTTGGGAAATTTATTTATTCAAAGAGAAAGTAGTTGTGTGTCCGAGTGGAGTGGCCAAGATTGTTTCAGCCCTGCAGGGAAGCCAGAAGAACACATAACCATCTCTTTATTTTGACCTTTCTGCATAGCTGTACAGTGAGCTCCTTGTGCTCTGCCTCAGTGCTGCTGATTTTTGCTGCTTTAGGCTTCACAGCAGTAAGAAAAGAAATATTGCACATGTCAAGTAAACATGCTCCAGTCATTTATTTGACAGCTGCAGATACTGCAGGTTTATTTTCAGATAAAGATGTCACATTTTAAGCGTATCCTTGTAAAATTACTTATGCTGTTATAGCGTGCTCTGCTGCCCACATAAAACGGGTTATTAATCAGCACCATAATGATAACTCTGTTCCCTGAGGGCTGCTGGTGTTAAGGATACTGGTTTGCTTTTTTTTCCCTTCCTTTTCATTCAGAATGAAGTTCAAATAACAAGATGAATACAAAAATCACATTATATATTATGCTTCCAACTTTTGCTCTCAAGGTTTTGAACAATTATTAGTATCTGAAATTTATTTTCATGAACAAAACAGAAATTTCTCTTTATCCTCGACCTTAGAGGGGTATTTCTCTCACCCTGGTGTATCAGAAACACTTAGTTTAAGCCTCTGTTTAAAAAAAAAATTAAAAAAATGGAGTCGCTGTCTCTTTAAGACTCCCTGCTCAACAACCCCCCGTCCCTCTGATTGGTCAGCCCTCTGGAAGCCTGTCAGAGGAAGACCTTAGTGTTTGAAGCACACCCCACCAATGTGTCATGAACCAGTCAAGAGCTCTTTATGCAATGACCTCACTGTTTTAGCAAGACCTGTGAAGATCTCATTAAGAGATCTTGTGCTTTTGTTGCTGTTTATGATCAGGCCTTTTTTAAGGGGTTCGAAATAAGATTTAGGGATTCAATATCATTTGCATAGAAACATTGCACGTTTCTTTTGAAAAAGTCCCTCTCATAGATATGTGCCTGATTGTAATGAGCACTTTAAAATGAGATTAACAGTGCTAATTAAGGTTATTTTGGAATGCTGCTTCTTGGCTTCCCGATTGGGTTGAGCAGGACTTGATTTTAGTCTCTATGACAACACCACGCTGGCTGATGAAGTTTAGAGGAGAGAAGAAAGATCTGTGTTTTTCTCTTCTGAAAACGATATCTGTGACTAATTTTGTAGTGATGGTGGACACTAGAGCCTAACTGTCAGACAAAAAAGGCTAAACAGGAGAGTGATACAGCCTGAGCTAAAGGCTAAAAGGCTAAACTGCTGTGCTTCTGTTTATTCCAACCCACAGTCAGCAGTTATTGTGCAGTGGTCTGTTCTAACTTGAGAGTCTATCAATAAAACTTTTGCTTGTTGTCAGGTTTCAAACTGTAGCACTTTGTAAATGCACTGATAAATACCTTACCTCAGCGCGTTGTATCTGATAAAAAGTTGCCGTAAACAAATAAATTTGCTTGATCTTTTCTCCATTTAATGCTCTAATGTTTGAAACTCTCATTTACAAACAGGTTAAAATTAATTTTGTTGAGTTTACTATGGCCACAGAGAAGGAGTTAATGTTTTGTATTGTTTCCAAAATAAAACCTAAATTACATTATTCCTGTTAAACAAGCTAATCAAGCTAATTGTGTTTACTCCTGCAGCAGAGGTTCTGACTCATTAAGAGCATCAAATCAAACCATAATGTAAAAAGGTAAAGTGAAAATGAAAAGACTTGAACACCATTTAAGGTAATTTAAATGCAGTACTTATGCTTCAACAGGTTAAATGCTGGCACTTAAACTTATGTGTATGAGATCTTAGAGCTTCCATTAGCACTGATCCTCTCGTGTTGCCCGCAGGCTTCATCTACAGCACAGCAACAGACAGGGATTTGGCTCAGCAACGCTGCATGGGTTTAATTTGCACAATCCCCATACATAACAAGCAGCATTTTCTGTCAGGGATAATAGTGTATGTGTCTGGGTTGTGTGGTCTTAAAGATTTCCATACACAACAGTTCTTAGAGTCAGTGAAATAGCTGAGTCTGAATGCATGAGATGACATGACAACAGGAGAGAGTGCCATGTGTAAATCACATATGAATATCATTATTTATGCCTCATCCATTCTCTCGTGTAATGTCCAGCAAAACAGACGCTTTCTGTCGTGTGAACTGATTCCAGAGAGCCTAAGCAGTGGCATATGTTTCCCCAAATTAAGGGCCTGTTAGAGCATGTGAATTGGCTGCGCTCCCGATGACTCCCCAGATGGACAGAGATTTCCCTTAGGACAGGAACTTAAAGCATCTCTCCATCCCCTGAACCTCCTCCTCTCCTCTGAGGGTCCTTCCATTTCAGATACCCCGGTCTCACTCTGTGACCTTGAGAGAAATCCGCTATCTTTATTTTTACACTTATAATATCCCCGTCTGTCTGTATCCTTGAAAAGGCACTGGCCTGAACCCCAGGGGGATTTGACATTTCACCCTAATCAGAGGACGAGTTTTTAAATGTGAAATCGTTTCTTTAGAGGCACATTTAGTTTAGCAGTTAGATCATTTCATCCCTGAGTTAGAAAACGTATCTCCCCTCTCAACAGGGACTTGAAAGAAATTAGATTTTTCAAAACAGGCTGTTGAATATGTGGTTGATGAATCCACAGCCCTGCCTCTGGCACTTGGGTTGATCACTTCTTGCTAAGACCGCCTAAATATGATAACATCCCCTGAAGCCATGACTCTATAGCAATTAAAAACAAAGCATTTCTCCCCGTAGTCTAATATTAAACCCTAGGAGGTAAAACCGTGGTATATATTTGCCTGAGCCCTCTGGGAGGTAATTAGAAATGTACTCCTGTTTTAGATTCATGGTCATTCTCATACACTCACGGCTGATTAATACATGTAGAAACAAACGGATAAATCCAGAAAAGAATACAGCCAGGTGATGACGTCAGGAACCTCCCGGTACAATTGCTGGATGAAAACTTTACAACCATTTCTCTTCAGGTCAGGTCGCGCTGTGGCAGCCGCAGGCTGTGTCTGGGTAAATCCACTGAGGATGAGGGATGAATGTTGATCAATTAAAGAAGTGCATTAAAAGGCGTTGGTTCCAAGAAGACTGCCGCTCTGCCTCGCTCTGCCTCGCTCTGCCTCCCTGGCACAGATATGAACTCTCTGTGTGAGTTCCGCTGCCATTTATCTTTTCCCCTGGAACAAAACATCAGCATCAGTATCATTTCGCTTGACAGTTCTCATACACTACACCAGGAAGTTGTCATAGTAGACTGATTTTGTACAAAAATAGCACAGCGTGCACCCAAATGAAACTGATGCAAACCTCAAGTAGAGGCGAGAAAAAGCTGTTTTCATTTCTGTTTTTTTCTTCATTTATTTATTTTATGAGAAAACAAACACAATAAATTTAAACATAACTCTTGCAATGATTTGGAATGAAAAAGGTGAAAAAGTTAGCCTTCTGTCTGTTGCAACAGAAAGAATCCCTGTGATCAGAGTCCAGTCAAAGATTTAATCAAAACAAGTCTTTGGACTCTTTACTTCTACAGAGGCTGCGTTGCTGATGTTGAGTGCTATCCCTCTTACTATCTTGGTGAAAAATTCACATACCTCTTTTTTTATCAGGATAACATCTTGACTGTGGATAAACTCAGATGCTGTCTCTCAGTGTCACACTGGTGCCACAAAGTAGAAAGAAGTTTTGACATCTTTCACAGACCCTCTCCATGGCTGGCTGTCAGCAGTGTTCAAACTTTTAACCCAAAAGTTTTAAAACAACTTAAAGGTGTCATCAATCACTTTTCACGTCCAGTTTACAGGATAATTCAAGGGGTATCACAGATACTGGATGGTTAACTGATTTGTGGAAGTGTGTCCAGCTCTTGCTGTATCAATGTGCCCATTTGTGGTTGCTTTTAAGGAGAGCTCTTTGGAACACGAGTATTGTGCGGGCTCATAGACTTGAGTAACAGCAGGGAGAAATATTTCCCCTGAAATTTCCTTTCAGAGCCTCATGTTCAGAATTAAGACTGTCTTCATCTTTTTTTGAGCCACAGAATGGTTTCAAGTCTCACCATACATGTCCTTGTTAATAGATCTCTGGAGTGCTGGATCTCTAACGGAATACCACCACCAAAAGAGTCCTTAAATAACTACATTTTTTTCACTCTTAATGCACCATAATTTACAAACTGGACCAGAGACTGAATATAGAAACATTAATTGATCTGATTGTGGCATTGATTTACCATGGTGGCAGAGGACAGAATGAAGAAGGAAGTATAAAAATATCCCATCCTTCCTTAACGTAAGTGTTTATTTTGGTAGAAAGATGAACTGTTTTTTGTAAAATGAGAGGCTGATGTTCCAAAACTGGTTGTTTATTCAAGGCATTGTACAACAGAAGATAAACCTAACTGATTGATGCAAAGATGAAACACAGCCTAAATGACCCCAGCATCCGTCCTTAAATAGCTTAAGATCGACAGCCAGTTTGCAAGTTTTCTAGCTTAGTGAAAAACGCCATTGACAGTCTAACATAACTAGAAAGTTTTACCTCTTAATAAACAAATTACTGATTTAAGAAGCATAAACTAGCTAATTCTTACTCCAACTCTGAACACATCTCACTACAGTATTGTTGCCCTAATGGCCCAAAAAAATGCAAACTGAAAAGTGATGTGAGATTCTAGTGGAATACATAAATAAACAAATAAACAAATAAACAAATAAACAAAAAAACAAATAAATAAATAATAATAATAATAATAATAATAATAATAATAATAATAATAATAATTACAACAAAATAATAATTACAACAAAATAATAAATACAAAAATAAATAAATAAATAAAACCCACAATGTAATAACTGACCCAAAATGAATTTATCTTTTTAATTTTATTTTATTTTCTAAGTTAATTTCAAATTGTTTAGGCAATATTTAGGCATATTTTAGGCAAAACGTTTTTACGTTTTGGATTATATTACATTTTTTTTTTTTTTTTTTACATTTCGGGCTTAGCACCTTTGTTACTTTTTGGGTTGTATAACATTTTTATTACAGTTTGGGCAGTTACAATTCTGGCCCTAACAAGGCAGCTGAGGGAGATATTGACCGAGGCAGGACAAGTGTGTTGCAGAAGCTTTTTTTTTTTTTCCTTGAACTATTAATGGCAACTTCTGGAGTCGCCCCCTGCAGGCCGTTAAATGAATTAGGATTGTTGGCACTTTACACTGGTTCCCTTCATCAAACTGTGTTTGTGTCAGTTTGGCAAGACTTGTGAAGTAAAGTGGTACGCCTGGTCTCTGTGCAGGGCTTTGTCCTGTGAAGGCTTGATACTGATCACTTTTTTTTAGAGTTGAATTAATGCTGTGGATAATCTAAGATGGTTTTTATAGCATCTGTTTATAACTTCTCCTGAAATCTAAACCTCTAACAGTGGTTTGGATTTTGAAAACGTCTTTGTAGAAACATATAGTCTTTCAATACTGACTGGCTTCTGTAGTAAAATAGAGGCATTAGCGAGCAATTACGGTTTGTTTTGTGAACAATCTGAAAGATCTTCTCAGAAGCTTCAATTCACCATTTGACATACATTTTCTACATCATCAGAAGAGTAAGTAAAGAGATGTCATGATAAACACTCAGTTCAAAGGAAAGAAAGTCATGATGACGTCGCTTTTTCAATGCACAGAAGGCAAAAGAGGACCTTGGTGATGACAGGTTGGGCAGTTTTCTTTATGATAGAGCTGCTGTCCTTGATGCAGGTTAGAGGACATGACGTTTACCAGCAGATGAATGAAGACGAATGAATCAAGGTGGAGATTGAAAGGCAATACAACATGATGTGAGAAGAGCATTATGTCAAGGTTTAATGAACTCCATGTTTTATTAGCTTATACATGAATCCTACAAGGCCATGCGAGTACTGTGATGTGTTTTACAAATGTCCATATTCCAGGTACTTTACAGTGTTTGGGAACTCAATCCGTAACTCGCCACATCCGGCAGTAGAAATGACAAGGCTTTGATCGTGACTGCCGGACGATGAGAGCTAATTACAGGGTGAGGGGGTGATCTGCTCCAATCTGGGGTGATGAGGACGCGATGCGTAACGTGGGCCCCTGAGTCTTGATGAAGAAGCTGCCGTGTGACAGAGCATGTGGCTGAAGATGTAAAAGGAAAGAGGAACTCAGCAGGAGAGGGAGATTGTTTTGAACTGTGGCGGTAATTAACGGCCCTCACGCTGAACGGAGCCCGTTTCCAAGCTTGTCTTGTCAAACCGGACCCCTCCCACTCTGTCCCCCTATCTCCCTCATGATGTCTCTGTCTCTTAGTAATTTGCTCAAGGTCTACCTTTATCTTTCCACTTTTTACTCCTTAAGTCGCTGGGCCCATATGAGGAAATACCATGCAACCATTTTAATTAGCAACAGTCAAATAGATGTAGTTGGCTCTGTGACATGGTGCTAAATTACACCCCCACTGATACTGGACATTTTCTAATCTCTCATAGCCTTACAACGCCACAGCTGTTATATATACAGATAACTTTTAATTATTCTCTGTCGTGTCAATGTTTTCACACACCCAGGACTCAAAGCTGGACTGGTCTTCATTGTTTTCTTTCTGCGTATGGCTTGGTCTGGCAGAAGGATGATCCAACTGAGTAATCAGGGTTAAAATGAGCCACTGTAAAACTAAATATGATACAGAGTGCACATTTAAAGAAAGATTTAGGTTTGAACTAATATAAGTTCTCATCACATGTAACTCACAGGCTCGCAGACGTTTGAGAAGGTTCAAAACAGTAAGTGTGAAGGCCTGCAACTTTCCCTGTACCAGCTGCTCAAGTGCATAAAAGCAGAACAGCTGTGACTTTTTTTTTTTTTTTTACAAGTTCATAGAGCTGGTATCCTTATTATAAGAGAAGTATCTCTAAAACAGTGATTTTATTGTGTCTAATGTATTAATTTTATCAATGAAGCTTTGTGAGCACCTTTACTTTCTGTGCATTATCTAAGTATCTGTAACAGATTCTTTTTTGTTTTTAATCTAAACAATATTTTATGTAAAATCTGCAATAACTTCCTGGGTAAGGTCTATTTGATATATTACTAAGATCAGCAAATGATTGTGAGAAAACAAACAAGCAAAAAGATGAATATAAACTGATGACAGTGTAATAACTTATATTGTAAATGTACGAATAAATATATATATTTTTTTAATGTATAAGGTGTAAGCCGTTATAGTGTTTGTTGCTTTTGTTTTTCCAGAGTACTAGATTAATTAAATACATTTTAAAAAAAGAAAGAAATCCTTTAAATTTTCCCAAATAATTTACATTTATAAAGTCCAATTTTGCCATTATAAGATCATTTATAATTTAAAAAGAAGTATTTAGTCTCTGTGTTTTAATTAAAAAAAGTCCAAACAATACATTTTCTACAGTAAAACAAAACAGTATCAATCTTTTCAGAAAATAAAATCAGATAGAAATCCTTTACAACTCTGCAAAACCAAAACAAGTGTACCACAGTCTCAGGACAGTCACAACAGAAACTCACTTTTAAATTCTTTATGTATAAAGTTCTTAGCTGGGTGGAACTTATGAACAAGTATAACAAGAGATTTCTTTTTGTTTGTTTGTAATTAAGTAACTGTTAGGCTTCAAATACACCAGATATGTCTGCAGTCCAGCCGTTGGGCTTCAACTGTGTTTGTCAACAAATTGGCTGTGTGTTCAGACAGTGACTGACAGACAGCTGGAGTCACAGACCGAGGAGTTCTGCACTTTCCACTTCATCAATTAGTCTCTCTTCATTCATGTTGGGCTGTAGAACCTCAAACCTGTTGACTGGTCTGGGTCCACTCATTTTGTCCGTTCATCTTTGCAGTCAATCTGGTTTTGACACAATGTATTTTATTTTGAAAGTCACTGGGTGTTCTTAGGTACTTTGGGGTTAAGACTTCCTGTCCTTCTTGATCATCCCTAAACTGAGTTTATTCATCTCAGCTCCGCCTCCAGTAATAATAAGATCGCTGTGTGTTACCTGCAACATGATGGACCAGCCACACAGACGGACTGCAAAGGAATGGATCCAGTGTAAGTTGACACATTGACTTGAATGGAAACCTATCTAGTCCAGTGCCGTGACAGAGTGGGGCCAGATATGGAGATGGAGAAGCATCTTGTGTATTTCGTTGCTAGGGAGAAGTCAGGCCTCTATTTATACTGCATCATTAGCTAGGGGTGCATGATAACTATCGGACCGATAGTTATCGTGCCGAAATTATGACGTCATTCATATCGGTCCGATATTACGGCGGCTAGCCCCAATAACGTGTATCTTTGTCCCGCTCTCACTGTAAGACATGAACGGCCTGCAGTGAGTGATGCGTTCAAGAGGCACTAGGAAAAAAATGAAATTACAACTGAGAAATTTAAGATTTCCCTTTCATGTCGGAAAAGACTCATTAACTTGGTCATATTGTTGTAGTTACAGACTTGAATTGGCATCCACAGTATTTTTTCACGTTACACATAAAAAATGTAAATATAAACTTATAAAGGCTGAAAGAAGGACTAGCAAACGTGGGAACCGTGATTTCCCGTCACACCCTAAATGCATCACAACACAGCACAGCACGTTGACGCTTCAAAACAGAAAACATGGAGTCGACTGTGTGGGACTTCTTTAAAGTTTCTGAAGAAGACAGTTATTCCAGGACAGTTCCATGAGGAGGAAAAGGGAGCAGCTTCAATACTTTAAACCTAATCAGTCAGCTGTAACGTAAGCATCGCTTCGACGGAGTTTTGAAAGCACGAGGACACCCGGGATGCTACAGACGCTAATAACGTAAAGCCGACCGCAACGAAGCCACTGGGACTTACACACTTTTGAAAAATCCAAGAAATTTGCCAGACATGACCCACGGGCTAAGGTAATTTAATTTTTAATTTGTTTAGAATACAGTGTCAGGTCAGAACATGTGCCATCTTTATAGGCACGAACAAAACACTGAATGAAAATCATCATCTCCAGCTCACATACTCTCACACTGAGTGAGATCTTACACACACCTCCGCCCCTCCCTCCTGCTGCTCTCTGACTCTGACCCGCTCACAGCCGTCATGATACCTTCATACTGACGGTCACAAACACAAACACCTGCACTGAACACACAACTAACAGCAGAGCTGTTACAGTATGAACGCCAGAGTCCGTGCGTGTAGGTGAGGGAGGTGCGTTGTTATGATAAAGTGACATGTTTTTTAAAGGTAGTATAGTATAGTATAGCATAGTATAGTATGGTATAGTATAGTATAGTATATGGTATAAAGGTGTTTCCATTGCATATTTTGTGATAAACTTCTCTGAAAAATCACCTCATGAGAGCATAAAAACTTTTTATCCAAATTTGAGAGGTTTTGCGAAATTTTGGTGTCTCTATTATTATTTTTTTACGACGTTTAAGTTGCAGAAAAAAATAAGTGAACCTCATTTACTGTAGTGAAAAGATATTCATTTGAATCAAACCAGAAGCCAGAGTCCTTTAAAGTAGACAAACAAACAGGAACTTCGTTAATCCCTCAGGAAGGTTACCCCAGGAAATTCAGATTCCAGCAGCAGTTGCACCAAAGAATAGAACGAGCACACAAGTAGAAAAAAAAAAATATAGGATACAAACTCAAGTTATATACAAGCACTATACTGTACACAGTAGCTGCAATTATAATAGTACTTTGGTTTTGTTTATAGAATTCACGTCATGATCTGAGGTTAATATATAAATGTTTGAGAGTGTGTTATCGGTTATCAGTATCGGTATCGGCCTGTAGAAGCTGAAAGTTATCGGTTATCGGTATCGGTTCAAGAAAAAAGCAAAACCATTCCAGTATGAAGTGACATGGCAACATTGTTACTATTCAATGAAATAGTGCTTTTGTATGTCTGTTGTTACCTGAATTATCACAAAAACAATAACAAAACAAAAAAAGAAAATAAAAAGAAAAAACACATCACGTATTAAAATGTGACGTGGGATCAAAGAAAATTGTTGCATATTGATTCTTAGCTGTGTACATCGTACACCAGTGGGTATCACACCATAGACTAGTGTGATCTCCTTATGTCACAGGGATTTGATATTCTGCTAAAAACTGTTCACTTGTAGAAAAAGAAAAAAAAAAAGGAAAAGAAAAACATCTTTGATAAATAGTAAATAATAATAAATAGCACAATACTCTTATAAAGCCATTGTCATAATTTAATGGTTCAAACCATCGTCTCACAGACGCAGGCATTTTCTTCTCTGCATAACCATTCAGTAATTTTTTCTTCACATTGTAGCACTCAGACTCCATTTTCGCCGCTCTTTCTTGTTGATTCACACACAACAATCAGTATTTATTGACACTGTGCATCAGAAAAGCTAATAACCGTGTCTGACCATACATAGCAATTTTCATCTTTGTGCCTCTCATATTCAGCTTAACAGCAAATAGACAAAAGCATAACCACTTAATGCTGCTCAAACACCCATCTCCATTTTATATTAAAACCTAAGCTTTCTCAGCTCACTGACAGCAAATATGTATCATTTTAGGATTTAGTATTTCTTATTTATTCTGATCATGTAACTTCATTTTTCTTAACAGCTTCAGTAATCAAAACACAATACATTTGAAAAGGAAGATTGTTGTGCATCTATTCATTAAATCTACATTGTGCTTATTTTGTTTTCGTTCTCTGAGCTGAGTGTCAGCTTAACTGCTTTCGGCTGAGTTGATCCACAGCCCTTTTTTATAATTAATGTTATTTTCTGAGCGTGCTCTGTGATTTTACCAGGAGTGTGGAAGCAAAGTGGCACTCATTTGAGCTTTATTCTCACCTTGAATCTGCATTTTTTCACCCCAAAGCAGCAGAACTCTGACTTGTTTCAGAGCTGCTCACATTGTTTGGCAGTCAGTTTGATTCAAAGTGGGAGGATTTCAAGTTTTTTTTCCAAGTACAAACTGAAACGTGAATTACACAATGATCCTAAATCTCCTCATAAACATTGGAGCTTTTTGGTCTGATCTCATTGTTTGGCTACTCATCAAGCTCTCACTGCCTGTAGAGTTAATTTTCAGTTGCAGTGGAGAGCTGCTTAAACCAAAAAGCTCCAAAAACCCACTGTACCTTACCTGTTCAAAACCAAACACAGGATGGCCATAGTTATCAGCCACAGAGTCAGGTATTTCCCTCTGGGGCTGGTAGAGACTCCAAACAGACAAAAACGCCTCTGAATCAGCTATTTTGCTGCTCTTTACCTGAAAATGAGCAACTGTTTACTGACAAGTTTGCCCAAATTAGCTTCAGAGGTGTTGATAACCTATTTAGTGTTCACAGCTTGTTTGTTCTTCCCCTTTGGGTACAGACTTTATTATAGTAGGTTTAAGGGGAAAAGAAACACAAATATGATGAAAAATATGGTCTGTTTCTCTGTAGTACTAAACCTGTTAGAATTAAGAAGCTGAATATGCAGAACACATGGCAGCACCTCACTGTGGGCAGGTGTACAACCCACAGAAATGATCACCTGAGTCTAACAGAGTCCAGGAATTTCTGATTCCTGTGTATATTTTTCTTATTTCCTTGCATGTGATTCACTTTTTGAAGAGTTGCAGTTTGGTTTGATCTTGGCACTGAAATGTCTTGCCTAGGTTTTGGAAAAGATCTAGATAAATCTAAGGCAGGAGGTGGCCAACCAGTCAGAGACCAAGAGCCACAAAAATTACAGTGGTACTACAAAGAGCCACATCGCATGTGTGATGGCCTAACAAACACACTTCCTCTCACACATAAACAAAATGACATAACATGAAAATCGATACATTTCCAATTTTCAAAACAAGATTGAGTGTGTTTGTAAGCGTGTTTAAATTTGTACTTGGAACCATGTTAAAGACAAATTTATCTTTTGACTGCAGAAGACACAAAGTTCCAATTATCTATCTATCTATCTATCTATCTATCTATCTATCTATCTATCTATCTATCTATCTATCTATCTATCTATCTATCTATCTATGAGGGATTGAGGGGAGCACATGTAGGGAAGAGAAACTGAAACTTAAGTATCAAGGTCATCAACCAAGTCTTGAGCAATACTGATCCCAACGCTGGCATCAATATATGAAAATTTTAGATTGATTGTCAAACCACTACCCATAACAATATATTTATATGTATTTTTATGAATGGATCGAAGAGCCACATGCCGGGAGGCAAAGAGCCACATGCGGTTCGGCTCGCGAGCCGCAGGTTGGCCACCTCTGATCTAGGGGAACTGGAGGGTAAAAAAAATGAAAGAAAAAAAAAGAAAATAAAAGTTGCATTAATCTAAGAGGCTATAACAAGGTTCTGTTTATGGAGCGTGCTGAAGATTACGGTGATCAATCAATCAATCTGTTTAGCGCCAAATCATAAGTTATCTCAAGACACTTTTTAAAGAACTTGTACAGGGTCTAGACCTGTTATGTTAATAAATTTTATCAGCAGATACCCAACATCAAGACAAAATAAGGAGTCTGATCTTATCTTAACCCACCGGAAGTACAGAGCTTTGCAGCATTTAGCAAGTTGCAATGGAGAGGAACAACTTTCCTCTAACAGGCAGAAACCTCGGACAGAACCAGACTCATGTTAAGCCGGGTTTCCACCAAGCAGTCCAGTTCGGTTCAGTATGGTTCTGCACAGTTTGGTACAGTTAAGCCTGATCCCGTTTCCACAAAAACTGTGCCCTCTCGTGGTAGGCGGCTTGTAAGCTGAATGCTGAATGTCGCAGCTGTTAAATAATAGCGTGACACCGTACACAGTTTACCTTGCGAATAAATCCACCTTCCGAAAGCAGATCGGTTCAGTCTGGCACCCACACGAAAGGGTCCCAAAAAGTGGGACGGCCATCTCTGTTATTTAAGGATCTGTCCCGGGATAAGTCAGTGGAAACGCCGTAAAATGCGTGTTGTACCGAGACGAACCAAACCGGTCTGCTTGCGTGGAAACACGGCTTTAGACACACACCTGAGGAGATGGGGTTAAAGACAGATAGGGGAAAACGAGAAGTATGGAGAGGAGAGGGGGGAGAAAGAAATAGCAAACAAGAACATTAGGAACATTGAAGTTGATATAGATAATGACTGACAGTCATCGACTTTTGTCCTTCTACTACAAATATCCATAATGAGCTACACAACTTGCTAAATGCTGCAAAGTCCTGTACTCATGGTGGATTAAGATAAGAATAGAATAGAATAGAATAGAAAATACTTTATTTATCCCCGAGGGGAAATTCAGGAGTCACCGCAGCATTTAAGAAAACAAAAGTAAGAAAGAGTATAGAAAGTGCAAAAATGTCCATAAGAAATTAGATGACGACATCTTGTCCACCACTCTCCACCACTCTCCAGCCCAGCCAGTCTCTACCTCCACAGGGTCCAGGACTGAGCCTCCCCAGCAGTCTGTTCAGTCTCTGTCTCCTGGATCCTGTCTGCTCACAGCAGGCGAAGCTCCTCCGATGTGTCGCGGCGTCTGATGTCTGTTCCGTCAGCCACGTCCGTGAACAGCACGATGCCGCTGGGTTAGCACAGCTAGCTCGTCCATCCCACCAGAGATAGATCCCACGTTCCCAACAACAATGGATGGAAGGACAGGTCCACGTCATCACCTCCCAGCTCACATCCGAGAACCAGCACGTCGTCCCCACCTCCTCCTCCTCAGCTCGAGGGAAATCATCAAGCCCTACACTAGTTAGCATTGACATGCTACAGGCTGCTAACAGCTAATTTCGCATGTAAACAATGCAGCCATGGTTACATGTAGGATCTCCAGACAAACACAGGAGAAAAGTATTAAAAAATACCGCCGAAGCCACAAAAAGTTTGGTGTCCGTGACCGACAACAAACCACACAAAGTGATGATCCACTCCAGACACAAAGACGACGAAAAAGAGACCAAAAAACCACAAGAAACGGACAAAGACGAGAGAGCTGCTGCAACAGGCAGCTACCCGGGTAGCGCCTAGCAACTAAGTAAGACTAAGATAAGACTCCTTTTCTTGTCTTGATGTTGGGTTTCTGCGAATAAAATTTTATTAACATTTACGGGTCTAGACCTGTAAATGTTTTTGTAAAGTGTCTTGAAATAACATTTGTTATGATTTGGCGCTATATAAATAAAGATTGATTGATTGATTGTTTGAAAACTAACTGTTAAAGGATGGTAGGAGATTTAAAGAAAAAATAAATAAATCATTAAATTGATATGAGCTTTCACTCCGTCCACTGGGAGCACTAAAACCAACATGGACAGAAAGGTTTCTACAGGAGCTGTAAAAGAAGACAGTGAGCCAAGAACTGTTTGCTTTAAGCGTCTCAGACCACCACCCATTCCAAAACCAGATGTAGGGTACCAGCTTTTTTGTGCATCACCAAAGTTTTGTCTTTTCCTAAAATAATCAGTTGGAAGATCCTTTTTTTTTTTTTTTTTTTACTATTCTATGTCCAAACAGGGACTCCCATTTACTTTTTTTAAATTTAAAAACTTAAGTTGAAACTGTGCATATACCAAGCTATGGATGAAGCTAATGAGGGTCCAGGGAATGATTAAATCTCCCCTCAGTTTTCCTCCATACCTCCTTTTTCCCTTTACTGCAAATTATCAAAGACCAATATTCCAGGTGATAAATTTTGAAATGCACTTTTTCAATGATTAATTTCTGGTGCAATAATGAGTCTATTTGAGCATGTCTTAATGGGTCCCCACACACAAAGACTGAGTGCTGCTCTACAGGCTTTCAGCTGGACGCTGCTTTGAAGCTTCCTTTCTACCTTGCTCACATCAGTGCATCAAGAGTTCAGTCACAGCAGGAGGCCGGTGCCTGTGAGATATGAACTCCTGAACCACTCACTTTGTAAGCTAGACGTAATGTCTCAGCACCTGAGTAAATAAAGAAACAACTCTTTAAAGAACAGATATGTCACTTTGTAAGCTTTTGGAACGGATACCTGTGATAATTCATTAATTATTCAGCTCATTGCAGTTTCCCCTCATTCTCCAGCTCCTTTGGGGGTCCAGTGTCACTGCCAATTTGCGCTCCTCTCTGTGTGCTGACCTATTTCTGCCTCTGTACCCACTCTGCTCTGTCCTCCCAGTGTTGTGCTGACCCAGTAACCCTCTGTAACACCTGGCAAGGCACCCTCAGGGAGCCCAACATGGGGTGAGAGTTCAAACTGATACCAGAATAAAAACAGGAAGATAATGTGCTTTGATTTCATATTGCGCGAACCTTACATGCCGTCCAAGATTGTTGCTTCATTTTGCTGGCAGTTGTGAAGAGATCATTGGAAATAACACCTGTGGTCTACATTTAAATTTCTATCAGGAAGTATGCAAAAAGCAGAGGGGATTTTGTTCTTAAAACTGGCAGGGCCTCAGTTCCAGCCTCATTTCTTTTCATCATCAAATTATGATTCTGCTCCTTTCTCGATCTGTTTCCGGCCTCGTACTGTTTTATTCATCTTGAGTGTGTCATGCAGCAAGTGGATTTGTTATGGATGTGACATCTTCTTACCAAGACAAAAGGACCAAAATAATCCGCATCAGTTTTTGTGTCATAGCATTTTAGGGGTTGGCTGATGCTGTGTTTTGCATACCCATGGCACACTGGTAAATGAGCTTGACTCCTTTATTTAATGTTCAAACATTTTTTGGTATCTTCCCTGAATGTGACGATCCTTCTGATAATAATCACGTTAGGTGATTTTTACATTTCCAACAGCGAGGCGGCCCACAGCACTGATCTTAACTGGTGCAGATTTCAGGGTTTTTCTGCTTTACCTGGATGTCAGCATGCAGTGGATTGCTGTAAAGAAGATTTATGCTACTGGCTTGTGTAGCTCCCACAGGCTCCTCATATACAGGATGTGTGGGAAGGACAGATAGTACAGACAGATGGCACATTTCTCTATCATCATGCATGGCTACTGTGTTTGGAAGCCAATAGATAAAGTAAATATGAAACCACATGATGAATCACTTCTTCATCAAACTAAACAATTACAAGTTTCTCCTCACCAATGTCGCCCTGTCTTCTGTCTTACTAATGTTGCTGTTTTTTTTTCTTTTGATAATTCATGTGGTGCTATTTTCAAAATGGATTCACAGATTGGTAAACTGAATCAAACAATAGTACGATTGAAGAGAAGACAGCAACTTAGGCCCCATTTACAAGACAACATTTTACCTCCAAAAATCTGCACTTGGACTGAAATGCTGATGGACTGAAAATGTTGTGGTAAGCATGCCAGGCCTGTAGTTGGTGCTGTAAGTGTCTTGTCCAGAATCTGTTTTTGGTAGATCTCCACTGAAGTAGAGTTGGGCCAATCATCTGGTGTATTGGTGAATGCTAAGTGCAAAAGTGGAGCAACAGATGCACATTTTGTCGAAAGACAGTCAGCAGATTGAGCAGCACAAGCACAACATGGTAGTCGGCAACGGTTGCAACAACTGTACTGTTGTACTGTTGGGGTTTTGTATGCAGATGCGCAAAGTGTTTCCAATAAAAAACTCCATCTTGCCGTTTTAATTGAATCAGTGGTGGCAGCGTTTCAGAAGAAATCCATTATGGCGGCCATTTTCAAAAGTTTGCTTTTCAGATCGGCTACAACGCAGTTTCTGTGTAATCAAGAGGCCGCAATGCAACAATACCTTTATGTTTCATCCCAATCCATTGTTGTGTAAATGGCCCCATAGAGGGATGGTTTGTTTTGTTAAAACTTCTTTTTGGTGCTGCCCACAAACTGAGCACTGCAGCTAATACCACCTATGCATGTTCCTTACAAATTTGGCTCTGTTTAAGAAGAAATTAAATAGGCTTTCCAGTGGTACCAGATGCAATGCATTGTTACAACAAAGAAATAACATACCAAACACAAAGACATTTTACAAGTCAAGTGAATAGTTTGTAAAGTTACAAAGTTAAGTGGTGAAGTGCCAGGGGTTAGAAAACAGTAAGGTGCCTAAAACAGAAAAAAATAATATACATTTCATTACAACTTAAAGAAGATTGATCAAGCCTTAAAAGTTGGTGCTACCAGTTTCTATAAGTGACCTAAGTTTTCTTAATACCCTCCAACTGTCTTTGTGATTAAAACTAGAGCTGAACACACCATGGTACAAGACCCTCATGGGTGAGAATTATTGAACAGTGTTGTTCTGAAGAAAGTTGTATAATGCTCTAAAACAGAGCAGGAAAAGTCAACTAACAATGAAAGAGAGACAAGCCTATTTATGTAAATGTTCCAATTCTCTTTCCCACAGAGAAATTAGATTAAAGAAAGTCAAGGTGAGCTCAGAGAGGTGAGTTTCCTTCAGCATTCAGACACTCAGAAACTGGGACTGGAGACTCTGATAGGAAGAGGTCTGGCAGAGCCAAAGTCCAAACTAGAATCAGAAGACCAGTTTCTGAGAGTTGACAGCCTCCAGCTTTACAGCTTCAAAGAGGTGGTAGTGGTACAGTCTCATTTTCAGTTACTGTGAAGAGAAGACTTTGAGATGCAGCTTTGACAGGTCAGACTGCAGAAAGAAAGACAGCCATCACTAAGATGGAGTCAGAAGAAGACTGGGCACAACAAACACCACCAATGGACTACTGAAGACAGGAAGATGGGACTGTGGACTAATGGAGTAAAGTCAGAAATCTTTGCTTCATCACTCAAGATTTTTGCACACTGTACACTGAGAAGATGAAAGGATGGTTTCACACGTGTGACACCACATGAACTCATGGAGGAGGAGGCATGATGGTCTGGGGTTGGTTTGTTGGATCCAAGGTCTGGGACTTGTAAAGAGCGAGAGGCACCTTGAACCAAAAACAGCTTCCAAAGTACTTTGCAGCGCCCCCATGCAGTGCCCTCTACAGATCAATCATTTTATGGTCTCAGGGACACATGCTACTGCCCTGAAAGTCTTGAGACAGAGCCCTGTATTAATTTAAGACAGCCTTACTGCCCATAAATCTCATCTAGAGACACTTACAGTTTGAAAAAAAAAAGTGAAGGGTTTGGGGCGGCAGATACAGTGGAATGTCAGTCAGTCAGTGAATAGCATTCTGAGTAATCTGTTAGATCTAAAAATGTACTCTGGCAGCTTCTCTCTGAAATCAGTGCTGGGAAAATGAGCATTACAATCTGGTTCTTTCAAGTCCTGGTTAATCGCAGAGTTCTGTGCTCGCTTCTCTACCTCAAACCCTGACCTCAGCTTCTGGTTATCTCTTCATGCTGCTTTCCATTTCAATCATTTCTACTCATTTCATGCTGGAGGTTCACATGCTTACTGACATTTACACCATGTGAAAAAGGTCATGTTTTCTGAGGAGACGCATTACAGCAGACCTGTTGTGCTCAGGGTAGAGTGTGTGTGTGTGTGTGTGTGTGTGTTGGGCGGCGTCATGCCGTAAGATGTGAAAAGCGTCAGCACTTGGACGAGCCCCTTCGTTTAGCACGACCTTCCACACGGCAATATCAGGGCCTGGCAACACAGTGGCTTTTTGTCACAAGGGAAACATACGGGCAAGGGCACAGTGGAAACGAGCTCTTAGTGTGGTCGGGGGGCATGTTATGTCACCAGATTAATTGATGAGACTAATTGATGATATAACATAATGATGGCAGTCTTCCATGCCAGTTCATCACCTCTGGCTTGTGAGGGGAGGGAGAAGAGGGAGTGCAGATGGATGGTTTGCGCACCTTCAGAATACATTATGCACATAATGAATGTAGCAGTCACATGCAAACATTAATTAAAATAACTCCTGCGTATGCACACTCACACATTCTGTACAACTCCCTGCACTTTCTCCTAGGCTAGCTTTTTCTTCTTCCTAAATTACACTATTGAGAGTAGTTCTTCATAAACCCACTGATACCATTTCTAAGTCAGCATATTGTGGCAAATATAAAGCAGTGTTCATGCTGAAAAAAGGAATTTCAGCTGATTGTTCTATCCAAACAATGGCCATATCCAGCTTCTGTTAAACACTATACCACTTTGCCTCTGGGCTTTTTAGTCTTGTCTTGTAATTTAATTAAATCTATAAACATTCAGTCTTAGAATTCCCCCTCCCTGCTCAAAGCTTCTCTGTCAACAGAGCAAACCCAAAGCTTTTTGTGTCTTAAGCTTGAGGGCTTCTATGCCAGCTTTTAATTTTTCTCTTTGTTATGTAGACCAAACAAAATGAATGCTCCTCAGAGAGCTTTGGCAGAGAGAGGATGTGACTCCTTGGGCTCTGAATCCTAATGACTGGTAAATAAATATATAATGTCATCAGTTCATTAATTGTACCATGCATCCTGCAGTGAGAGCTTTTCCTCTCCCATCATGTCGCCGTGTCTTTAATCGCATAGTACCCTATGTGAGTCGCAAGGCGTGTAATGGTGTCTTTCCTAATAGAAGTCATAAATCCAGCAGTTGTTTCAGCCACACTCAGGGGATTTATTTTACGTCAAATGACACCCATCAATTCATCATCAGCACTTGTTGAATAATGGGTTAAACCATGACCAAACTGAGGGGTGAAATGAAAGGATTATTGTCATTTTTTTAATGCTTGCTGTACTTGTCATTTTATCAGGCCCCGTAGATGATGTGCAACCTCACATCAGAAGCATACCACCTGTCATCAAAAAATAGTTCGGGGAGTGATAGTTGGCTGAATCTGTAGAACTAATGCTCCATGGACCCCAAAAGTCTGGTTCTTTTGGGCATATGTGAACACAGCAATCGCACTCGGATGCCAGACAATTCAAGCTGGTCGAGATTGCCAAAAAATAGGTTGTCTCGACAGCAACTGACTCATAACTGTGGCTCACACCGTAGTGATGGGGGCAGTAATGAGCAACTGCACAGTCAAAACAGAAGAAGAAGAAGAATGAGTGGAAGAATCGACAACGGCAGAAGAAGTTGAGAAGCCTGAAGAACAACAAGGAAATAAAATGCCTCAATGAAATCTGGGCAGAGGAGCACATCTGCCAAACGCTGGACTCTACTCATAAAAATACAGAGATTTACAAACTCAGTCAGTGAATGAGTAGGAGGGGCTTCTCACGCTCCCTTGAGCAGTGCTACGCCAAAGCTAAAAAACTGAGCCAGATAAACATTATAATGCAAACTAGCCACACACGTTGTTAATGCTCCATGATGGGCAAGAACATGAATGAACGAAGATAAGGAGACTCCCCGCGCGGTATGATTTCTGACCAATAAGAGAAAAATTTGATCTCACATGGGATTTGTTTACAACTTTGAACCGCAAGAGACTTTTGCCTTGTCAACACAAACAAACCAAGTGACACCTGCTACAACTGTATCATTTTTGCCCCTGAATTGGAACAAAGCAAACAAGCCACAGGTGTGAAAACACCCTTAGCTTGGTCGTCTAAAGGTGAAGACTGTTACCCCAGACAACATCTTTTTGATGTCCAATGAACATACATTTCGCTGACCTGGGAAAGTTCTCATGAGTTAATAACTGTCTTTAAACAAAGATTTTTATTCATTTATTTATTTTCATGTCCACCCCAGGACTTCAACCAGTGTCCCTTCAGTTCCAAAGCCATGTCTCTATACACTGAACTACTGACACTGCTGCCACCAGTGTGACCACTTTAGGCATTCTTGTAGATTTTATACTACTTCTAGTTTTGGTGCATAACTGTAGTCCAGTTTCAGAAGGTGGCAGACTGTTCTGGTTCATTGTCCGATAGCTTCATTAGATTTTCTCAGCAGCAGATGGTAACTGTAAGTACATTCAAAGGTGTTACACATTTCCACTTAAAACCTACTGTTGATCCGAATGAAGCTACAGGAAAATTAAGTGGTACAGGCAATATCAAATGAATTCATGTTTTAGAATGCCAAGCAGGAAATTCAAACAAACAAAATGTTACTCTTACTCAAAACTAATGTCTAAAATCAGACGTCCAAAAATGTTGTGAAAGGACATCCTTTTAATGTCTCTTTGCGCAGTGTAGAGGTATTGTGGATGTCATAAATGGATGTTGAGAAGATGTTGAACAAAGACGTCGTCTGGAGTAACAGTCTGCACCTTATGGAGACCAGAGTTAGACATCCAAAAATGAAGCTGAAAGGACATACTTTGAACGTCTCTGCCCAGTGGGCTCACTCACTAGCTCCTGCTCGATGTCCAAAAAGCTAATATTGAATGTTGGACTGCAGAATAGTGGATCTAATTTGAATGTTGCGTAGGTGTCCAGAATTGGTCTTGGACCAACAGACCCAATTAAGATATGAACTGCATGTCCATCAGACATTTAATGGTCAGTGTCCAAAGAGCCATTCCAACACTTGTTGATAAGTTGCGCCTCCTAACACAGGTATTAATTGATGACAAACTCATGGTGTTGGCATGTGAAAGGAGTGACTGTCATTCTGAGTTCCTTGGAATGAGCACCAAGCGTGGGTAATCGAGAACTGGCTCCAAATTCCCAAGATTCGTACATTTAATCCAAACATTCCTGTTTTGCTTGACTCTAAAAAGGATTAAACCTCAGTGAGAATTCTGCAATTTTACACAAATATCTAATCAGCCAATCACATTGCAGCAACGCATTGCATGTAGACATGTAGACATAGTGAGGACGAGCCGCTGAAGTTCAAACTCAGCATCAGGATAAAGAAGAAAGGTGATTGAAGAGGCTTTAAACGTGGCATGGTTGTTGGTCTGAGTATTTGACAAACTGCTGATCTCCTGAGATTTTCACCCACAGCCATCTCTAGAGTTTACAGAGAACGGTCCCAAGAGAAGAAAATCTCCAGTGAGCAGCAATTCTCTGGGACAAAATGTCTTATTGATGCCAGAGGTCAGAGGAGAATGACAGACTGGTTGGAGATGATGGAAAGACAACAGGAACTCAACTACTCTGTACAACCAAGGTCTGCAGGAGACCGTTTCCAACCCTGCAGCAGTTGGGCTACAGCAGCAGAAGACCACACGGGTGACACTATTGTCAGCTGAGAACAGGAAATTGAGGCTGCAGCTCATATGAGCTCACCAAAACTGGACCAAAGAAGATTGAATCAGGAGTTGATAAGAAGCAGAATCAATGAGCAGAACTAGAAGCAATAAAATTCAAACTGTACCCGACCCTTATTTACAGCCACACTACATAATTGATTTCAGTCCAGCAAGTTACCCTGAGACAAATGACATAGCAGTTCAGAGGGTGGCTTAAATAACCACTACTTTCTCTCCATGCCGGAAATGGACAGCCCTTCAATAGCCCAAGTAGCGTTCTTGGCTTGAAGGCCAAACAAAGCTGGCAATGCCGGTGTCCCACTCTGGAAGAAGTGCTCCTCTGTTATGAGGATGTAGCTTCAGTTTCATGCTTTGATAGTAGAGCAGAACAGAGAGGCTATACACACTGAGATGCAGATGAAAGTGGTGATGAGAAGAATTCTTTCACGGAGAGTTGTTGGAAAATCCCTTTTTAATTCAGTCTGATCCGAGGGCATTACTCTCAAGGAGCTTTGCCAATTGTCATTTAGCTAAACTTGATTTTCAGGTACTTAACACTCTCAGGAGTATCTGCATATACTCAACACCATTACAAACTATTTTACACTCCACATGCTTTGGTTATAAACTACTAAATCTAACAGTTGTGTGGGTAAATTTCACTCCAAGTGAGCTTGGTGTTCATACGCAGATACAGTCGACTGATGCATTTAAATGCTGATGGTTCAACATGTTTGGGGCTATTTGGTCCATTTTATTTGACATGATGGATTCAAAGCTACTTTTTTCCAGAGGTATCAGGAAGAGTAAGGAAGTGGATGACAATGATGAATCAGTTTCTATGATGTCAGATTGTTCACTCTGCCTGAATGTACGCTGATATGTGATGTCAGGTATGATTTTCTTTCTAAAAGGACCAAACAAGATTGTTCCTGACTGTGTGCCCTCATGTAAGGGATGGGTAGTTTGGACAAAAATCATCCCCTTTTTTAAGCTGTATTACCGCACAGAATGTATACCACAGTTTTTTATCCAATGGGAAATTTCTTATCTAGCCGGCACATTTCAAATAGATCATCCTTAATCTTCCAATCCTCTATAAAGTGTACTCTTACACTCACACAGCTCACAGGTCTTGCTGGATCACCAATCAAGAGTCAGTCAGTCACTCAGTGGAGAGACAGTAGCTGAGCTTTTGTGTTAACATATTCTTAGCAGGGGTTGCCTCACAGCAAGAAGGTCATCAGTTCAAATCCCAGTTTGAGCAAGGTGGGCCTTTCTGTGAGTAGTTTGTCGTTAGGTGTGAGTTTGGGCGTAAGAGGTTGTCCGTCTCTGTGTTTCAGCCCTGTGATTGACTGGCGACCAGTCCAGGGTGTACCCCGCCTCTCGCCCAAAGACAACTGGGATAGGCTCCAGCCACCTGCGACCCTGAACAGGATGAGCGGTAGAAAATGGATGAATATTCTCAGCAGTACTGAAGCACAGCTATATTTTTCCTGTCATTTTAGGAGGTACAGTACATGTAAATTGTGCCTGCATTGTGCACTGCAGCATGACACACAACAGAACACACTTTTCTGTTGTGTGTCCAACATTTAAACCCAAACCATCCAGAGGATATTGCAAACACTATAAGTCTGTTGTTATATTTCGCTAGTTTTTGTGATTTATTTTTCTACCTTGACATGTTTTGACCACAGACTTCCTGTAGTCTTCCTCAGTAGGGACATTTGATGCTGTAACTTGTCTTTCAACTGATTTATCAAGGTTTGGTCATCCTACTTAAAGCACAACAACACATCCCTTGATGTCCAAAGCAAATATCTGTAGCTGTATGTGAGGATGACCTCAGCCTCTTGCCAGTCTATAGCCCTGTTTCCACCAAGCAGTCCGGTTGATCTTAGCTCACACCTGAGAACCAGCACGTCGTCCTCACCTCCTTCCCCTACATCCTCCTACATGTAGCTTCACCAGCCACCCACGGGAGAAAAAGTAGTAAAAGTATCCCTGAAGCTACACAAAGTTTGGTGACCAACAAATGAGCCATAGAAATTAATGATCCACTCCAAATACAAAAATTACGAAAAAAAGACAAAAAAATTACAAGAAACAGACAAAGAAGCGAGAGCTGCTGCAAAAGGCAGCCATAGCCAACAGGGCGGTGCCTGGCAACCAGCTTGCTTGTAGTGGAAATGTAGATAAAACAACAGGCCTTAGGAACCATGTAGCCTCTGGATTTGTTTTACCAGGAACTACAAGTTTCTAAACATTCTGGTCAGTTTTTTTTTTGTTTTGTTTTGTTTTGTTTTGTTTTTTTCTAAGAAAAAAAGAAAAAAACACATTCAGAAGGTCTAATGGTGCGGCCACACCAAACTCGAATTTGCGGCGCGATTACATACAAAGTCAATGCAAAGACGCGTTTAGCCACCGATTCGCCTCGGGCGGCGCGATTCGCGCGTTTGGCGCAGCGAGTTTGAAGCGTTTAGGCGTTTGGGCGGTAGACGCGAATTCGCTCGAGTTCAAAATATTCCCCCACGACGTCATTGTTTTGACGACGTTATGGGGCAACTGCCGCCTGCTCTGGCTCCAACTCCGCCAGAGGATGGAGGAGAAAACAATCTGTGCGGTGTGTCATCATCCAGAGTTATACGATACGACGTGTGTACTCTACAGAGACCGGAAAAACAGGAGAAGGCTTGGTTGAAAGTCTGTGAGGAGACAGGTTTTGAATGTAAGTTCTGAAAACATTCGTTTCCAGCTGGATTTGCCTGCACGGGCTATCACTGAGTCCGACTGTGTTTTCCTCAGCGGAGTTTTGAGCCTGATAGAGAGGAGGAAAGAGTGGAGCAGGGGCAGAGCCAGGGAAAAGATGGAAGTTCTCTGTGCTCCTCTCTTTCCTCCACCCCTTCATTATCCCCAGGGAGACCTCCGGGAACATGGGTCGGGGGTTCGGGTGGTCGGGGGTACGGGGGGTCGGAGGTTCGGGGGATTGGGGATGAGATCGCAGGGAACAGCCAAGCAGGGCTGGTGGATTACCAGGGAGAGGCAGCAGGCATTGATTGTGATCTCCAAAGCTTTCACACACTCTCCTGTCATGCTTTGGAAACCACAGCTCATTGTTTTTCAGCTGCTCTTTTGGACTTTCGGTCTTTAAATGAACGGGCTCTCTACTCCGCATGCGCAGTACCGCGCATTCGCGTGTTCGCGCCTCAGCTTGTCAAAAAAGTCCAGCGGCGAGACTCAGGCATTCACGCGGCGCGTGACAGGCAATTCGCGCGAGTAAATTCGCGTGTTCGCGTTTGGTATGGCCGCGGCATAATACATTTAGCTCTTTTCATGAATTCCTAATGACGACCCAGCTTTTGACTCTATGGTGACTTCAGTACAACACAAGTGCAGATGCACAGGATCTAACTTTGACTAAATACCCGAAAACCCACCCAACAGAAATCCTCAGGACTACAACTACTCAAAGTAATATCCCTTCATTTATCTGGGAAAGAAAATTTACTTGCACCTTAATATATTCATCAAAAAAGAGATAACTTTAATTAAAGTTCATGTCATTATGCACCAGTTTGACAAAATCCAGTCCATAATTGGCAGCACAATGTTGATTTAGTGAAATTCCTACAGTAATTGAGTTCTTATTTCTTTGCTTTTTAAGACATGATGGGAAATGTTAAGTGCTTTTTGACAGACACATTCTAATAAGACATACAAGACAGAGCTCTGAATCAAATCCATTCTATCTCATAAAGAACTTCACATGTTTCTGTACATCTTAAGGGAAAAAACACGTTTCAGGTTTAAAGCTTTGAAGGCAAAACATATCCTATTTTCAATAAGTCATGAATCTTATCTCTTACTGCAACTGAGATAACCTTTTACATAATGTAATGGTTGTTTCATGTCAGATATAGCCACAGGGAAAACTCTAAAGGTTCATCTCTACATACTAAGAGGGTCGGGATTTAGTAGAAAGATCAGTTCAAGGGTATAAACGAATGAACGGTCCTCGTCGAAAGGTGTGCTTTTTTTTAATAATCTTGAAAGATGTTTATCTAACTCTAATCAACTTGTCCTCCATAAATCCAGGCTTTTGTTTGGATATTTTACTTAATTTAGACCTCAGGTGAAGATTTATCGCCGAGGTCATAATTAAAACTCTGCCAACTTTGCTCAGAGATAATGAAAAGACATGAACTGGACTGATGGAGGCCATCATCGAGATTTTTACTTTAAGGTCATGTCCAACTCCAGCTGGTCATTAGTGGATGCTAAACACTGCTCATTGGCAGCCTCAAGGTTGAAGTGATGTTTACTCCTCTATTAGCAACCCAGCTAGTTAGCAAGGCAAATTGAAGGGATGAGAACATTAAGTGAGTTTTCATTTGATTCAAAAGCATTATGAACACCCGCAGATGAAGAAGCTGCTTTTGTACAAAGCCGAGTCCCTCGCACTCAGCTCACAGTATCTGTGCACAAGTCGAAGAACTTTTCCCCCTCTCCACTGACCCTGTTTGACCCTCACGATCACCTCATTGCATTTAGGTCTTTTCCTCATCATGCATGGCAGTGCAATTGCACACACAGGACTCACTTTGAGCATAATGACTCCCTGAGCTGAATTCCCTTAAATTGAATTCCACTGAATAATCACCCCACAATATAATGAGCCATTACCCATTTGCTCAAATTGTCTCATTTGTCTTTTAGAATGCCTATTAATTTGCTCATAATGTATTATCTTTTACCATCAGTTTTAATAATCAGGCATGTGTCCCTGAACATGGTCCTTAAACAGGAGTTATTTGGCAGTCTTCTTTTTTCAGGAGACATCCTCGTTGTCAGGATGGTTTTAGCATCTAATGCAAGTCCACTGAACAGTCGTGAAGTGATGTTCAAACATAACAGTAAGCTGTTTGTTTTCCAGTTAGAGTGAGTCTTAAAATCCCAATTGCAAAAGTATTTTACTAAGAGAGGTAAAGGCACAAATGAAGATGGGATCTTCAACCTTTTCCTCAAAATATAATACCACAGACTGAAGCACAGCAGCTGAGGACAAAGTCTAGAAACATCCAAAAGTTTAAAAACTTGTACACCTCTTAATCTCCCATTTTATCACTTCAGATGAAAGAAACATTTTTGGAACATTTGTTGAACTCCTGCTGGTAAAATCTTTTTAACTTTACATAGACACATTCATCCATTGTCTTATCACACTTGGTGTTGGGAGCCTGGAGCCTATCCCAGCTGTCATTGGGGTAGGACCATAGACTGTATAAAACATGGACGTAGTCTTGCTGACGTCGCCTGATTGTTTCTGAAATGGTAAATGAAGTACATCAGCTATGGCGGCCATATTGGTAGTGGCAAGGGCTTCGCCAACAGCCATAGGGCGCCTGCCGTCACGTGACTCTCAGCTGTGCCTCATATTGGGGAAGCTTGCGATCTTAATATCCTCTGAATGGCCACATTAGAACCCCCCCACCCCCCACCCCCCACCCACACACACACACACACACACACACACACACACACACACACACACACACACACACACACACACACACACACACACACAGTGGGAGCCGGTAGTAAAATTAGCGACTCAGACAGGAGACGTTTTTTGAATCAGGCTGTAAATAGGTTAATGTCTGCTTTAAAAATGGCTTTTTTTTTTGCTTGGTGTGTATGTGACTTCCGCTACTTCCAGGGCCAGCCTCAAGTGAACGCTAGACAAACAGCAGATTTTAGCACTTCAGCATTGTCTCTTATTCTTAGACCGGAGGTCGCTTGGGTAGGACCTGCTTGGACATGTCGCCATCCCATCTCAATGCTAACACATATAAACACACAGCTGTACATGAATGCAGTCACTCTCATGGGCAAGAGAGAAGCCACGTATGCAAATTCGGAACAGAAGGACACCTGACCAACACGGGAAATAAGGTTCCTGAGTCCAGTTCACCATCGTACAGCCCTGCAAAGACAGATTCATGTTAAAGAACAAGTCATCTACAGTTTCATTTAGCAGACGCTTTTGTCTAAAGCGATGTACAACACAAGCAAGAATTATTTCCCGATAATAACACAGGAAGAATTGAAATTTTCACATACACATGCACTACACACACGTGTCACTATTGTATAACCATGTCCATTCCAACCCACAGTCAGCAGTTATTCTGCAGTGGTCTGTTCAAACTTGAGAGTCTATCAATAAAATGAAGAGTGAGGTTACGTTAGCTCTGATTGGTAGATGACTGGCAGGACATAACCAGGATTTACAAGCGTTACACATTATGGACACATCTTACAAACTGACAGTGTTTACTTGTTGTCATGATAGCCTACAGATATGTTGGGGCACCGGGCTGCCGATAGCGCTACATAAAGCCAGCTACTACAATGTTTGCTTGACGTCATGTTTCAAACCGTAGCACTACGTGACCGTACTGATAAATACCTTACCCGGTGTGTTGTAGCCAGTAAAAAGTTGTCTTGAACAAAGTAAATGTATTTAAATCCAAGCTCCATTTAATTCCAAAACATACACACACCTCACTAGAAGTAATTTACGACAGTGTAAGTGAGACAGAAAGAGATTAGCATATGGATCCAGAGTGTGTGACACTTAAACTGGTAGTCTATCAGTTGTTGCATGCATGATTAATAGATACAGCAAACTTTTGTTTTGGCTGTCCACACAAATACAGAAAAATGAAGATTTGAAAGATGAATAAAAACCTTTGTTTTTAGCGACCTAAACTCCATAATCCATAATTAACACTTCATGCTTAAAGACTTGACTGATTTCTTGTTAGTTGACTTTCTGACTGGCAGAAAAGTTAGAGTCCCGTACATTTCCCTGCTCATATTGTTAATTTTTCACCAGCCTGAGCTTACCCTGTTTCTAACCTCCTCTTGAAACATCTTCATTAGAGGATTTATTCACTTTCTGGCTTCACTTACATGTTACTGCGTTATGCCAAAGTAAGTGTGAGGAAGGAGACTTTAAAAGTCAGAGCATAAGGACTGCTGATGTGATCAGATAGGAGGATTTTTTTTTTGCACCCATGAAGCAGAAGGATTCATTTATTTCCAATTTATCTCTCTCTAGAAGACAAAGGCTTCAATCGCAGCAAGGCCACTTCAAAAGAGCAAAGTTAAATTACTTTCCAATAATAAACATGAATAAACTTGCAGTATTCTGTTGCCAGGAGTGCTTTTTTGACCATCTGGATCATCTTCAACCAGCATTCGGCAAAACAGAACAAGACTGATGGGAACACTTAGGCACTACTTCAGTTTATCCATATATTAAACGGTATACGAGTGGAGTGGCTCAGTGTGCTCAAGGTCTTTCATGTGGGAGTCACATGACTTATCTCCCCTGATTATTTAAGTGCACTTGCAGATCTTTTCTGCCTTAACTTTGAAGCTGTGTATGTTTTTCAAGGAGCTCATATCTTGGAGTAAGCTTTGCATTTACATTTTTGCATGACACATCTTTATGCATTTTCCGTTTGGTTCATCTCACTCTCAGGGAGTCAAATCAAATGCTTTTGTGTAGAAACAATAAGGTGAGTAAACTGGGGTGTATTTGGAGTTTTGGTGTCTTCAGGCTTCCTTTAAATTAGTGAAACTCATTACTGAAGTTTGAAACCATGAAATCAGTCAAAGATATGAAAGAATGAAGCAGACTACCCTGTTTTGAATGTCTGTTTCCACAAACTTCCTTAAGTAAAAGACCTAAAAATGCAGTGAAACATTTAGATATGAGGCAAGCGCTGTCTGAAAAGGCAGAAAACCAGCCAAGAAGACATATAGGCGAGAGATGGGTTCATAAGTTCATCATCTCCTGTGCAGTTCTTCATCTTCTGTTCTAGTTGACATTATTCAGCTCGATACCAAATGATGAGTCTTACATACAGCAGCTTCATTAGAAACTGATCGGCAGGCAGATTTATTTCTGGATAAACTAGCTCAGCTGCCTTAAAACTAGTTTTTTTTTAAATAAATGTGTGGAAGTTTTTTGTAGAGCACTTGTTGAAAAAAATATAATGCAGACTCTTAGTCAGAGAAATAGGCTGTAAGGTCATAGATTGAAAACCAGACTGTTACTCATAACTCTACAAAGAATAACAGTCTCATCCTACAGCACAAAGTTCTTATTGTATATCATGAGTAAAGGGAGCAGGTCTCAGCCTTTGAATGCTAACAAAAGGACGAAGAAGAAAAATCATTGCAATGACTTTAAACCAGAGTGGTTTGGTCATGATGTAATGATTGATTAGAACTGCACTCCCAAGGTCTCGGATTACGCTCAGAAGGAATAAGATTTATTTTTAGTTAACTGCACATGTTCCACACCTCTTCACTCCATCTCTTCAATCATCCTGTCTATCTTCTAAAGTGGTTAAACGTATCCATCCACATCAGTGTGTAAAGAACGTGTCGCCCTGGAATCTAAGCTTTGATTATGCCCCTAAGTGATGGGCTTTAACTGTCATGCTGTGTTGCAAGCATTGCATTGGCAAGTTCCCATGGTGAGCACCAAGCCTCTGCCATTAATTGGTTTCTGAGATAAGGGAAGCCTCTTTCACATCAGAGATGACTCAATCCCTGATCTTGTTGGGAAGCTTTAGGAAGCCAGAGGAGGTGTCGGATTATGGCCAAAGGACTTCCATCTGTAGATAGCTGCTAGTTTGGAAAGGCACGCTTCCTCACCATTAGTGGGCTTAAATTGGATTACATCCTGATTTTACTGTGTCAGTCAAATGAAAAGCAGCGTGGCTTTGAGGTGGTGTTGCCTTTTAATTCAGAGCACTTGAGCCCTCTTACTCTCGAGCTCTATAATGAGGCTGGTGGAGTGGGCTGAGATTATTATCTCATCAGACGATGAGATGTTTTTGCTGTCAGGTGAACACATTTACAGCTGGCTTTTTGAAGTGCTGCTACCTTTTGTGTAGTGGTTGGGTCCCTCTAGTTAAGTGAAGTAAAACCTGTTGCTTTTCTAACTCCTACTCACTTTATTTTTGCCTGACAACTGCAGCATAAACATTTTGGGGCCTTCTTACAAACTGTCTCTAAACCAAATTCTTACTTCCAGGACTGTACCCCTTAAAGACTGAAACTATATTCATTAAATACCATAAACAGAAAAGATTATAAGGAAAAAAAAAAAAAAAACTAGCCTTGGAGGCTCTTTAGTACAAGAGTTATTTACCGATGCTAAGAAAGACCTTACTCCTCTAGAGCTTCTCCAGCTAAAGAAACTTTTTGTTTTGACCTTTGAACATAAAAAGAAGTCAATGCGGCAGCTTTAGTCCCACGGCGCCAGTAGTTTCACTGACACTGAATATCTGAATATCTTCTTTCTTTAAAAGTTGGAGCAGAAAAACTGTGAATTCAACTTGTCTAAAAGTGTTAAAAGTCAAGTTAGAGCAAGCATAAATATATAAATAAATAAGTTGTTAAATAAATAAATAAAAAAAAATAAACAAACTAAATAAATACAAAAATAATAAAAAACAAACAAATAATTAAATTAATAAGTAAACAAACAAAAATAAATAAATAAATAAAATACAAAAACAGAGGTGTAGTTAGTTTATCAGCTGCAAAATTGTGGAATGATGTATGTGAACCCTGACTGGCAACACTGCTGCTAAAAATAGATGCACTTACCCTGTAAGGCTCTGTAGGCACAGTTATCCATATGCATGTCATATCAGAATCAGAATCAAAAATACTTCATTAATCCCTGAGGGGAAATTACAATTCATCTCTTCTAAGAAACATAAAATACAGTGACATAACATGGGGAAGAACTTCTGCCATCTTCCCATCTGCCTGATGATGAGTAAGTGTATGCAATAGTTTCTAATAGAGAACAGTTAACAAAGTATATGTGAGTAGTCTTTATGATACAGAGCTGTAGTCTCTGTCCCATCAGTTGTCTGTCTATGATACACAGTTATAAAGCCCATCATTGACAGGGTTCAGATTGATTATAGTTAACCTAGCTCTGCTCTAGCTGGATGAGATCAAGAGACAGACTTTTAGCCTCTTTGCAGACAGCCAGAGAAATGAGTAATTCAGACCCAAGACATCTTTTAAAGCCAGGCTGTAAACATGTTTATTCATGCTGTAAAGATCTGCTTTTCTGGCTCAGGGTGTGTACGGTTTCTGGGTGTTTCTGCAGCCAGGCTCAAGCAGAATCTAGGTGAGCACTTCTACATTAGCTTCCCTTCTCTCAGCTTGAAGTTGCCACTTGAGTTTTGACCTTTAGACAGAAAATTGATGTGAGCTACATGTCTTGAGTTTGTTTTTTGTCGACAACGGAGAGAATGCAAAATGTTTCTATGCAGAAACAGTGTGGTGCATGTTCACATTAAAATAAATCTTGTTTAAGGTTGAGGTCACACAAGTTAAAATGAACAAGTTCAAATTTATCAGGCAGTATGTAAAAATTAACTAACAAAGGTCATGGTGCAAAACCAAGTTCATGTCAGCTTTTTTCAAAGATGTACCAACATATCTGTGGCCTAATTGCCTAAGTCATATCATACACATATAAAATATTGTTTTCTGAGCCTCATAAGTATAACACCTAAGTCATAGAAATTTAAATAGAATAGATACGTTAACAATAATAATATAGATAATTAATGAGACCACAGCACCCCGGGTCTCTCTCAGGCCACACAGGTTGTCTATGCAGTGTCTGTTGAGCTGTTGTGGGCTCTACAATATCACAGACTGTACTCTGTTACCACACAGAGAAAATGAAACTCATTGGTGGAGGGGTTTGCCAGTTTGTCGTTGCTGAGTGTTGAGATGGAGGGTACGGAAACAACAACAAAAACCCCTCCACTTTTTACGTTCTGTATTTCTAAACCATTCATGAGACTTTTTTTTTTTGCCTCTTCTTGGTAACGTTTTTAAATTTGTTAGAAGAGGAAAGTATGGCAGTTAGTTATCTTTAAGAGACTATATTTTTCACATATTAAAATTGTACATATTCTTTTGAATTTAATGTACAGTCATTCAATTCTAAATGATATATAAAAGAGACATACATCTGGAATTATCTTTTTCTTTTGATATCTGCACACATCCCGGTCCCAGCAGGAACATCAGTTATTAGCAAAAGTAATTTAAAAAAAAAAGAAAAATGAAAATATAAAGAATACAAAAGAGGATAAGGGCCATTGGGCCAAATTGTCCAATCATTCAGAAAAAAAGTCTGAATTCTGACTTTTTTCTTAGACAAAAAAGTAAAGTCAAAAAGAATAAATAAATAAATAAATTAGAATATGGAGGTTGTTTTTTTTTTTTTTTATAAAAAGCCCTAATTCTCTTCAGTAAAATGAAGAAAAAATATGTTACTATCATTCATTATGATTGTTATTCTTTTAATTTTAGTAACATTTTGCGCATATAACTGAAATAATTCATTTAAAATTAATCTAAATAGTTAAGCCTTATTGAGATTAAATGAACTCTTTCCAAGAGTGTCCTGGTCAAGGAAACAACACATCATAGAACACAGTTACAGACCAACAACACAAAACAATGACAAAAAGCAGATCACCATGTCCAGTGCAACATCAGAAAATAACACATGATTAATTAAACATCCTCAGGGCCACTCAAATCACTTCCTGTGGGTCTGAAGGACTCACAACATTGAACAACTAATCATCACATTTCTGAGAAATACACACAAGCAAGGGGGACGAGGCAGACGAGCAGACAAGAGAAAGCACTCTTAGTAGAAAGAGAACTGCCTGGAGTGATGTGTTACAGTTAAGTTGTAAACAGTTCAAATTTAGAACAAAAATGAACCATTAAAACACCCATAATTAACTGAGGTTTTTTTGTTACAATGGGTCTCTTTGTACGCACAACATCAGATGACTTAAAGTTCCTTTTGTGTTCATTATGCTCATAATAGACAGTTTGATAAGACATTCTAAGAAATAATAAAATGATGCTGACGGTTTGTCTTTTCTCTGTGCCTTTTCATGTGTACAAAGAATTTACATGTTAATCACAGTTTTAGATACACTCACTGGCCATTCTGTTAGGTACACCTTGCTGGGACCAGGTTGGATCTCATTTTGCCTCCAGAACTGTCTTAATATTTGGTGACATTGATTCAACAAGGTGCCTGAAATATGCCTGAGAGATTTTGCTTCATATCAACATGATAGCATCACACGGTTGCTGCAGGTTGTCGGCTAAACATCCATGATGAGAATCTCCCGTTCCACCACATCCCAAAGGTGCTCTATTGGATTGAGATCTGGGGACTGTGGAGGACATTTGAGTACAGTGAAACTCATTGTCATGTTGAAGAAACCAGTCTGAGATGATTCCAGCTATATGGTCCACATGTCTAAATATATTGCCATGCTGCCATGTGATTGGCTGATTAGAAATTTGTGTTACTGAGTAGTTGAACAGGTGTACCCAAGTATATTAAGCACATGTTAAATATATATTTTAACTGTGGGTGCATGATGAGTGTCTGGGAACTTATGATTAGTATACAATTGAGTTTATGAAGCAACATCAACAGGCAGTATCTTCACAGCTCCATTCTATTGTGCAGTGAGTCTTTTTATGCGAAACCCAAACAGTGGAACAGCTGAACACATCAGCGCACTTGGTTGGGGAGATGTACTCAAGCATATAATTTAACGCTGCTGTATGCTTAACTGTGCAGATGAGGAGCCATGAAATCATCCTCCTGTCATTCTGTTTGTTCTGGAGATGCACTAACCGACCACAGCATTTCAGACTAAGACAATTACATGCATGGACTGTGAGAAAGGTCACGCATGTTAATAAGACGCTCCCTGTCAACAGACATGGTGTACATACATACATACAGTGCATGGTGGTATAGAGTATTACAGTACTTTCACACTTTGTTTAGACTAAGATGGAGGATCAGGTCACCACACAGCTTCACTTTCGAGCCAAATACACCCACACGCTGAATGCATAGCTCCTACTTCTTTTTCCTACTCTTGAACGCCTGGTTTAGTTTTGTAAAAGGGCAAATATAACCTCACAGGAATGGAGCACAACTATGTTACATACCTCTTTTTTTTTTTTTTTTTTTTCTGGAGGCTCCAGAGAATCAGAACGCTATAACCAAAGGGATGTGAGCTAAAATCAGAAACAGTTTCATTATAAAATACAAAATAAAATAAAAAGAGAGAGAGAGAGAGAGAGTAGAATAGAAGTCAGACTCTTTTTAGATTTTGGCAAAAACAAATGGCATTACACATGTAACAAAGGGTTTTACTTTCATCAAAAGTTGAAAATGAAAAATAAATTACAGTTTTTAACCTTCAAAAAGATCAAGATAAAGTTACACAGCTGGCACTCATATCCCAGAAGGCTTTGAAGGTCTGCTCGTCCAATTACGGCAAGTGATTGGTTAAGTGACCAAAACAAAGATGGCAGCCACCTATTAGCACTCTCAGGCAACAGTATTAATAATATTTAACTATATTTATCAATAGCCCATTACAAATTGCCCCACTTTGTGGGAGGTAGGGTCTGGGCAGTCTTTGAAAAGTCATAGACCCTCTCTGAGATATAAAAGAGAAACCACGACGATAATGATAATAAAAAAGCTACCTCTGAATGTCATAGAAACAAATGGAGATTAACAGAAAACAAATCAAAAGTATAAAGCACCATTCTTTTTTAGAAGACAATTATGTTAACAAAACCTGTTTATGTCATGTGTCAGTTCCAACCTCCTATGGTGAACTGTTGATCCAAACCTGCACTCCAAAGATCTTTTATCTACTAATCAAAAAAAGAGAAGTCTTTCAAAGTGTAACTGCTTAGATCCTGGAGACCACTGCAGCACACTTGTAAGAATTTTAAGTGACAGACTCATCAAAGATAATTGATGTCATCAAGACGCTGCTTGTTTCCTACTGTTGTTTTTTGTTGTTGTTGTTGTTTTTTTTCCCCCAAAGTGTTTGTTATATTTCTGGAACGAGCCCATTCACTGTTGTAAATACTTAGTTTATGAGGTGCAGTGTCAAAATTGACCAGTAGGTTAAAAAAGGTAAAAATATTAAATTAATAAATGCAATAAAAAATAAGGTGAAAAGGGGTCAGACATGCTGTTTCAGGCAATAAACAAAGAAAAAGAAAACTCAAAATTTGTGTCCAAATGAGTGAAAGTAAACTCTCACTTCTCTGTCTTTAGCTGCCCTTATACTTAGAATCTCTTACAGCCAAAAAATCCTAGCGTTTGTGTGTGTTTGTGTGTTTATGAAGGCCTGAAGTTAAGCTGCACCTGGACCCAAGCTTTCGAAGCTTCCTGTACTGAAGAAAAGCACAGAAAATTTAAAAACTCTAACAAGAGTATTCAACACAGTATAAGCCATACAACACAACACAAAGGTGAATTAACTCAATCACCGGCAGCGATCAGCAGGGGGCCCCTCTCCTCTGATTCTCTGATCTGAGGGTTGTATCTGTGCACCAATCAGGCTTCTCCGCTGGCTGCACCAGTCATCAACCTGGGGGAACCACCACTTACACACCCATACTGCACACACACACACACACACACACACACACACACACACACACACACACACTCACACACACACACACACACACACGCATTCAGGGAAAGCACTTGGTGGGAGGGCTAAAGACGACACACAAAATAGGACATGTATGAGTCAGGGACGTAGCCACATATTTTAAAGCAGACTTGTTTTTTTTTGATCCTTTAATATTTCATAAAATTTTGATGCATCAGACAGCAATGGCTCTCAATGGTATCGGCCAAAGAGTAGCGCTCTAACACACCAGTGGGCTGTTCCACCACAAATTTTCATGCATTATAGGCTGTAAAAGCAGCAACATTAACCACAGTTCAATAAAAGACAAAAATCTGAAGTCTTTTCCAAAAAATCATTTTGTAGTCCAACTAATATAACACAAGGCTGAATGAGTCATAACTTTTTCACCAACACGCTAAAAGTGCCAAACTTGATTCATTTTACAAAGACAGGGCATCTAACAATAACAAATCAAGCATAAAATGACAAAATTAATAATGCACCTCTTTAAAACTTTTTTTTTTTAATGGAAAAAAAAAATAATTCAAAAATAATTAATTCAAAGAAAAGTTTGAAAGTCAAAGTGTCTTAAGCCTTAAACCATGACTGTTGGGCCCACCTATGACGCCGCCCCTGGTATGAGTCATGACTTGCATTTCCACCAGGTCTGTGTTTTCTCAGTCCGTCTCTGAAGAGCTGATATGTTTCACCTGTGTCCTTTCCATGTGTTTAGCTTCAGTGCTTTGTGTTTCTGCTCCATTTTCAGAATTAAACACCAAATCATAATCAACTCTACTTCAACAAACTGTCATAATGAGTGGATCCAGGCACGGATTCCACAGGCTTGAGGTTTTCAGAGGTCATTGTCAACAACATGGATGAGAAGAAGCTCATCATGGGGCTAGAGAAGCGTTGACTCGGTTATTACAACAGGAAATTCTTTGTGACTTCAGCTTTCTTGGGTTGTTGCTCTGTGCAGCCATGCAGCCAGTGGATCTGGACGGATGAGGGAGCACAAAGCCGGACTATAACAGAGCGGAAATGGATCGAGCACTGATGTGGTGAAAGACCCACTTAACAGGTGGTACCCAATAATGAAAATATCTTCCATGTACAAAAAGTGAGACACTGCCTTCATATGTGGGGCTTGATAAAACAATAAACAGCCTCTTGTCTACAATATTTCATAAACAGAACACGCCGTGCAAGCTTTACCCACACATGTAAAGGGACAGTCGTGTCTGCAGAAGTAATAACAACAGCAGAAAACTGACTGAATATGAAACATGTAAAAGTAATGGAGTCATAACTGCATACAGACAAAACTGAAAACTTGAGCCGAATAGGTTAATGAAACATCTCTGGAACATGTCCAGGGAACAAAACAGAGTATAACATCCATATCAAGTGTATGCGTGTCTGCTTTGTTTGTTATTGGAGTCATTAAGGAAAGGATCTCAACTTTGCGAGTGGATTCAAATTTTGCTACATATAATACAGAATGGACGTGGTAGAAAAGTCTACAGCCATCTCGCCAAAGCCCTCGGAGAGACAGGTGCTGTTGTTTCCTCTCTCGTGATTGTTGTTCGTCTCTTCCTGCTGAGAACGTGGCATTGAAATGTCGTGCTGACAAGCTGCTGATGGCTTCAATAAGGAAAGGAACTAATTGCAATGACTCCACAGTCTCACAGCCTCTGTCCATATGTCCATTCCTAAGTCTCCCCGTGGAGTCACAACATGCAACAGCAAATTGCTTTGACTATTAGAACTTGAAGTCATGCTGGCAAAAAGCTTATTGACTCAGAGAAAGTTGCATTGATGAGAACCGCACTAAGTTTATAAATTAAACACTTGGCTGCCTTGGATAGAGAGAGAAAGAAAGAGGGAGAGGGAGAGGAAGGATAAGCTCTGCAAAAACTTCCACAAAGGTGACGTGCATTTTTCTCTGTTAGGGATGTGCACTCTTGCAGGAGGTCAAGCCGAAACGTTCATGGCCCATTTAGTCCTGAACACATCAGTTCCAATGTGCCATCTGTGTTTTCTCTAGGAGGAGATGAAATCCCAGAAAGCACTGTAATGTGGCGAGGGAAGAAATGTCACAGCAATGTTTTGTTTTTTTTTGTTTTTTTTTTGTTTTTTTTTCAGAGAGCAGAACTGAACCTAATTAGATTCAGGACGTCCAGGGGGGGTTACCAAACAAACAGCCCAATGTCATCAAGGACGGGCCTCGGCTTAATGTCAGCAAGCAGTTCAGATTACCCTTCTAATCTATGTTTTTAACAGTACACTAAATGTGCTCTCAGAGTTCTACTGTAATAAATACAAGGACAATCTGGATCAGTGTTAGCGATGGAGAGGAGCAAGGGATGAGCCGAGTTATCAAAGTTCGACAGTCCATGCTCCCAGGCTATTTTAACAGCTATTTACAAACTTAATGACAGTGCTTACTCCATAATGAGGTTCTCCTTGTGTTCAGTAGCTGACAAAGTTGTTAATTCATTGCACCATAAACTTCACAGAGCTTTAGAAAGGGTGGTACTAACAGTTGCAGGTGAGGGCATAAGCAGCGGATGAACCATCAGGAAACAGCGGTCCAGCTTTGTATAACTGTACCGTCTCAGAAAGATACATTTAGGAAGATACTGAGTCAAAAATGTATTAAACAAACTTAGGCTTGGCCTTGTTCATTTTGATCAGGATTTGGGTTAAATCAGTATGTTAATGTTAACCACTACACTGGACATATGCCAACGTTGGGGTCAGTATTGATCAATACTTGGGTGATGAGACTTATACTTAAGTTTCGGTTTCTCTTCTCTATATGTGCTCCTCTCAATTGCTCATGTGCTCATAGCTATCTATCTAGATAGATAGATAGATAGATAGATAGATAGATAGATAGATAGATAGATAGATAGATAGATAGATAGATAGATAGATAGATAGATATAATTTTGTTTCTTCTGCAGTAAAAACACAATTTTTTCTTTTGGTTCCAAGTAACAATTTAAACACATTAAAAACACAACAAGTCTTGCTTTGAAAAATTGGAAATGTACTGTTTTTCATTTTATGTAATTTTGTTTCTCTGTGAGAGGAAGTGCGTTTGTAAGACCACATGTGTGATGTGGCTCTTTGTAGTACCACAGTAATTTTTGTGGCACTTGGTCTCTGATTGGTTGGCCACCCCTGATCTAAAATGTTCCAGAAAAGGGCATCAGATGTGGACACAGTTGAAACTTTAACCCCACTGAACCAAAATAATCTCATTGGCCCTCATTTATCAATCTTCCGTGGGAAGCGGCACAGATCTTGGCAAAGTATTTTAAAGATTGGTGGGAAAAATGGGAAATGTTAGAAACATTGTTGGTGTCATATCTTATTCAATGATCTTAATATCAATTCAAGAACATCAGTGTTTCTGTCTGAAAATGTTTTGCGCTCCTATGAGCTAATAATTCTCTTCCACCGACGGATTTTCCTTGCTGCACTGTGCTGCCCTCTGACATGAAACTTGTGTACGGTAAGTCAGACCTAGCATCAGATTTGAGCGTACACAACGCCCACGTTCAGATTGATAAATGCCAATCCGTGCGTGGAAAGGAGTGTACACCCATTTTGCAGGCGTACACACGTTTGATAAATGAGGGCCAATGTGTCTTTTCTGTCTCTATCCCTTCATTTCACAGAATCTGACAAGTTTCCATTCAAGCGTATTTATTGACTCAGCTCGGTTTGGTTATGGCTGCGTATCAGCTCCAGCATGTTGGAGCCCTAGGGATCAGAAAACAAACCTTCTATGTTTGCCAGATGCCAAAACAACAATAAGCAGTTTGAGCAGGAAAGAATGTGGCATTGAAACAGCAGTAAAACATCTGAAGCTTTTAGAATAAAAGAGCCTGTGCTGATGCTAGTTTTGATTACACTTTATTCTAACAACAGTCCAGTGTCATAAGAGAAACCAAGCCTTGGGGTAGGAAGCATGGGAAATCCTTGGTCATGTGTCTCCAGCTGTCTTACTGTGTCTGTTGATGAACAAGGGAGGCTGGTCAGCCACAGATCTGCTGTGAGATGTGTGAACAAGCAACTTTGTTAAACCTCTTGAAATTAAGGAATGCAGATGGAAAATCGATGCCTGCTTTATACATGTATGTCCTCACAGGACCAGGCGTAAGTCCACAGCCTCAATGGTACGGTCACACCCACCATCTGAACCATGCTGTACTCAAATCCCTACAGCACTGTTCCCCCACTGGCCAGTACAGACGGTGGTCATACTGTTCAAATATAAACCAGACTTAAGGCACATGCATGGCCTGCCTATGTCATCGTGAAGAGTCTGATTACAAGAAGTGCGATCTCATCAGAGCCAGCACAGAGAGACACAAAGAGCACTGCTTCAACTTTAGGGACTTTTGGATTTATGTTCAGTCACTTTGGTCAGATGGCTAAAATACACATAGTTGTGTCTGCAGTGCGTCTCCATTCCATTACAGCAAACAGATCAAATAGGTTTCCACGCAAGTCAATGTGTCAACTTACACTGGATCCATTGACTATGGTGATAAACTGACATAATGAGCAGAGCCAGACCAGGAGGCACAGGTTTGAGGTTTTACAGCCCAACATGAATCAAGAGAGACTTACCAATAGGCGTGGGAATTGAAAACCGGTTCCTGTTGAGAATCGATAAGAAATGTTTCAATCCATCAATATCGTTAGCCTTTGTGCTTAAGGATTTCCTTATCAGTTCTTCACATTGTATCGGAGCAGCTGGGCCTTACATTGACCAGTCAGCTGCAGCTATCTTAGCTTAGCGGTTAGATAACGTTTCCCTAGAAAACTCTGATTTAGGAGTTTCAGCTTGAAGTTTTACTGAAGAACTGACTTCATAAAGAAATGCACATAACTCTCTCTCTCAGGAAATTCATATTCAGTACATTCAAAATTGTATAAATCACCTTTTTTACCAAAATAACAAAATAGCGCAAGCTTGAAGCTTACGTGTATGGGAAACTGCGTTGATACGCTAGAAGTTAGCATACATCAGTATAACTTCAGCTCCAAAGTAGAATTTCAACTTTCATCACAGAAACATATCACATCAACTCTTTGTAAAATATACTGAGCATTTTAAATGTCAAAAGCTAACAGGCTAATGAAAGGCTCATGGCTGAGCTGACTTCATAACTACGGAAGGCTTCCAAACAACTTAAACCATTGCTATAACCACTTTGAGACACTAGATGGCCTACTTGAATCATTAATATATTAGAACACAGTACATCAATGTCACATTGTGTGCAATTTTTACCTGTTTCTGTTTAATTATGCCCAGAAATATCCAGACTCAGGGACCAATTACATTTTATTCACTTACAGTATAAACTCAATTACATGTTGTTGACACAGAAAACCTGAAAAGCTACTTTTTGTACCAAGAAAATTCACAACAGGAATTGATAAGGGAATCAATAAAGAATCAGATCGATAAGCGAAATTGAGAAGGGCACCGGTATTGACAAAATCTTATCAATTCCCATCCCTACTTATCAATGGAGTGGGAAGAGTGGGACCTCCTCAGTCTGTGACTCTAGCTGTCTGTCAGTCATACAGCTTGTCAGACTGAACTCACAGCGGGTGTGAGTTGGCAAACACAGTCAAGACGCCGCGCAACAGAGTCGCATTGCAGACGTAAGTGGTGTATTTCAGGCATGACACAGCCCTCTAACACCCCTGTTATCGTTTAATATGAATGTTGAGAGGAGCAGTCACAGCTGTGCCTGAACACAGTACTTGTGGTGTCCAAATGAACTGGACTTAAGGTTTGAAGCGTGCTTGGGCACGGCTCAGATGACCAATTTGGCTGCGCCCTCAGACTCGTGTTACTCTGGTTGCTGAATGGTGCAACCCTCACTACGTTCAGTCCGCTGCAAAGAACTGCAGGGAGGAACCATTTTCCTTAGCTTTTAACAACTGGTATAACTCAGGTGAAACCAAGATAGGCAGGATCATCGTAACAAAGGGAGAAGAAGAAGAGAGTTTTGGTGTTTTAGTGAGATAAGCTGAGTGAGGAGTTGGGGGAGAATTGTAAAGCATCTTAGTACTACATCGGTGGGACAAGATTGTGTAACAGTTAAGGGAAACTGTGCAGAACTCTGCAAAGGTATGGCATAAAAGAGGCGAACAGCAGGAGGGAGCTATGATCTGTACCAAAGGACCCTGTCTGCGACGTCTCTGCATCCGACCAGTTTTCATTAGAATGCAAAAGAGGCTGCAGTAGACTGTGACACAGACGAGGGGAAGGAAACTAAAGGTGGAAGAAGATGAGGGAGGCAGAAAATGTCTGTAGAGGATAAGGACAACATTAGAGAGGATGGAAGTTGGTGCCTGTGATGATGTGTCAGCTGAATCAGAAATGGAAGTGAAGGAAAAAGACAGAGAGATGGAAAGCGATAAAAAAAGAAAAAGGGAAGGAGAAAAGTGAACTGTGGGGAGGAAAAAAAAAAACTTGTGTAAAGTTCATGAGACACTTTTATATTTAGAGATTAGAACTAGAAAAAAGAGCGTCCTCCAATGGGAATGATTTTTTCATGACACTGTAATGTGTGTTGCTGTATGTTTTAAATGTATTACAGAGTGAAAACGTTTTTGTGAAGGTGTTGCACGCTATTTCAACTGAATGACTGCTCATCAAGCTTGTCTTTGAAGGAAGAAGACAATAATGAAGAACAAAGGGCTTTTCCAAATGTTATTGAGCAACCTCAGGGCAGGATATTGAGAGCAATTTCATCACATTGGGTTTCGAAAAAAAAAACGACTTCAGCTCAGTGGCGTACTGCAGCTGCACGGGGTGCGAGGAGTACAGACACAAAAGCCTTTTTTAGTCAATGCATTGCATTCTTTACCACGTAGCTGGCATCCACACCCTGAAGCAATGTTTAGTCATTTCATTTAAATGGAACACAAAAGAAAAGCTGTGTAGTTTTTGCTTCATTAGATTCAAACTGCTGATGCCTTGCTACTCCACGCTAAAGATCCTGAGCTAGACACAATAGGATAGAGAGAGGAGGGCTTTTTGGCAAATATATCAGGAAAATACTTCAAAATGTGTGTTTCTTAGATCAGTAACTGCTTTTTGTTGAATTTTTGCTTCAGTTTTTCCACTGAAGATGCAAAGATTATTGAGTGAGATGACTTTGACCTCACTTGACTTCAATTAAGCATTCCTTCATCTAAAAGCCTCTTCAATCACAAACATCATCAATGCATTATGAGCAAAACGTCATTTATTGTGACTGAGCTGTAGTCACACTCAGACCTGCAGGTTCAGACCATTTCAAGCTTGTTCTGGTCTTATAGCACATTCACTGCAAACAGTTATCACTCACTACTCAAGTCACAAACCAATCAGCAGCCTCGGTAGACTAATGCCCTGAACACAATGAACTTAATGTTTTTATTTGTTGTCAAGTCAAGTCAAACTTTATTTATATAGCACATCTTAAAACAACTGCAGTCGACCAAAGTGCAGTACAAACTTAAAAACAAGATCAATAAAAACACAAAGGATAAAAAGACAATCAATTAAAAAAAAATCATTATCATTAAAATCATTTAAAACAGCATTATAGGTAAAGAGACACAATAAAAGCAAAATAAAAAGTTGGATGTTTTGCCTAACCTGTATTAAAGCCAATGCAAAAAGTTGTGTTTTAAGAAGAAGTTTATAGTTCTCAGGCAGGCTGTTACAGAGTGAAGGAGCAGCCACTGCAAAAGCTCTGTCCCCTGATTTGAGCCTCACTTTTGGAACATCAAGAAGGACCTGGTTTGTTGACCTGGGTGCTCTGACTGGAGCATGCAGATTCAAACACTTGCTCAGGTGTGGTGCTGCCACCCCATGTAAACTCTTATAAATCGACAACCAACATTTATAGTTAAGAAGAGCTATTATCTGAAACGTGACAACAAGCAAAGCTTGTAAACTCAGTTTGTACTGTAGTTTAGTCCTACTAAGAGCCTGGTGCTGTGAGATGTGTATGTAATGTGTAACGTTAGTAAATCCTGGTTATGTCCTACCAATGCTCATCTACCATCTCCGACCTCACCAAGCAGAGCTAGCATAACCTCACTTTTCATTTTAATGATATTTTCAAGATTGAACAGACCACTGCAGAATAACTGCTGACTGTGGGTTGGAATCAACATTAGCATAAACAGTTTAGCCCATGTTTTAACCTGTGCTCTATTGCTCTCCTGATTTTCAGTGTTTCTGCTAAAGGTAAAGGTACAACAGGTGTTGTGCTAGTTAGCTAAAAGTTTGTTTTCACTTTTTTTGACCAATAAGCATGTAGCTATAAAACACCTTTGATAGACTCTTGTCCTGAGAATGAGGCCTGAGTGCTGCCCAGCGCCACATCATGTTGTTCTGTCGGGACAGGTTATTGCTCGTACTCCTTGTGAGTGATGATGAGAAATATCTAAAAACAGCACTAAATGATTCAGGAATCTTACCTTGGATTGACAAAGCTGTAGACTGAGAAACTGCCTCAAAAGTTGTTGTTTTTTTGGATGTGGTTCAGGCTCTGAGTCCGAACTGTCGCCCTCTGTTCTTCAGTCAAAATCACTGCCACCGATCTGTCAGTATCTCTTTGTCTGACCTATTGTTGTCTAAAAAACGTGATAGCGGCGGAAGAACACGTCAATGACACTTTAGGTCTCATGCCACAGTTAGAGGAATAAAAGCTAAAATCTTAAGTGCTTCATTAGACAACCTTACAGGCTTCAAAAACAGACAGAACATAAATTTAGGAAACAAAAAACTAGTAATGTTAATTTTAATGAATTTATTGGCATACAAAATGTTAGTTAATTGCTCACCCTTTTTAATTAAATGCATAAAAGTTGATTTTTTTTCTCTAAGTATTCCTCATTCCTCAGACCCAGTTTGCTCACCAGTACAGTGCACTTTAAGTTTGAAATGGAACAAGCTACTCTTCCAAAAGCACATTGTGGGCAAAAGCCTTTTTCTGACCCAGTATTAGACATTTTCCAGCTGCTAGGTATGATGTGTAATAATTCAACTATTTAAAACAAATTCGTTTGCTTTATTTATGACTCAAAATGAATACTAGACCTCAGTTTTGAAAGTAAACAGCACTTCTACACCACATTATCCTAGTATTTTACTTAGGTTTTCACCTTGACTCTTTTGAAGTCACTTGGCAGAAAAGGACAACGACTGAACTAAAAAACATTTTTGGTTTGTGAAGGCGATCCTTTGAAAAATGTTTTTAATGGACTCAGAAACTCCTTCACTGAGTGACTGATAATGTGTCAGTGCTTTTCTGAATATCTTTAGAAGGCCTTTTGCTCTGGCAGCAGTCAGATGTTTTTTAAAAACATTTTCAGCTGTGGTTCTGACCCTTGGCTGAATTTTGCTACGAATGTAGTAAACTGTGTTATTCATTTATATGTTGTGTACTGTTTGGTATTGCTTTTATTGTTTGTATGAAGAGACTCAGCTGCTCTCCAAATTCCAAGTTCTCCAATCTAATCTGGATGGCTACATTAACAGTTAACCTCATATTTTTGTTCACATTAAAGTAAAAATACTAGTTCTCACGTCTTCTATTGGCACTTTAACAGTAAAAAAAAAAGCAGTACTTTTATAATTCCTCTTTTCTTTCTTCTTGTCATCATTGCTTTGATATTGACTGATAAGTTGTCACAAATTAAGCAATTAACATTAACTGTGTAAAACTAATGGGCAGAGATTTGACATTAACTGACACAATAATACAACATTTAAATTAATATTAGGCTTTGGGCATCAGATTAATGGCATTCTAAAACCTTTTATTAAATCAGTCTTTGGTTCATGTTTAAAGATCTTGATGTTGCCAGTTCCCCTCACCAGCAGCTGTTTCATCGTCTCTGAGTGCCGTGTCTGAAAGCACAAGATGTTTCTGCTCTGCTCTTACAGATAAAAGAGAAAGCTTTTTTGGTTTTGAGACATCAGCTGAAGTGAGGCCATGCTGGGTCTGCTAAACAAAAAAATAAGATAAGATCAACAAGAAAAGTGCCAGACACCATGTAAAGATTTCAGAACAGGTGTAATGAGTGTTGTCTCTAGCCCCATATTTGAAGCTGGTTTATTAAACTCTGTGTAGACCAGAAATTACAGTATCCCTGTTTGCTAGTTATGAAAGTGTGCATCTGTCTTTGTGTTACCCAGAGAGAGAAAAAGCCTACAGCTGGAAAATGTTTTGCAAATGTTGAAAGAGATTAAGTAGTATTCACTACGTTTCAGTCACAAAAAAAAGAAAAGCAGTCTGAGTAGTTGCCCCAAAAGTGGGATAAACTCACCCCACTCAACCTGCCAAGCTTCAAACTGCAAAGACATGGAGTCAGCAGCTAGCTGGTAAACAAAGAAGGGCATTAAGTGAGTTTAAAACAAGGAGCTGGAAGTCGGACAGAGTTTTGGCGCCGAGACGAAGTTATGCTCAGTTCACCACATTAGCAGTCGTATAAAGCCTCAGACAGATGTCTGTGTTACATATCACTCAACAAACCATACACAGTCTGCAGGGAACACTTATCAGGGATTAAAGATGATAAAGTTTTGAGAACTTTTTGCTGTAGAGACACTTCTTAAAGTCTGAAGACAGAGGTTTGCATATTGAGCAGCGATTTCACCCGCATTCTTATATATCTCCACGCTGACGACAGGTTGTGTCTGAAAGCTTTCTTTTTTTTTTCCTCTATCTTTCCTGCTGCTGTAAACGGATACCTTAGAAGACTGGGTGGATTTCTGTGCAAAGTTAAATGATATTCCCAGAAGACAGAGGATAAAGGGTCGAAAGGGTAAAAGGTAAAGGTCTGTGCCAGCTTTCTAAAAAGAGTTGAGGTGCATAAATAGTAGCGCTGCAACGACAAATTGATAAAATTGATAAAAATCAATTAGTAAGAGCGTCAACAAAGTTTTTCCATAATCAATGCACTGTGCTGCGTCATTACTGTATTAGTTTCTCCTCAGTTTAGTTGTCTTCTTCCTTTTTGTCGGATTATTTATCAGTTGGCAACTAGCTGAAGGCACATTACCGCCACCTACGGGACTGGAGTTTATATTACCTGGGCTGCAGGGTTGTATGTGTCACATGTAAACAGATCAGTGTGGCGGCAGAGGAGAAGCCAGCAGGTGAGGGAAACAAGTAAACACATGAATAAGAAAGCCGTCAGTCCAAAAAATTCCAGAGTTTAGGAGTATTTCACGCTGAGTAAAAGCACACAGTGTGTTAATTGACAAAAATGACCTCACATGGCACAGCAGTACAACTGCAGTGATCCAGCACTTAAAACACAAACATGTTGGGCTCATTGATGACGAGCTGGGGAGCTCAACAGTGAGAGGAGAAGCTACAAAATCCCACATACACTCCTTTTATATGTTGTGAAATACATGGTTTGTCTTTTAGGACTCATTTTGTCTTTTTATTGAGTCATCACCCAGTTTGAAAACCACGAGGAGTTCATTTAACTAATGTTAGCATTAGCGTTAGCTGCTACAGATCGTGGAAAGGCGAAACTGTTTGACCTGCAGGTGAAAAGACTGGGGACACTTTTTTATTCATTTGCCTTTTGGGCCTACTAAGTTCTTAATCTGATGATATAACAATATATTTTCCGTTATTTTACCCATACTGTTCTTTCTTTAAGTGACAAGACATTCATATTATTTGTTTATACTTTATAAATGTACTGGTCAGTTTAAATTTTGTTCAAATATGTTATTGCTTTGTATGTATCTTTAAGCAAACAATAGTCATTAATTAAAACAACAACGCATGTTTGTTTTTGCAAATTGTACTATTATGTACCCCCCTCAGAGTAATAGATTACCAAAATAATTGCAGCCCTAATAAATACAGAGCTCACACCCTAGTTTTAAAACCTGTTAGATTTCTAATGGGATGTAAACACTGAATACCAGAGACATACAACGCACAACTGAGTTAGCTTGATGGATTCTGACAATCTCTGTGAGTAATGTCCTCTTAACAATGAGATTTATTTAATATTTAAGACCTCTGAATACTTCCTGTCTTTTGAAATAGGGAAATCTGTTGCTGCTTTTAATGTGATATCACCCCACTTATTCCTTGTAGTTATCTTCAAAGGCTCTGTGGAAATCAGATTTGGGATTTAAGTGGTGTACAGCTGGCAGTTATATAAGTCATGAAAGAGTTAGTTCATGAATTGGCTGGCTTCTTTCCTTTGTTTTGCTGTTTGAGTAAAATTTTAGGGTGTGACATTCATCAAATTCCCATGAATTTCCCCGTTTGAAGGGAGAGGGATGGCATGAGGCAGACTCTGCTCAAAGAGGACGTATATTTGATTTAATGTGCCAGGACAGTGCAGAGTTAGAGGATACCCTCTGGTGGTTCGCAGAGGAGAACAGGAGGACTCTGAGACCAGCATGATAGGAGACTTTTATCTGAGGATGGAGGCAGATAGAGGGAGGCGGAGATGTGCTGAAGAGGTTCAGAGGGAGTGATAGGAAGCATCTGGTCAAGCAGTACAACAGCTTGGTACGCAGATCCTGAGTAACATTAAAGAAGCAAATGTGTCCAAAAGAGTTGAGCCCTGGAGAGAGCTGAGGCACAGAGGTTAATGAGCAGAGGGACTCTCCTCACGTGGCCCTTGTGAACAAGGCTGCTCAACTAAGATGGCTGTAGGTCGTGCCAACAAGTGCCCAAACTGGATTTCCTTGAATGGTCGATTGAGCCTGGCTCCTAAAGTGAGCCTGTCTCCGTTTGGCCCAATGTGACAAGATCACGTCTTGTAGCAAACCATCCAAGGTATATCATTTTTTTTAAATCTCTCTCTCTTTTTTTTCAGTTTCTAAAGCTGTAAAATCAATTTAATTACCCAGGTTTGTATCCCTGCCACACCAGGTCTGTTGGTCTTTCCAGTGCTTTATCTGTTCCTGAGTTTGTGTTGACACCCACATGAGGTCATGGCTGTTGTTGGTTTGTACCTCATCGGAAAAGGCTGGTTAAAGATAGTACACAAATAATTCTGAAAAACTTTGATATTCAGGCTACCCAGTCCCCTACTCACCAGACCATGACAGGACCAATGGGCAGGTTTCATATCGATTAGCTCTCTTATCTAATCAATTCCAAAAAATGAAAGTCTTGTCAGCTTTCTGAACAAAGAGGAACTAATCCCCTCTAAACACAGTCAGTACCATCTGATTTGCCAGCTAATGAATGAGTCTCGTGCATAATTTTGATACTTGAACATTTGCTTACTCCAATACCTCCTCTGGTGGGTAGCTGGGTGTAAGCTAATTCCTTATTTCCACAGGAAGTGTATCAACCACATTCAGTCAATTCTGTGCTTGTGCTGTGTCAAACAGTGTGCACCCCTGCAACACTGAAAGTGTTTTTTGAGCACTGTAAAGCTGAGAATAATCAAGAACAGCTGGAATCAGAAAGAGAGGAAATCAATTCACGCTAACAACAGGTCAGAGTGCCTTACTGTGACTGATTAACTGCTCATTTGGACATTATTCCATGACTTTTTCCCTCTCTAATCAGTGAGTTTTCTTCACATAGTTTAATCCTGTTGAATGAAAACAATTATTAACCAGCTGTCGTTCTCATTACCTGACTGCGGTGATGACTTGATTCTGATTGGTCAAAATCAAAAAGCAACATCCAGCTGCGAAGTGTGAAACCCATGTGGAGAAGCCATAGTTTGTACTTTGAGATTCTGCTTAAAGCTGGTCTTGAACCTGTAGCAAACAAAGCAAGCGTGAGTTTAGCGTTCCCAGAATGGCTGCAGTCAATGATGGGCTTCAAAACTCTGTATCAGAAACAATGGGGTGACATCATGGAGATGTCATTAGTTTAGTATACAGTCTATGGTCAAAGCCCTTGGTTTTTTGTGCGCACGTCCAGTGAAGTGGAGTCCCAGCCCTTGAAACAGACAAACCAAGACCTCACTTGAACCAAGGGGTATGACAAATTTCCCATGATGTCGACTTTTTTTTTTTTTCTGTATTATTCAAATTAAATATCCGATCCTTTGCTAGTCCTTATAAAAATGAGCTTTGTTTCAAATTGTTGGTTGTATTTTTAAATAATTCATTATAACTATCCAGCTAATGATGCTGTAGCGACAGTTATCACTAAAAATAGCAACACCAATGTCAGACCAGGGAGAAAAATTCACATCAAATAGACTTTACTACAATGAACTGCATTTCAGGAATGACTAGACAGCTAGGCTGCATTTAGGAGCTGCATTAGCCACATAAGCTATGATAAGCAAATTTTACACTTTCCAAACGCTGTATCATAGCTTCTGAATACTGTAATGTTAACTCAGTGTTTGCTTTTCATGGCTAAGATGTCTCATCACTCATGTAATAGAGTATGTCTTAGTGAAGCCTGTTTGCTGTGAATGTGTCGCCCTAAACTGACATCAGTTTATCATCACTTTGTAAAACTTGTGTTTGGTTTGGAGGTGAATAAACAGTCACCCTACCTACAACACAGCCAGCAAGAGATGAGGAAGTAGGAATAGAGTGGTGTCCCATTTCTAAGAGATGTGTTTTCACCCCTTCTCCTTGGCCTTAAAAGCAGAGGAAGTAGGCAAAGGGGTAAGATCGTTGGGATCGGCCCTCAAATCATGTCAAATAAACCAGTGGTGAAAAATCTGGCATATGCTGCTTGTACCTTTACCATTTTAGACCACAAGGTTAAGGTAAAATCTTTCGCTTCTGTTGACATCATACTTGTAAACAGTGTCGCAATATCATTAGTTTTGCTTTGCAAGCTTAACTGTCAGGTCAAACAACACACATATTTTCATATTGGATATTACCCAGCAATCCAAGCAACAACAGCGGAGCGGAGCGGTGATAAAGGAGTTTCAGATATACAAACATTATGAGTTAACGTCTCCTTTTTATCCCAAAGGAATTCTGTTCAGCTGCCTGCTCAGTGGTGGCAAAAGGGGACTGCTGCTTGTTACCTGGCAACCAACAAAATGCAAAAACAAGTTAACACCAAATGTTAATTTAAAGTTAATCAATTAAATTGTTTGTACAGCTAAAATAATTGGAATCATTATCAGCCACCTCCCCAGACAAAATAACATTGAACTAAACATTTTAATTTGTGTTTGAATGTGAACATTATACTGCCTGTCATTCATGGTTGGGATATCATTGTTTGTTTGGTCAGGAAAGGTGGAGAGGACTACCTCAGGAACATTTATGTTAACATGTCTGTCCCCAGTCACCCCTCTTTCTCAGAGCTCTTTGGTGAACTTACAGTGTGTCTGGATTGCAGGACAAGATATTGTGCCACTGCTCTTATCTCTTTCACCAAACAGAATCAAGAATTCAACATGTAGCAGGGTAACATTACATAATAGTCTCAGTGGAGCTTGGTAAAGCAGGTTGTTGTGAGTGGTTTTTATCCCCAGCTCCTCCACTGTGCTTGAAAATGCGCTGCATAAAGAGACAGCCTTGGTAGCACAGTCTTTCTGCTACATGTGCCATTTTGTTCCTTGGCCAACCACTTGTGTGTACTATCATGGATTACATAGTCCTTTCTTTCACACATTTCAGCTAAATTCAAATTCAATTTCAGCTTGAACGCAGCATCGGTCACAAAGATGGAGTCCTTGCAAACGTGTCCGTGACAAAACTGAAACAATGTCTTTCCCCTTTTTCTTCTCTGAGCACCACCAAACGGAGGATTGATTTTCAAAACAAAAGCGAGGGAGAAAATAAGAAAAGACAGAAAAAGAAAAACATATCATGCCGCCTGGCAAGATACACAACCTCTCTCACCCCAGCACGACGGTTTCTCAGCAGAAGTAGTTGCCAGATTGCTGGAGCATGAAGCACTAACAGCTTTGCCCAAGGCTAACTTCAACCTTTTCCAGTGGAATGGAATAGGAGATGTCTGGTGAATTTCTCATTGTTTATAGTCTCATTTCATGAAGAGATTAAGAGTGAGTCTGCTGCTTGGTGAAACAAGGCAAAAGCAGGGGAGCGAAAAGATCATTTACTCCTCTGACAAAATGAGCTTTTCTCTTAAGCGGCGCAGTGTGTGTGATTTAAGGGCTGAATCACGCCAGAAGTAAGGTGTAATACAGACTGATTGTACTTTCCAAATTTTCTCAGTGCCCCAAAATGCTGGATTTTGAGTTTTTTTCCTTGTGGTGTTTATAAAAGTTAAAATTGCCACCCAGATTCTCAGTTAGTTTGTAGGAGGTGGGTGGGTGGGTGGGATCGGGCCATTTATCACAAAGACTCTGCTCATTTTTACTTTTTCAAAGACTCCACAGACTTTGGGTGGATCAAAAACAAAAAAAGAAAAAAACAAAACACAAATACTATCAATCTGAATACATCATTTGTAAAAAACAAAAACAAAAAAAACACACAACTCTTTTCCAAAGACATATATGTGTAAACTGTTATTTTCTTTCGTTATAAAAGATCAATTGCACCTAGACCTGAAATTAATATGGATATACTTCATCTAAAGCCTTTTCTACTACTACTACTACTACTACTACTACTACTACTTATAATAATAATAATAATAATAATAATAATAATTATAATAATAATATAATGCATGCTATTTGATTAGGACAGTGCACATCAATCAACATTTTTTTAGGACACTTCAATGTAAATATGCCTGAATTAGCAAACTAGTTAAATTTCACCTGTTGTCCTAAGGCAGGTAACTACAAAAAGAAGAAGAAAACAGATTAATATATCGGCGCAATTCAGAAGAAATGGTGCAAAAAACACAGTTTTAAAACACAAGATAGACACAGTTTGTACTCAAACAATTACCTCCAAAAAGGAAAGATAGCTACAAACACGATACATCAAAGCTCTCAGCAGCAAGCAATGTAAGAGGAGACAAACATTATCAATGATTACATGACTGTTTTCAATCAATGTTTAACTTTCTTTTCACTGTCTCTGAAATGTTCTGGCAATCTGTTTCATGAATGTGCACCTTTTTCTAATAGATGCCATTTTCTGGATAAACTCTGATCTGCACCTCTGTTAAATGTAGTCTTCACCAGTTAAAGATGCTGTGGGGAGGATGTTTCAATTGGACTGCCTCGCCACCTTTTGGCCAGGAGTTTCAAGCACACTGTCGTAAATGACATTTAGTGAGGCACGTGTTTGTTTTGGAAATTATTGGAGATTGGATTGAAACCAGTTTTCTTTGTTCAAGACAACTTCTTACTGGATACAACGTGCTAAAGGAAGGTATTTATTAGTTCAGTTATGAAGCGAAGGTATGAAACGTCACCTCAAGCAGACAGAGTAAATTTGTACCCTTAGTTCAGCAGTCTATGTTTACCGCCAATCACAGCCCAGTGCTCCAAGACATGTCTGTAATGTGTAACATTAGTGAATCCTGGTTATGTCCTGCCAGTCATCTACCAATCAGAGCTAACGTAACTTCACCCTTAATTTCATTGATAGACTCTCAAGTTTGAACAGACCACTGCAGAATAACTGCTGACTGTGGGTTGGAATCAACATTATCACAAACAGTTTAGCCCCTGTGTTAGCCTTTAGCTTGGGCTGCATCTCTCTCCTGTTTATCTTTCTTCTACTCTTTTGTCCTTTTTATGTCCGACAGTTAGGCTCCAACAAAATTAATTACAGAAATTTTCTTCAACACAGAAAAACATAGATATCTAATTAGCATTCAGAAATAACCTGTATTGGTGCTGATACAATCAGGCATGTATCTAGAAGGGAGAGTTTTTTAAGATCACTTGGAAACTCCCCACAGCTCCTTTAGAAATTACATTTTTATCATTATCCTCTTTGCTTTTTCATGACTGAAAAAAATACCTTTTCTCTGCTTGTATGCTTTGGTAATACCCACTGAATTGCAGATGTGGATTTACCTCAGATGGAACCCGGCTGTAATGGACAAATGAGGTATTGAAGTCCTTATTACCAGGCTACCAGGCAAGAAACTGTTTCGAAAAATATTTCCAAGTCATCGTGACAAAGAGTACAAATGTGTTTATTTCTAGGGGAACAAAAGCTGTTATTCAGCTATTTGCAGTGCTTGAATTTTATATGAATACTGAAATGTAAATGTATCTTTGCCTCATTACAGTGGTGCACGCAGATATCACTGTGGTAACCTAATTGCAGAATTAGAAAAAAAAAGCTTTTGGTTAATTTGATCAAACCCTCTAGCCTCAGTTTCCTCTGAAACACTGAAATTATCAATAAAGTTGGTCATAATGATGGAGCGGTGGGATATCAGTTAAATCTACACTTGGATGGACGCTACTCTGATGAACAATGAACAAATAGACCAAGCATGTTTCAGGGTTAACAAAAATAAACAAGCTAAGAAGGAATCTGTGTTGTGTCAAAGCTGCTTAAATGCGAGAACGACAATGAAGCTCATTTTTACTGTATAAAAAGGAAGCCATCATCAGGTGTTTGCCCTTTTTTTCTCAGCAGTGAACACACTTTGAATCCCAACAAAGCCTCTGTACGCTGTTGTGTTGTCGTGCACTTGTAGAACGGGTTCCAGTCGTAATGATGTGGCATATTCCTCTTGATGTTGTTTTGAATGTTTTACAGTGGCAGCGACTGTTTGCACTCCGCTTTGTGAGGCTCCCTGTCTGCCTGTCTCCCAGACATGGAAAGCAGGTGTTTGACAGCTGATGGGTCTTACTCTGCTGGGAGCACCCGGCTCATCTCTCCTCTAATGAGCTACATGAGACGGATTGTTTCTTTATCCTTCACTTGACTTTACAACAAAAGTGGGCGTCTCAACAAAACCGTTTCACTGCTGGCGGACTGTGTTTATCCCTTTGAGGCAGCAGAGAAACAAGCTGCCCTGATGAGGTCTTTGAAGGTGGTTTTAATGATTTTCTTAAATTAACGTTTGGCAGTTCCACCGTCTGGCTGCCTTTTCGCCTATATCTGCTTATTTTTTAGTTGCTGTGCGTTCACTTTGCAGAATCAGTGGCATTTAGGTCGTTTGAGAGAAATTGAGTTTACAACGTAGAAGAAGCCGGGGATATTGATTGTTGTTGCAGCAGTTTGTGTCACATTTGATAATACCAGCACCTGAGAAATGTTGAAATGTTATCAAGATTTTGTCACAGTGCAATACACAAGCTATGCAGACAAGTGCAACCCATCATTATCTGCCGCTGTGTCTATCAGTAAGCCAGGGATAAACATGTATTGTCAGAGAAAACAAATGCAGCCAGCTCCAATACAAAATAATCCTTCCATTAAAACAGGATAAAACAACACAACTATTACAGATAAACTGCTGAGTGACTAATCCTTGAACATCCTCAGGTTAGAATATCTGATTAGCTGTACTCCGCTATGTGTCTGTTCAGAAACACCCAGGATGTTCCAAAGCTTTCATCTTCCTCACGAAAGAAGGAAACACTGTCACCTTCAAATGCCAGCAGATAAAACTTGTATCATTGTTTATCACAGGCTGTGTAAGTGTAGAGAGACAATATGCAGCATTAGGTAGTTTGACAGTTGCAAAGTCAACTGAGGTGATGTAGAGTTATTGTAATTGTCCTCATATCCTGGTCTTGGTGAGCACTGAGTTTTGATTGGCTGTAAGGTTTGGAAGATAAAATTGATTTCTTGTCGAGCTGAACCTGTTTGTACCCGTTTTTGTTTTCAGAGTTGTAAGCAGTAATGCCCGGAACGCACAACTAAGTAATGTGTTACGCTATTTTGACCACTTTTTTTTCAGTACCTAGTAATCTAACGCATTACTATTTCAGAACCAGTACTCAGATTAAAGTTACTTATCAAAATCACAGTGTGTTACTTTTCTTTTCATTTTTCTTTGAAAAAAAATCTATATGCTTTTTCTTGTTTCTCGGGGAGTGACGGGAGTCACGTGTTCATCACATTTTCAGCATGCGGACAACTCACGTGTAATAGCAGCCGGCACACAAAGGTAAACAGAGAGGGAGAGGAGAGATGTGAGTTTTCTAGCTAGAAATACAGTCACTGTTTTGAGTTTGTGTCAGCTAAAGATGACAATATTACGGTTCGTTGTTCACTCTGTGCTGGTAGTTTGCTTAAGATCTTTGACTGAATCATTTAGACATTTTTAAGAGAGAGATCAGCGCACTGCGGACATAAGCTTGAGAAGTTGTTTGACTTTTACCTGGGCTAAAGGTGAGTACTTTCTTTGACTGTAACTCCCTCTATTCCATGAGCTGAGCCCTCTGTTTAGCATAAATTCATCTGTTGAGGAGCAGAGCAACATAACATAGGCTACAATGAGGCACCCGGTGGCAAGCAGGGGCGTGCCCAGACTTTTTACACTGGGGTGCCCCGAGCAGGGTACTGAGGATTATGTGAGCCCACAGTCCAGTAATATTTATTTTTTCTTATTGAATTGCAAATACAGGGTCAACAGACTACAGCTTTAACAAAAAAAAATGAAACTGATAAAAACCAAACTAGACTAAAAAAATCTTTTAAAAAGAAAATCATTTAAATGTAAAATTGAACTGAACAGTTTTCAAAGTAATTGTGGCAACACTGGTTGTAAGGCATTTAATTTCAGTTGAGCCCCATCTGAGTCATGTATTTATATTATACAGTTTGTACTTTGTTTTGAGGAAAATTGCTGTTTTGTGACTGAACTGAACAATGGTTGCTGGTGGTCACACTGCTTGTCACTAGGTCACCTAATATTTATATAGAAACAACAAAAAATATAATACTAATAAAGTTACAACAAAATAATAGTACAGTCATAATATTTTTTTAAAAATCCACCTAATAAGTAAATCATGAGCAATCCTGCAGGCAGTGCTTTCCTTTAGTTAGAGACTAGCTATGTGCCCACCAGCAACTTTTGTTGCCACTTAAAGAAATCAGCCCATGAACACAAAAGTATTTATCCTGGGAACATTTTATTTATTTATTTATTTATCAATCAATGGAAGGGGGTTACTTTAGAGACTTCAATGAAATAATTATAACTATATTGTGGGGAAAATCATAAAAAAAAACAAAACACAAATTGGCTCTTTCCAGGACAACTTGCATCCGCCATGTCTTCTGCCGGAAGAAGCAGGAAGCAGCGGGGCTGGGTACCTTTCACATTTAAAACAACATGGTACCGATGTCCAGTTCCTGGCAATCGGTACTGGTACTAAACCAATTTTATTCTATGGTTTTATTTGTATAACCACTAGTCCTGAACATAAAGTGCCCTAATTGATGGATTCTCAAGTTTCTGATTGTACCAAACCGCACCGGGTGAGACAGCTGACAATGTCAACATCTGCCAGTTTGAGCCTGTTACTAAGCTGTCTAATAAACTAAATTGAACTTTGAGGTTCTTCCCGTCTAACTATTAGCTACATGTAAGAAAAGAGTATCCCACCTTGGCTGACAGAGCATGAATGCCTTCTCCCCTTCCAACCTAATTCTTAAAGTTAACATGTTTTTTTTTTACATATCTTGAAACATTGTCTGTTGGTTTCCAAAAGGGGTCTGTGACCAGAAGCAAATGCTGATTTGGGGGGCCTTGGCATAGTAAAGTTTGGGAACCCCTGGTCTAGCCTTCAGGGGCTAGTCTTAAATTTTCTGAGTTCCTTTGTAGGAATACAATGGCCTAAATCTCCATATACTGGCTCCATTCTATATGGAGCATGATGGAATAATGCTGACTTTAAAGAAATGTATTTGTTGTTTGTTCTGTATATTTTAATAGCCATTTTAACAAAAAAAAAAAAAACAAAAAAAAAACTAAAAAGTGTTGAGTGTTTTTATAATTTTGGCCATCACTTCCTGAAGTAACCTGAAAGTTTAGACCGATGAGGCCTCACAGTCCCTTCACCAAATCTAAAACTCTGTTCACACAGACATATTAATTACATCTGCCTTCAGTTCAACTGCTGGTAAGAAACTAACCTGACAAGCCTCTTAAATTATGACAGTTATGGATGCGTGCTGACAGTTTTGACGGATGCAGCATTTATGACATAATAAATCTAGAAATCAGGATCATGAAGCACATGCCATTGCACTAATTTGAATCCTTAATAGAGGTACGGGAACAAATTACTCAAAATGGAAAAGAATGATTTTAAATGCAAATGAAAGGATTTGAAACGATTAATTAATTACCGTCAGACGGCTCATTTTTCTTGCATACTTCATAACGTGCCAGGCCCAAACATCACACACAGGTGTTACTCTGCTGAAATTTAGCTGTTACCTTAAATCAATAATCAGACACAATCCTCCAGAAAGTGAAACCCTTCAGTTATGTCAATGGGAAGCTTTATATCAACATGCACAAGCTAAATGAAAACACAGTCAAAGCAGGAGAGAAATAAAAAGAAAATTTTTATCACCAACTGTTTGTTCGGCCTCTCCTGACGTTTTAACGTGTGGTAAAAAAAAAAGAACTTTTCCCTAAGTGGTTTGCTTTGTATCTTGTCCATAAATAACGAAAGGTCAAAAGCACAGCAGCAGAGAGAGCTGGATTCAGAGAGGAGAAATGTTTTGTTAAGGAAACCATATGGCGCTCTAAGCACTCACTGATCAACCTGAGGAGACTGAGCCGCAGCAGAGGATGATGGATTGTATCGAGCCACAGGCAGGGAACGGTAGAAATAAGTAATAGAAAAGAAAGTGGGGGTAGGAGATGTTTATGTGGAGGGGGTTACCCGCCATTTCATTCCTTTATTCTGAGAGGTGATGGAGCTTGTTATGTTGTTGATGGCATGAGGTATTGTACAAACTGGACTGCCTCCTGGCTCCAGTAGGTGTTTTAGTGGAATAGAGTTGAATTATCCATTTAGTACCAGAGGGGCAGTTCATGACCTCGTCCTCTTCCACCCCCCCACTCCTCCATCAGCCTCCCACAGACTCAGCTGTGGTCGAGGTTGGCGCTGTGGTTACTGTGTGTTTCCTACTCTGTTGTTTGGTGCGTCATGAGAGCCGTGAAATCCTGCCAGACACATTCTTTTGCCTGAACATGCACTGCAACAGAGTTGGTTTCAGGGTGAATCTTGATATGCAAGTAAATAACTGATATTTCTTTTTATGCTGCTGAGCTGCCAGCCCACCTCCTCATACCACAGTATAAGAAAGAGATACAGAATTAAAACCATAAAATCAGTCAGGCAGTTGGCTGAGGGGTTTTAACTGAAAATATTAAAGACGCTTTGAGGAGGATCTCTTGTAATTGGACTGCCTCGCCACCTTCTGGCCCAGAGTCTCAGACACACTGTTGTGAATCACTTTTAGTGAGGCGTGTGTTTGTTCTGGAGTTAAATGGAGATTGGATTAAACAAACTTTTTTGTTTGAGACAACTTTTTACTGGATACAACCCGCCGAGGTAAGGTATTTATCAGTACGGTTACGCAGTGATGCTGTTTGAAACGTGACATCAAGCTAACATAGTAGCCGGTTATATGTAGCGCTATCGGCAGCCTGGTGCTCTGACCAGAGATGGGTACCTTTCACATTCAATATGGTATGGTACTGATGCCCGGGACCTGGCAATCAGTATCGTTCGCGAGTTTAAGTGGTAATAAATGTTAATTTGTTTAATAATGACATCCCAGAGTTTTCAATTACATTTATTCATCAGTTTAAAACCTTGCAATGCTGTGTTCATGTCCAGCATGGAAAATCTCCTACTCTTCCGCTCTCTCACAGTCAAGGATGTGTTTAGGTACATAAACATGTACTGTTTGATTTTACCTGAATCAGTACCCAGAACTACAGACAGAATTCAGTTAGTACCGCTAAAAGTACCTAATTCGGTAACCATCCCAAGCTCTGAGTGGTGCTCTGAGACATGTCCGTAATGTGTAACGTTAGTGAATCCTGGTTATGTCCTGCCAGTCATCTACCAAGCAGAGCTAACATAACCTCACTCTTCATTTTTACTGATAGACTCTCAAGTTTGAACAGACCACTGCTGAATAACTGCTGACTGTGGGTTGGAATGAACATTATCACAAAAAGTTTAGCCCATGTGTTAGCCTTTAGCTCGTGCTCTATCTCTCCTCTGTTTATCTTTCTTCTGCTCTTCTGTCCTTTTTCTGTCCAACAATTAGGCTCCAGTGTCCACAATCACTACCAAATTAATCACAGAAATCGTTTCCAGGGGAGAAAAAACACAGATCTCTCCTCTCACTCACTGCGCTGGTGCAGCGTTGCCTAGACATGCCTTAAATCAATCCAGTCCTGCCCGACCCGATCGGGACGCTAAAAGGTAAAAATTTAAGATAAGCTGTAGCCTGTAATGTTGGCCCTGATAATCTCATTTTAAAGTTTGGATTACAATCAGGTATATATCTAGTCCGAAGACTTTTTCAAAATCACTTTCAAACTCCTCACAGCCCCTTTAAAAGAAAATGTTTGAATAAATGAAATTTACTCTGGTATTAACATGTGTACGAGCACAGATAAAAAACTGTTCAATGAAAACTCAGAGGAAATCCTGAAACCAGGTTTGTTTTGCTGTTATTATGAAGTTCCTTTTAAAAAACAGACATCATCCATTATTCAAAAGGAGAAAAGCCACAGATGGTTGACTGAAAACAAAATTAGTGTGTGATATAAAAACAGCACTGCACCAAAATTCCAACTTCAAGATTCGCCGTGTCCTGCAGAGCTTCCCACAATCCACTCCAACACCTGAGGAGCATACATACACTGTTACTACTGGAGCCTCTGCTTGTGCTGCGTCTTTAACATGCACTCAGCGAGTCCTGCCAGGAATCTTCCTCACAGCCAGGCTGCTGGCTGCAAATCTAAGTCCTCCGGTGGACACCAGAGAGTTTGTTCTGTTGTAGGTTTTTGCATAAGATCTGGAACGTGTTTTTCATTTGTGTCTGTGCTTTGAGCACTGGATTCGCTCCAGAGTGTCCTCAGCTGCAAAGTTTAATCACACCATCCGTAAAAATCAAGTCTGAAGGCTGCGAGTTTACAGGTAGTGCAGAGGAAAATTCCTCACTCTCAGAGACGTGGAGAGTTGTTCCCTGAGAAAGTCTCCCCGTTGTCTTGTTTATGCATTCAGACATCAGCAGTTAGCCGTGCCGGTGGATTGGAGGCCGGTTTGGGATCAGGTCTGTGACTAGAATTGTAAAAATCCCACTGCAGCCAGTTTCTTTTGACTTTGCATGCAGAATGCACACTCCTCTGATAGATAAAGGCACAACTATGTGATTTTGTTTTATTATTTTATAGACGTTTAATACAATTTAATGATACAAAAACAGATGAATGGCCAATTTACTTCTAAAAAACCTTCAAATTCAAACTCAGTAGGTGATAGAATGAGGTTTTACCATTACATTCAGATGGATTAGAGAAATATGAAGCAGCAGTGAACACAGCTAACAGCACTAAGACAGCTGAGCGCAGTTTAGTGCAGATTCAGGAGGAAAGTTTACTGGAGGCCCCCCAAAGCAAAAAACCCTTAATTGTGCAATCACTGAACTTACAGCAATTTGCCAACCAATCTTCCTCTAAGGAAGACAACCAAGGATTTTGGCAGCTAGTGGGGAATTAGGAGCAGTGTCTGATTCTGTGACTCAGAAGACACATCGCTACCTGCCTTCTTTGATTGTATCTCACTAACCCGAACAGTCAAATCTACGCTGTCAGTGGTAGCAGTTTCATCAGGGACACACTTGTGTCCACAGTCCAGCTTTTGCATTTTGTTTGTGAAGAAAAAGACTAAGGCTTTAGTATAATATGTGAAAAAGAGCAAAATTTCTGGTGTCCTACTGATCCAGGAAAATTTATCAGTAAACACCTGGCGACTCTGCCTCCCATACTGTTTCCCAAAATGCACGGCGCTAGTGCTTATTTTCTTGTTTATTGCAGGTGGCACTGAGGTCAAGGTACATTACTGCCACCTATTGGCATGTGTTACAGCTACAATACAGCAACACCAATGTTAGACAGCCTGTGGGATGGCAGTAAAGTCATGCGAAAGAAACACCGGTACATCCTCTCACTCTGTCGTATAAAAGGTGTTTATTCTAATAAATACATCAACGTTCATTTAAACCACAGTGGTTTTCCTGAGTTCACAGCCTTGGGGAGGTGGGGCAGCGAGTGTTGCCTCTCTACAAAGAAGGCGCTGTGAGGTGTTTTTGCTACATTTCTTGTGGTGATTTTCCTAGACATGTTTGTGTGTCTGTAAACGCGTCGAAGTGGATCTTTGCCCTGCACAATACAGGGAGCAAAACGTAAAACTTGTATGCAACAGTGTACAGGCAAATGTCGTGTAAATAAGATAAATAACACTTGGTTATACGGTCTGTTAAACAAAAGAACAAGGTATATACAATGGCTCACAAACCTTTTTGAGACCAGGGGCTACCTCAAGGGAAATGAGTGATGACCCCAGGTATAGACCTTATTTATAAAAGAGGTAACTACTTCTGCTGTGATCTAGTGCTATGGAAAATAGAATTAACTTGACTTCAGGGGGTGTTAGTGTTTCCCCTACCAATGTAATGGTCGGGGAAACACTGAACCACTTATTTGCTTCCTTTCAAACTAAATATTGATCAAATGGAAGTTTTTTTTTATTATTATTAATTAATTAATCAATTTATTGATTAAAATTATTTATTTAGGCTATTTTCACCAATTAGCTGTATTAAAAAAGAAAAAAAAGACAAACCTTTGGTTTTATTATCAACAAATGATAAAAGCTTTTTTGTGTGATTAAACAAAATGGTAGGGGAAACACTGAACCACTTATTTGCTTCCTTTCAAACTTAACATTAATCACATGTAAGGTTTCTTTTTTGTGTGTTAATTATCATTCATTCCTTTCAAATTTTACATTTATCACACATACCTTTTTTTTATTATTTATTTATTTCAAATATCAGCTTAATAGAAACCAACACTTGCAAATTTATTGACAATAAATGATATAAGTTTTTTGTGTGATTAAAAAAAATATATATGATGAATATTGCTTTTTCAGTTCTTTTATTCATAAAATTAAGACTCTGAAATCTCTTCCTGGATTTGTTGTTTTCCTCAGTGAGTTGAAATTTATTTCCACAGAAAATAATGAAAGCATCAAAAACTTGTACCCATGTATATATACATATATATATATATATATATATATATATATATATATATATATATATATATATATATATATATATATATATATATATCTATATATCATTTTCCTTACCTGAGAGCTGTATACATGGCATACAATGACGCAGCCCCAAGAGAACAGCCATACAGCATACTTCATTAAAAAGCAGCAGACAGCATGCAGTGACTACTTCATTCATATGTAGTAGGCAGTAGGCGGTTTGGAAAACAGCCAACGACTGAACCACGAAAACAACATGGAAAATTATAAAGGAACACTGAAGAGAAAAGAGAACACTTTTTTGCTTACTTGCTGTATTGATGTCTGTTAGAAATGTTAAGTTCAGAGTTTTGATGTTTAAATGCCTCTTGCTCATGTTGCCTAACTTGAAACACTTTTGAGAAATTTCTGGAAAATGAAGCTTGACAGTACATCAACATCCCACCACGAGCAGAAGAAAGGATGAGGATACAGATTTTTCCCAAGCTGAGGCTGAAAACGGACAGTAGCTCACATCTAATGATCGATACCGGTGGGATCAAAGGCATTAAATGATAGATAGTTGTGTTTGGATGTATGTAGTTAATTCACACGCTGGACTAAAGATAGCTAAGATCAAGAGAGAAAATCATCTTTTTATGTTTCTGCTTTTTGACCAACAGCTATTAAGACAATGAGATAAAATGATGAAAAGATGGATGGGAGAAGAATCTTGAACGTTTCTTTGACAGAATCAGAAAGGTCACAAAACATTTCCTCACCATGTAATGTTAGTTAGCAAACAATACTGATAAGATAAAAGTGATGCAGTGTTCTTTTTTTCTTTTTGTTGAAAGGTTTTCAGTCGAATTTGTCCTTTTTAATAATGACGTCTGTTTGAAATTTTTCTTTTTTAAAATATGCAAACAGTGCCACTTTACTTAACCTCCTCAAATATCTGCAACATGCCATGCATAATGCATACTTGTGAGACTATGCAAATGAGTCTGGAACACTAAAGAGATTTGTTTGTGAGAAAAAAAAGAAAGAAAAGGTTTTGAAAAAAAAGAAACAGGGCATTCATTGCTTCTCATGCCTCATCTTCAGACCTTACAGTAGAATAAAAGCTTCAGCTCCATCTTTGCTTTTTGCTTTTAATCTGCGCTGTCTGATCAGAGTGCAAAAGCTCAGGGATAAGGGGCTTTGAAAAGATGTAGCTAGCCTGCCTGTGCAGATGATCTGCCATTAGTGAGCAGAATGATTGATTTCTTCAAGTGGATGTGTGGCACTACAAAAGAAACATTTACCCCTCAGGCACAGAGGCAGCATTAATAAAACATTACAGGGAATGAGTAATGCAGAGTGTTTTCATATGGAAGTTTGGATTGGACTTTAATAGTCGTAACTCACAGTGGACAATGCACCATGTGAAACACAACAATCTTTTTTTTTAAATTTTTTTACAGATGAGGAATCTAGAAAACACTGACTACTCACTCTGAATAGACACTTGTCTTTATTTGCACACAAAGGAACAAAGAGCCCGTACAATGTGAACTTTCCCCTAACTATATGAATATATTGATTCAGTTAAAAAAGCCTTCTTTAAAAACAAATCCACAAATCCATAAATGTTATGTTGTTGTGTTGATTGTCTGTGTATATTCACGAGACAATCAGTCTCAGACATTAGTGTCAGTTTGAGGTCTTTACATGCCTCAGGTTTGTGGCTTATGCAGGGCTACAGTGAAGAGGAAGTGAGGGTGTCCTTGTCGTCCACAGATTGACCTCTCTCTGAAAGCAGTAATATGATGTAAGGAAATGAGGGAAACTAAAGCCACCTGCCACCAGCAAACCCTTCGTCCCTGTTAAAGATAACATATGAAAGACTGACAGAGATTTGGTACTTTCTGCTGTGAAAGTGTAGTATGTTGGACATCGGTTTTGCAGCGTCTTTGGAGACCAAACACAAAAACACTGTTAGCAAAGCATGCTAAACAAAGCAAAACATTTAAAACTTTCTGTTAAAAACCAGGCAACAGGTGGAAGAAATACCATTTCACACTGCAGAGCGAAGCATGGAAAACCATTTGCTGACAGGGAATACATAAAGGAGACTTACCAATCTACAGCCTATGATTTTATAGAAGAAGTAAGTATTGGCACTTTGGGCATGAGTGTGTTGCCACGAGTCATGGAAAAGATTGCCCACCCCTAGACTAAACCATAGTCTGTATAAAAGTTAGGCAGCATGGCTCAGCCTTCCTACCATTATATGGTTATGAAGTAGGGATGCAATTTATTGAGTAATTCATTAATTGATAGTTGTTTCATCTTATTGATAGATGAATTGATAAGCAGCATTTTTTTCTCAGAAGCTGAATCAAAATGCTCCTTTTTACAAAAATGCTACCTTTCTTATGAAAGAGAAAATAAGAATCATATTCCTTAATAAGAAATATGGAGAAGAAGAGAAATGTAAACGACCTTTGGAGGTGGGGGGGGGGGTTGACACTGTCGACTGCTGGAGGCAGGAGAGCATGTGTTGCATCTTCACAGAGAAGGCAAGGGCAGGTTTTAGTATACGGAATGAGCTTGTCTGAGTGTAGATGTGTCGGTCTTTGTGTGTCTGTCAACGCGTTGGGGCGAAGACAGGGTAAGGAGAAATGTGACCCCTCAGGCACAGGGCTGTACAAATGACATCACGTCATGCAAATTAGAAGAATATGGCTATCTATTCTGTCAAATTAAAGAATGAGTAAAAGGTCTTCACCTGATTTATGATAAAGGTAACTCTGAATCACTTCTACTGTGATCTGGTGCTATATGGAAAGTAAAAGCCGCCCCCCTCATACAATGGTAGGGGAAACGATGGTCAGGAGTGAGCCTTGTGCACAGCCTGTTCACAGTTTGGCCAGCTGCTGAAAACACTCGCTCAGCAGGGACAGACGTGCCAGGTATGGTTAGGTATTTCCATGCAAGGTTTGCTACTCTTGGAAACCTGCCTTCATTTACCTTCCACCATGCTGCAGGACTTGAGTCATGGAGTGGTGGTGGATCTTTAAGAAAGTTGTCCACTTCTTTTCGTTTGTCTTGTTGTTGTTGTCAGAGGTCTGCTTCTCTTGTGTTCCTGCGTGTCCGTCAAGAACGTCTGGCGCAAAGCGTGGCCTCATGTGGGCTGGCGGGGAGTTACGGGTTAAAAGTGCAATTAATTAAAATTAAATCACTTCAATTGACTAATTTCTTTTTGACAATTAATCGATAACTGATTAATTGTTTGCATCCCTGTTTTGAAGCCAAAAAATCCTCTGAGTAGAGACCATAGATTGTAAAGAAAATGGACGTCCGCTTGCTCGGCTTGAAGTTAGGTCAGTACAAAAGCTGCTGCCCCTGGTGGCTGGCTGCAGTATAGGTTAAAAAATCTGTCTTTCCAGCCATTCCAGATGGGCTGTGGTCAAACACTAAAAGATTAATACACCGTAGAAATGTTTCTCATGTCCGATTGTTGTGGTGATTTGAAGATAAAATTTGGCTGCCTTTTATTCAAGTCCTCTTTTTTCTGAAAAGTTTTGTTTTCATTAGTTATACAAGGTTAAAAACAAGGCTCTACGTAACGTTTAACGTTGATCGACAGCTGCCGTTCTAGTGTACATTTTTTGGGGGGTTGTAAAATATGTCGAGAGGTAGAGTCAAGAAGTGATTAGACTCTTGAAAGAAAAAAGGAAAATATTATTTTTGTCACCCAGCTTCACTCAGATTCTCCCAGAATCCCTCATCGTCTCTACTACACAGACTCTGGCTGCAATTGCTGCTAATGGCTGCGCCTGTGATGGGGGTATTTTGGCTTCAAAACCGTACAAAAATAAATGTCCACTCTATGTACAGTCTATGGTAGAGACTATGAGGGACTCTGGGAGAATCTGAGTGGAGCCGAGCAACAAAACTACATATTTTTTGTCTTTTGAGAGTCTTCTTTTATGATGTATTTTACTAATCCTGAAAAAATTTACACAAGAACAGCAGCTGTCAATCATTGTGAAACGTAACAGGAAACCCAGTTTTGACCTCATATAACTAATGAAAATGAAACTGTTCAGAAAAAAAGAGAACTTTAACACAAGACTGCCCAATTATATCTTCAAATCACCACAGCAAAGGGATTTGAGAAATTTTACGAGGTACATTTACTTTTAAAAATTTGACCACAACCAGTCTGGAATGACTTGGGGGACTGAGTTTTTGACCTGTACTGCAGACAGCCACCAAGGGAAGCAGTTTTTGTGTTGATCTCACTTTGAGCTGAGCAAGATGACAGCCTTTGGCCTGACCTGACAACCTTGCCAAATTGACAGCTTAAATACACCGGATGTGTCTCCAGTCCGTCATGGCACCAGATAGGGTAGGTTTCTATTCGAGTCAATATGTGAACTTACGCTAGATCTGCTCCTTGTTTTGCTGGATGCCTGAGCTGTGATACATCACCATAGGGAAGATTGAGAGTGACTTTCAAAATAAGACAAACTGTATCAAAACCAGATCATATTTAGCTTGACTGCAACAACAAATGGACATAAACCCCCCCAAACAACGCCTCATGGGAGGGATAAAAGCAAGCTTATAAATATATGTTGGGAGAGACTGAAGTTGTCCTTCATTGTACACACTTGAGAACTTATTTGATTCAAAACCTGTAACAGACTCTCACATCACACGAGTTGCGTTAACTTCTGTGAGGTAACTTGGTAACTTTTCAAAACTTTAACCTCTGACTGAAAGTAATGATCCCCCGGTGATGTCAAAGCGTTGGCGTTTCATTTCCAGCACGATCTCCTTTCAACGACACGACTTTTGATTGGAGTCATTGTGGGTGCCAGTTTCAGATGTTTCCATTAAATCTGAAATGGTCGGAAATTACTGTCACGATGACACAGTCATTCAAAGCCAGCGGCTGACACTCTGAAACTGCTGTGCTGTTTACCCAGCCATGATTTGGAGTTAATTAACTGTGCTAATATTTGATATGTAATCTGTATTCATTGTCCAGACTGCTGTCTCTTGTTTGTTTTTTTGCATGACAAGTAGCAATTCATTTCAGGATGAAAAATGCAACACCTCTCCCTCCTGGTGCTGAAACATAATAACTGGATGTTTATGCGGGTACATTTGGGTTTGATGTCATTTTGCTCCCCTCTGGTCCAGTCCAGTTCTAATGAACAGAAGGAGATTGAAACTGTGGTTTAGGATGATTAATTTCTTTCTTTCTGTCCATTTTCATTTTCCCTGAGACGTAGGGACATTTCAACACTACTTCAAGGGATATTCTTACTGTGAGAAAAGAAACTGTATGAAGGCCGCAGAGGCTGTTGACTCATTTTATATGTACCAGAACACCCTTCAGCTCTTTCTTATTACCTGTTCCAAGGTATTCACTGCACAGGGAGGATATGTGCTCCATTCAGTGTGTTTATGGTCAAACGAAGGTTTTTCTTAAAAAAGCTTACTCTCGGGTTTTCATACACAGTCTCCTGCGACAAAGAAGTATGTTGAATAAATCCAACACCTTCTGTTTCATACAAAAGACCAAGGTCTTACTTCAAGTTAGCGTGGTGTCTGAGGAAAGTCTTTGAAAGAGGGACTCACACAGCTTCTCCTTTGTCCAAGGACAGTTTTCATCCGTGGACAGCATGTGTCAACTGGCCTGGCTCAAGACCCACCATCACCCCTCAATGGCAAGCCATGACCCAAATCAAGAAAGACATTAAATTTATTTATAAAAAAAGGTGGTGTAGTTGCACTGATTGGCTGCCTTGCAGAGAAGCTCTATATCTGCCAAGCAGTCCGGTTTAGGTCAGTATGGTTTAGTACCAGTGGGCTCGGTTAAGCCTGATCCTGTTTGCGTTTACACAGCCAACCGTGCCCCTCATGGTAGGCGGTGTGTAAGCTGGACCCCGATAGTTGCATCAGTAATAGAATAGCGTGACGCCATATCAGCGGGACACAGTGTACCCTACTAATAAATAAATGGAGAGAAACGCGACACGGTAAACAAAGAGCAGCAATGGAAGACATCCAGTAACTCATCTTCTGTGTGATTGTCATGAGGCTCTTTGTTACAAAGCACAATCAAGCTTTGTTTCAGAAAAAAACTGTGTGTCATGAGGAGAAACCAGCAGCTGACACACACTGTTAGTGATGGCTCTTTTGACCAATCCACAGACTGCAGTGTTGTAGCTCCACCTCCTTGGGTTGGATTGGTTTAGTCTGGGACCCCAATGGAAGGGTCCCAAAACGTGAGACTGTACATCTTGGTTATTTGGGGGATCTGTCCCAAGATTAGTTAGTGGAAATGCAACAAAATGCGTGGTGTACCAAGATGAACTGAAATGAACCACTTGGGGAAGACGGGGCCTAAGAAGGTCACCCGTTTGAGCTCCATTAATCTATAAACTGCACATAGATGTGAGTGTATGCACGAATAGTTTGTCAGCTTCTATGCGTCAGACCTGTGATGAGCTGGAGACCAGTGTAGGCTGTACCCCACCTCTCACCTGAAGACAGCTTAGATAGGCTTTAGCCACCCACGACCCTGAACAGAACACGCAGTAGGAGATGAACAAATGAAGATGGTGCAGTTTAAATGATGTGCCAACTGCTTAAATGCACAGAGTGCTCATTTTTGCTTGAAGCACAAAGAAATATGACACCTTTTTGACGTCCTCAGGTCTTGAACTTTTCTTCAAGTTGATCTTTGAGAGAAGAGTGTCTTGTTTCCAACTGTGGCTTTAGTTCTGATGGCTTCATACTTTCATTTGTGAACACCTAGCTGCACGAAACACAACCCCCCTCCCCTTATCAATAAAAAAAGACCCATATTTTGCATTTTTTGCCACAACTATGTTTCATAATGATAATAACAAAAAATAAATAAATTAAATACTGTGAAGTTAAAGATGCCACGTAGCATTTCAGGGCTACACCTGCTCTTCTGGAGTGTGAAAGAATGGGGCTCTGTTAAAAAAAAAAAAAATATATATATATATATATACATATATATATATATATATATATATATATATATATATATATATATATATATATATATATATATATATATATATATATATATAATTTTTTTTTAATTAATTTGATTTTTTATTTTTATTTTTATTATCTACAGTTTCACAACGTCAGCCTTTTTTTTTTTTGTTTTAACTGACACCCCTGCTTTCTTTCTGAGCTTCTCAATGTGTCTCAAAAATCAGTTTTTATGAAACTGCGATAACAAAACTGGCCATGTCCGTATCCTGGTTACTCAGTTTGAGCATTTTAGAGGCCTTTCAGTTAGAAATATCAGAATTTAGCTCCTCTTGAAGCGAGTACTTAATATTTCTAGCATCTGGAGCAGTTAAGCAACCAGTGTTGACCTCTCCACCCTCTCAACCCAGCAGCACATACTTTTCTTTCATGTTCCCCAAATGACAACAGAACTGCCACTGAACAGTTGAAAAATGTGGACATTTTCTTCCAAAATGAGCCCTGTATCATTCCCATTAAAATCACTTTTTAATCTTGAGATTTAACAGAGGAGATCCATGATAATGGCATCTTTCTGAAATCCTGATTGGCTCTCTAACTCGCCCAGGGGCAGATTCCTGAGGATTTGGGACTTTGGACATAATTTCCTATAAGATTCTAGAAAAGATTCTCTTTAATGTTGGCCTTTTGTTTGGTTTATTTCAAAGTTATAAATATGCACAGGAATGAATCATTTGTCTGAAACTGACCGAGGGGCCTACAGCCTCTGCTTTTACTTCCAAGATTTGTGTAAAAGGGTCGAATAGGGAAAGAAGTGAGAGGCACTTTGAGTGACTGGAAGACTAAGCACTGTAAGAGCATGTCATTTACCATTCAAAGCCATGAGTCAAACAAGCAAAGCTTCCACCTCTTCCTTTTCTTTGACCGATGAAGCAACAGGCTGTGCACTCCGTGTACTTTCTTGGCAGAAGCGTCATTTTTCCTCTTAGCAAAGCTAGACAAGGCCAATGAGGAAAGAGCGCTGACCATTAGGTGCTCACCCCTAAGCTCACCCAGGCCTCAGGGGGGTGTTCAGTCTTTCCTTCACGCGCCATATAAAGGTCTAAAAATGGACTAGCCTTTTGCCTCAGACTAATTTGTGTTCAGAGCGCCTACTGGGAGTCAATGCCCCTGAAAACACAGCGCACAGGGTAACCAGGACATGCAGGCATTTTCACTGATAAGGTAAGGATGCAGGTAGGGTACTTTACCCTCATGAAAATAGTGCTTTCATCTAACTCAAAACAACCTCTTATTCCTTTGCATTCATGTGGATGCTGAGACCAGTCTTGAGAAAAAAGAGGAACAAGCCTGGATACAGAAGATCGCCACAGGTTGATCACAACATAATGAGTAATTGCAGGAGTGGGAGCTGGCAGCCTTTTAATCGAGGGGATTTGAGTGAAGCCTGCCATAATACAAAAATGTGCAGCAGCTGGCGGGATGCCACCTTCATGCATTAAGTAAAGTGCACTCATGTGCTGGCTGAGTGGGTTAACAAGGCACTCTCAAGTGAAGAATCAACATGCCCAAGAGAGCAAAAGCCCATTCCAGTCCAAGCCTTTCCAAAAAGTCATAAAACTCTCACTGGGAGAGACAAAGCTCTGAACAATAAACCCTGTCACACAAGTTCAGCTGTATGTGCAGGAAAAGGAGTGGTTGATCCCAGGGGCGTCAGGTCTAATCTGTAAAGAAAAAAATCTTAATTTCATTTGATAACTCTATTTTCTACTTGTAGTTTGATTGAGAGACTCTTAAAGATATGCATGTTTAAAAAACACAAACAAAAAACAAAAACCCACACGTGTTTAAAAACACATCAGACTTTCTTCCTGCAGTTATTTTCTGACAGCAGGTAAAAGCAGACACACAAATACAGCAATGACAGGTAGCTGTTGGCAGAGAGCTTATCAGAGCATCAGGCATTTTTTCTTGAGTCTTTTTCAGCTGTGACACTGTTTTTCTGGTCTCTGGTTAAAGTTTTTCTTTTTTTTTTATCCAAGAGGCTAAGCCCTGGTCTTGCTAGCTAATGTAATTTGTGACACGTTTCAGAGTTGGAACACTGTTACAACAGAGAGAGTGCTAACAATTACTGCGATCATAACTGTAGAACAGATGATAGGGAAACACTACATTTTATGATACTTTCAGAGATGCAGAGAAAAATGTCTTCCTTGTGTAAACAAAGAGCAAGAAGCCTCAGAGGCTGATGTATTACAAGAGGTATAAACTTTTACAGAGATCATATTCAGCCCTATGGAATGAATGTTGTTGAGCTGATTAGTGAAAAACCGTCATTATTAGTTTAAAAAAGTAAAGCTCAAAGTGCTCAAAGTGTAGAGATGCAGATTTAATGTTACGAGTTCGCCCTGACTACTATGGCACTTTTACACAGCCAATGTTATTCACCCATTTATTCACTAATGTTCCTACATCTACACACTGCAGACCAACAGTGAGAGCAATCTGGGGTTCAAAGGACACTTTAGCATGTAATTCACTGGGAATTTCTCAAACCCATGTTCATCAAACAAGAACAAATTCTCAAAACAATGTAAAGACAAATAAATCATGATACTCAAACACATTCCCCATTAACTAATCAAACACAAACTTATAGTTAATGTTTTGAAGTGTACGGTTAGTTAGTTTGGATATGGAAATGAAACAACATAAACTAATATGAATAATAAACAAAAACAGATGTAATATGACAGTCAATAACAGGGATCTAATTTTCTTAAAAAGGGAAAAAAAAAATCATACCCCTAATGTCTATCTATGTCTTAGAATACAGAAAAATTACAGCATTATTATTATTTGTTTTGTTTGTTTTGTTTTGATAATTGACCTCACTCTCACTTTGCCACTTGTACTTGTACTTGTACCTGCATTCTGCCTCTGCACCCTCACAGTGCTGGATCAGATAGGTTTCCATTCAACACATCATTCAACTTACTCTGGATTCACTCCATTACAGTCAGGCTGCGTGACTGATCCGTCAGGTGGCTGCTTATACAAAAACATCCTATTTTGCCCGAATGCTGTGACACATCTATTCACCATAGGGAAGATCACGCAGGACAGGAAGTAGTGTGCAGAAACTGCCTAAAGGTGCCCAGTTACTTTCAAAATAAGACGAACCATGTCAGAACCACATCTGGTTTACATTGACTACAACAACAAACAGACTGGAGCCAGACCAGGGCCCTGTTCTACGAAGCAAGTTTAGCCTAGCGAGATAGCCTTGGAGCTACCTCACTGAACTGAGCGCGGTAGCTGGCGGTCTCGCTACACGGTTTCACAACGCTGGTTATCAACCTCATAGGTGGATCCAGCTAGGCAATGAGCGCGTGCACACATATAAGGCGGGGCCCGCTGCATCTGACCAATCGCGACCATGGAGCAGTCTGGAGCGTCAGAGCAGGCCGGAGACAGAAGGACCGCATACTTCACTCAGGAGGAGCAGGAGGTGATCATGAGGAAGTATGACCAGCTGAAACATGTAATTAACGTTAAAAGCAGCACCGTCGCCGCTGTTAAAGCACGGAAGGAGTGCTGGCAGAAAATTGCTGACAGTCTAAATGCGTAAGTGTAGTGCAAAAATAATCTTTTGTGCCATTGTCATCCTGAAATAGCACTGTTCACCATGCACTTTTACTGTAACATGCACCATACCTAATTTATTTCTTAGATGAATTTATTCATTTGTTCATTCCTATCGTGTTTACATTTTTTGTAATATTTGGCCCACATGAGCCCTACATGAATTCCTGTCACAATTTTAATATGGGCAATAAAATATTGTCATGGAACAGAACTGTTGGCATTAAAGATCTTATTACGGAAATGCGAGTTCTTCATCCCCTTTAACTACATGTAGAAAGTGTCATGCACTACCAACCCCTCCCCGGAAAAACTTTCATAAAGGTGGTCATCCGAAAAAGAGAGTGGGTTGGGCTCCGATGTCCACGGGATCCTCTAAGAACGGACAAGCCTTTTTTCGTGAGGGCTCATTGGTCAGTGGGCGGGGTTTTTAAAGTCCGCAAGTTCAATCTAGAACCTAACCTGCCCCGGAGCAGGTTAGCCGTTCAGCGTGTGTTGCCATGGAGACTCGCCTCGCTGAGAAGTGATCCCGTGTCGTAGAACAGGGAATCCGGAACCTATCCTCAAAACTACCTCGCTAGGCAGTAATCCTGCTTCGTAGAACAGGGCCCAGGAGTCAACAGGTTTTAGGTTTAACAGCCCAACATGGATGAAGAGAGACTTATCAATGGAAAGGAAAGAGCAGGAACTCCTCAGTCTGTGACTCCAGCTGTCTGTCAGTCATACAGCTTGTTGGGCTGAACACCCAGCCAGTGTAAGTCAATGAATGCAGTCAAACTGAGCAGAGTTGGACCTGAGACGCATCTGGTGTATTTAGCTGATTTCCTCCTTTGTTGGACCTTTTGTACATGAATTTGCAGAGCTGCTGTTGTCTAGGTGCCAGTAATGGTGTCAGAGCTGTCAAAGGAAAAACTGCAGACATAAAATTCTTAAAATTCTGTCATGATTATTCTGTATCTTAGTTCAAGGACTTCAAATTTTCAGTGTGTGCTTTGCTCTTGTTGCTCTAAACAACTAAAAGGTGACATAATGCTTCTTGAGGAATGAATGCTACATTAATCCCTCCATTAGATCTCTTTGCAGGACCCAGCACAGGAAAAATAAACCAAGCCTCTCTTCGACCAGCTCTGTACTTTTACATTTGATTTCCCTCTGGATCTTAAGGGCCTGTTATCTCACGTCCTTTGCAACCTTGTGAACCGTGGAAGTGACTTTCTTGTTAGGGCTGATATTGGAGGGTGAAGAAATAACCACACTTCTCGAAATAAACAGGCCAGCAAGTAATATCTGCTTACACAGTCTGGGCACTGAGAAGGGATTTTTGCAGTCTTATAGATCTTTGCATGTTTTACACGTCTCAGTCAGATCATATCTTAGTGTGTTAGATCATGCTGAGGCATGCTCAGTCATTCTCCCTGTGTTGGCAGACACAGCTGGGTGACGGGCAAAAGGTTATTTCCCTAAATTCTTTTCATGTCTTTCTGTTTGCAAGACTCTAGGCCAAAACACAATTAACACCATCATCATCACCATCATCATCATCATCGTCTAGGTATGACAGCTGTAATACACCAGATGCAGCTGTGGTCCGGCTCCACTCCATCACAGCAACAGACCAGATAGGTTTCCGTTCAAGTCAATGTGTCACTTCATGTCGTTGGAGTCTGTCCGAGTGCCTGGTCTGTCATATTGCAGGTAATCAAACAATGTACTTTTATAGCTACCAATTTGACAAAACTCTGTCATAAGTACCAGGTACCGATTCACTTAAAATCAAAAGGTACCAAGTTTAAGTACCCAAATGCATCCTTGTGATTGTGAGGGAGTGGAAGAGTAGGCGATTTTCCATGCTGGACATGAACACAGCATGCAAGGTAATACATTGAAGAAAAAATATGTTAAATTATTTTTTTTTTTTAATATTTCATTATCAAACAAATTGATATTTTCTAACCACATAAACAAAAAAAAAGCACTAAAAATGGTACCATTGAGTACCTGTTACCAATTGCCAGGTACTGGGCATCGGTACCTTATCAGTTCAAATGTGAAAGGTACTCCTCCCTGGGTAATACACGGCTATCCTATTTTGGTTTAACGTGGAGTTGTGACATGGTAATTCAGCAAAGGGCAGATCAGGACAGGAAGTCATGACTGGAAACTACCTAAAACACTTAGTGACTTTCAAAATAAGACAAACCATGTCAGGACCAGTTCATATTCAGATTGACTACAATGGCAACGGACATAATGAGCAGAGCAAGACCAGGAGTCAACAGGTTTAAGGTTTTACAGCCCAACATGAATGAAGAGAGACCTATCAATGGAGTGGGAAGTGTGGGAACTCCTCGGTCTGTGACTCCAGCTGTCTGTCAGTCATGAAGCTTGTCGGAACAAGCAAGGTGTGTGTTGGCAAATGCAGTCAACATGCAACATAGACGAACTGCAGATGTGTCAGGTGTATTTTAGGCGTGATTATTAATCTTAAGCATCATCTTTGGGGATAAACCCCACTTGGCAATGCCAGGATAGGGCGAAAGCTCTCTACAGCTTGGGGTGGACACGGACTGTTAAGCAAACTGAACAAAGTATTAGGACAGTGAGGGCATTTTGTACTTAGATATCATTAAAGCGATTTACTTTGAGATTCAGACCTCAAGACGTCGCAGACAGCAAATTGCACTATTAGTGGCTTCAACCCATTTTTGGTGAATTTCAGAGTTTTTACTCGGACAACTTTCTCTCTGGTGGAAAATCAGTTCACAGTCTGTCCAGTTACATCAATCATAAGAGGAAAAGAAAAGAAAAGGTCACAGGCAGCATTAACACCTGTGGTAACTTCTGGTGTTGAGAAAAGAAGTGACTGCAGAAGTGCAGAAAACTGGAGCTCTCTGAGCGTTGATGTTGACTTGTTTTTTTTAGATAATTTCAAGTGGTTAGTATTGCGTCAGTAGAAGCATGACTGACTCAACCAACAGGTCTCACTGCAGCTGTTAGAGAGGAAGCTAAAAGGCTGAGTCTTACAGTCTTATGTCGTCCAAAATTAAGAGTCAGCACCCATCAGCAGGACGGTGACCGCTGTTGTTAGGCTTCAACTTCTCTCCAAAGACAGATATCACAGAGACTGCCCTATGTTTACAGTCTAGACTCAAACGTGACCATGGAGACAAATCTGTTGTGAGGATCTCAGTTTGAAAACATTTTTCCAATAGATAAGAGTTGTTAAAAAAGAAGCACATTCATTTCCAGATGTGTTAAAAATAAACATTTAAAATTGACTGATCAAGTGGGAATCATTGTTTTATGTTTGTTTCACACCACAGGAGATGCATTGTTTATTTTCCCGGGGTCACCAGACATTTAGACTTATTTCACTTCTACAAAGCAGTTGCTGAACTTGTGCACTAGTTTGGCTGACAGATGTTTTGGCCTGGGATTCTTTTTTTTTTTATGTGGTGATTAAACTATCCAGTTTTGATTTCTAGAGCTGGTCGCAAAGAGATATTTTTAAAGCAGGATTTTAAAGTGCTGCGCTTTCAACAGGGCAACAAAGGTACACAGTTAGTTAATGTTGCATGTAGTTGCAGCAAGTATAAGCTTAGTAAAATAAATGTTCCTGCATCCAGCAGCTGTGCTAACACAAGATTAAACAAAACAAAATAAAAGAGACCTGAAGATGGTGTGGTTGCTCAGGGCAATCTGCAGAGTTTAAAACTTGATCCTAAACCTAAACAAATGCATCACTTTTGTGGAGATGCCCTGGGTTTCTGCACATTTAGAGAATGATCCTGACAGATTAATGTATGTACATATAAAAGAAGCATGCCTCTGTAGTCTTGATACACTGGTTGTTAGTTATTCTTTTCCCTTTTTTGTTATTTCTCACTGTAGAATAGTTTCCCATTCAGTTATTCATTGGCGATATCTCCAAAACAAAGCAAAGAAGCCAATCTGTCCAACACAGCTAACCTTTGTGCATGTGCGCAGTTAGTGTGATGTTATTATCTACTTTTTCTGCCTCACAGTAGAAATTCTTCTAACTGCATTGGCTGCATTGTGCAAAATGAAATAAAAAATGAGTCATTTACAGCTACGGCTAAACTGCACGTCTGCTGAAACGATCCACTCAAACGGATACTTCTTGTTAAACTCCTACGTGAGTGCAAGAAACCAAGTGAACCAGGAAGTGTGATGTGCTTGACTACTCTCATTACTATGAAGAACAATCCAGTCACCCATGCATGTTTCAAGTACCAGATAACACAATAACAGAATGTTTTCATGTTGTTTTCAAATTTGAAACAGAGATAAGAAACAACTGGTTTCATTCTAAAATACTGACATTTGAGAAAGATCACAAAATTTGTTTATCACCTCTTGGGAAATGATGAAATAATTCCAAACAGTTTTATTGGATAAAAATGAAAAACAATACAGTGACAGCAGTGGGCAGTGGAAATTATCTTGAGGAAAACTGGGCTTCCTCTGTTCTGCCCTGCATTTTAAAGCAGATGTGAGGATTTTTCATTCAGCCTGCTCCCAGTGGAAACTGTAGATGTCAGAGCTACCCTGGATTTTAAAAAAAAAGTAGTTCTTTAAAATCTAAATTAAACTGTAAACAGAAAAATAAGCCCGGTTGTTGCAATGAACATTAAAACATGGAAAAAAAGCATCATTTATTTTTTACATGTTAAAAAATAAACCAGATATGTCTTTAAAGACAAACAAAAGACATTAGTACTAGGCACACTTTACAGTGAAACACCAGCACTGCTGTGACAACAAGCTATTAAATGTGCTTCTTTATCCAACTTTAGTTTATCTGGTTTGAGAGAAATAAAAAAATACTAACTTCTGTAATTCTAAATTCAGTTTTTACTTTGTGAAGTTGAAAACACAGTTGTTATTACACCAAGATTAGGATGACATTATGACGCTTTAGACTTAATAAATGGAGTAAATAACGTGCAAGTTTAGATTACAAATAAATAACTGTGACCTTTACTAATTAAAGGGATAGTTCAGTTTTTTTTAAGTTGGGTTGTATGAGCTCTATGTGACCACTAAGGATATTAGATACAGTAGAAATTTGTCTCCTCTCCCTCAGTAAGACACAGTCTGTAATCGCTGGTGACAAGGAAATAGGCGCTAACAGGGAGAGACCATACCAGATTCAAAGGCTATTTTCCCTGCCTACAAGAACTAAAATCAAAAAGTAATACCACAGTTTAAGAGCACGCAACAAAAAAATATTTTTTAAGTGCATTAAGTCTTCGGAAATATAAACACTTATAAACATGTTTCCTCTGTATTCCTTTCAGTCGCCATCTGTAGCAGCTCTTCTTTTGTGTGCTCCGGTTCATACAGGTATCCTTTTGGTTCCAAAGTGAATGAAACTTCATCGTCGCTGTCATAGTCACTCATTTTGAATTTCCTACGCTGCCTCACAATCCTTAGAGTACAAACAAAAGAATTACGATACTTGATCAAACTTACACGAGACTACAACCGGCGCCAAAGCATAGCTTGTTTACATTCCCTACAGCTGAAAGGAGGAGGGGGGACGGAGCGCACTAGCGCTGGGCGGAAGGATAAATGACCAGTTAGTTTGGTCCGGTTAAATGTTTCTATTTCCGAAGACTTAATGCACTTAAAAAATATTTTATGTAGCGTACTCTTAAACTGTTGTATTACTTTTTGATTTTAGTTCTTGTAGGCAGAGAAAATAGCCTTTGAATTTGGTACAGTCTCTCCCTGTTAGCATCTATTTCCTCGTCACAATCGATTACAGACTGTGTCTTACTGAGGGAGAGGAGACAACTTTCTACTGTATCTAATGTCCTTAGTGGTCACATAGAGCTCATACAACCCTACTTCAAAAAAACTGAACTATCCCTTTAACAACCCAATACAAAATGATTATTATTATAATAAATTTGGTGCAGTTCTCTGTCTGGACCACAGACCGTATAATTAATGGACCTAGTCTCCCTGACGTCACCTTTTTGTTTCTGAAGCGGATTTCGATGCACTTGCATAAGGAGAGGGTCATCATTGGGGTGGGAGTCCAGGGAACTCCCCAGTCTTGCAGGACTCCAGCTGTTATGCCTGGTGTCCTGCAATGTACTGGATTGAACACACAGCCGCTGTGAGTTGACATACGCAGTCAACACACAACAGAGCGGAGCCGGACCAGAGACGCATTTTGTGTATTTGGGCCATCATACCAAGGGACAACATCCAGTTACTAAAAATGAAGCCTTTGTGGAAGTGCTAGAAGACCGGAAGTCACATACACACCCAGCCATAAAAACTGACCTTAGGCATTAAAAAGCAAATTTACACCCTGGTTTAAAATTTGATTTTTTCTAACTCTGTGGTTTATAAGTTATTGGGATCATTTGATTGTCCAGTCAGAGACAGGGCTCATATCACGTGACTGGCGGTAGACCTGTAGCTGTTCAAAAGGAAGCTCACAGCTGGCTTCATAGCAAATGTGTGTGTCTGGGGATTGCCTTCATTTAACGGTTTTAGGAACAGAGGGGTGATGTCGCAGAGACTATGTCCATATTTTATACAGTCTATGAATCATACTCAGCAGCTTGTGTTCCTCTTTGGCTCGGTGATGTATCTGGTCCAAGATAGTGTTTTGTTTGGTGGTTAACCCTCTCGCATAGCTTTTTACTCAGTATTATGTACCAAAATGTGAGGGCAGCTGTAACTCTTTACAAACAGGTAAGGAGTCTGTTAACATCTCAAAGCCTCAGTGAGGAACTTTCTGTTGGTGTTTATTATAGCGCCCCATGTGGACAAAATGATATCTTATGCATTTTTGCTAATGTTGTCCTGCATGGACAACAACTCTACCTGCTATTGGCTTTAATGACTTGAATGACTTCTTTCTTCAGATCATACAAAGGTATTTGTGTCAGATGAGAAGTTAATTTCCAGTTGAAAACTTGTGATAATTTTTGGCTTTTAGGAAAATTATGATAAAATTGACCAATGTAAACAACAGACGTTCATTTTAGATCCAAATCTGAGGTCTAAACATAATGTTTCTCAATTAATCTCTTTAATTGATATATTTAAAAGAACACTTCACACGTTCAAGGCAAACAGATGTTTCCCCTTTATAAATCAAACACTTGAACAGGAAGTAAAGTCTGGATTTGAAATGAAGTTACATGTTATTTAAAGCACAACTGGCTGTAAAACCTCATGGTTTAGGGAGAGTGAAGGTTGACAGGGTCCGCCCACATGACTTTGCCTCTTTGACGCTTTTTGCCTCCCGTCCTTCAAACCCCCACTCACCTTCTCCCAGTCCCCTGCTCCAGCTTGACTGAAGAATTACTGTATTTGGTGCAATTTGATGGACTGCTGAACTGTGAATATGCTTCAGCTCCAGACAGCTGTCTTGCCCAGAGTGAAATGTGATGGATGGGCAGGAGAGCAAGAGGGACATATGGAAATGACCAGGCATGGAAGGAAAGAAAAATTCAGTGTGCCTTTGTTTCTCTAACCTCAGACCACACACAGGCTCTTGTTTGCTACATTTCCCAGTCCTTTGACTGTTCCTGCCAAAAAATGGACAGTGCCGGCTGTTTTACTTCCAATAAATCAATATCAGTGTGCTTTCATTTCTTGCACCTACCTCAGACTCAGATTTCATCAGGGAAATGTAACATTCCTCTTTGGCATTCAGCAATATTGATCAAAATAAGCAACAACTGAACTCATTGGGATGCATTAATCACACTAGTGGTGACATCTGCTCTGACTCCATAAGCAGCGCGGGGTCACAGAGGAAAGCTGGGTGGTGCTGCGGTGACAGAAGCTAAAGATCAGGATTGACAAAGTGGATCACCATCCCAGATAGAGTGGCAGCTAAGCATAATTTCCCCAATAACTCACCATATCTGGCATCGCCTTAGTCAGCAGAAGGCGCGCTAGCCATCAATCCAATTGGAGAAGATTGATCCACTGAGTGTGTTTGCATGTGACTGTGTGAGGAAAATGTAGAGGCAGAAGAGGAAGAGAGAGAGGAAAAGAAAGACAGCGTTTGAGCGGTGCCTCTGCGGATGAGGCTGGCAGGATCTCCAAACAGCTTTTTTTGGCGTTTTTCATTGTGAGAGCAAATAGTGTGTACCGTGTGTGTCGTGTGTGCAACCAAAGAGAGATGTGCCGGAGCTTGTGGGTGTCAAGGAGCCTTCAGCGGAGTCTTGACACACCAAGCTAAAGTTGAGGAGGGGACTGCAGGCTGCTGTGAGTGTTGGCTGTTGGAAAGGTCACTTGCAGCTCCAGCCCCTTACAGCCTCCTCCAATAGGACCTGCTATGAACCTAAATATAGCTCATTTTCTACCGGGGAGACACTTCAAAATGGAGATAGATTTCTACACAAATGCAGAAAAAAATGACCTTTAACAGGTCAAACTCACAGCTAGTAGCATGAAGCAGCTGGTTTAGAGTCTGAGTATATGAGAATAAAGAAACGGCCGTCAAGTTGACCAAATAACCCACTGCAGTTGTCCTGTGTGGTATGATTTGTTGGATGATTTTGTTTCTTGTTTTTAGATATTTCTTGTGGTGTCCCCCAGGGATTAGTGTTGGGCTCCGAATTCTTCGTATTGTGTAATGTATTGTTAATGACATACATGTAAGGTATCATGTGTATTGAAATTGATATTAATTGCTGATGGTACAAGTATTTTCTGCTCTGGAGAGAACTTGGTGATATTCCTAAAATGCACTTCTTCAGAAATGAAAAGAATACAATCATGGTTTGATAAAAACGAACTATCATTGAACTTAAAATTAAAATAATGTTTTTTGTAGGTCAGCAACAATGAATCGATGTAAAAAAAATGGATTGGTAATGCGTCCACAATGTTTTTCCATTGCACTGTGCTGAGCCATTGCTGTGCTAGTTTATGTTTTCTTTCTTTTTTTTTTTTTTTTTTTTTTTTTTGTCTGATTACTCGAGGTTGGCAACTGGCTGTAGGTGCTTTACTGCCCCCTACTTGACTGGAGTGTAGCTTACCTGGGCTGGTTCTACTGTATGCTTCACATGTAAACACATCAGAGTGGCAGAGGAGAAGCCGAGCAGGTTGCCGTGCCGCTGAAAAAATTCCAGAGTTTGGGAGTATTTCAGGCTGAGTAAAAGCACACAGCATTTTAATTGCAACATTTGCAAAGATGACCTCGTATGACAAAACGCAAACATGTTGGGCTCATTGATGAAAAGCTGGGGAGCTCACAGCGAGGTGAGGAGCTACAAAATCTTACATGCACTCTTTTATGTGTTGTGAAATGCATGGTATGTCTTTAAGGACTCGTTTAGTCTTTTAATTAGACCGTCACCCCGTTTGAAAACCACAAGGAGTTTATAAAACCAATGTTAGCATTAGTGTTAGCTGCTACAGATAGTGGAAAGGCGGAGGGGGTGTACTGTTTGACCTGCAAGTGAAAAGATTGAGGACCCTTTTTTTTTTTTTTTTTTTTTGCCTTTTCGGCCCACTAATTTCTTGATCTGATGACTTAAAATAGATTTTCTATTAAGTTGTCCATATTGGTGATTCTTTAAGTGACCAACATTCATGACATTCGTGTTATTTTTTTCTCATTATTTATCAATTCATCGTAAATATAGGAGAGTAATCGATAACTAAAATAAATGTTAGTTGCAGCCCTAATTATTTGGTAACTCAAGAAAAAACAAGAACATTGAATTAGAGTTAGATTGTGTAAAAAATGAGTTGGTAAAAATACATTTCTTGGAATAAAAATGACTGACAAATTAAGCTGAAATTCTCAGATAAAACATTTACAGACCGAAATATCAAAAAGCATTTCAATACCGATCAAAGACCATGACACACTGTACTGTTGTCTGGTTTTACCATATTTACGTTACTGTGCTGAGGTTTGGAGCAACACATACAAATGTTTGCTGCATTCATTATCCATACTTCAAAAATGTGCTATAAAAATTATTCGTAAATTCAGACACCTGGATCACACCAACCTGTTATTTCTGCAGTCAAATCTCCCCAAATTTACAGGTACTGTTGAATATCAAACTGCAACAGTCATGTTCAAGGCAAAATGCCATTTACTACCTTTGAATATTCAGAAACTGTTAGATGATGTGATGGAGGTTTTAATCCAAGGGGAGGATTTAATCTGAAGACACTTGATGTTAGAACAACAATCAGGACCTCTTTTTGTTTTTTTTTTCTTGCTTTTTATTTTCTTTTACAATTTTCAAAATGTACAATTTCAACCAATAGGCTAAATCAAAGAAACAAACAAAAAAAGCTCAAAGTAGACTTCTCAGCTGAAGAAGATACTGATACCTTCTGGCATACAGCTTGTTATTGTGTGCTTTGACAGAAAAACATTCAGCAGAATGACATTTTAAGGATGTAGGGTATTTTAAGTAGAGGTATGAGTTTCATTTTTGAATAGATCTTGTACATTTCCCATTTATTCACATCCCCATCCTTCCTAATACCTCTTTAATGTATGATCATCAATAACTTCAGAGGAGGTTCTAATAATTCCCCCGAGAACGCTCCGTTGGTTTTTGAAAAAAAGTCAATTGAAGGATTTTTTAATGGGCACCCTGCCATTTTAATTTATCAAGTGTATTATGCATTGTAGAACATGAGCCTTACAGGAAGTCTGGGGCTTTTTAGGGAATTGCTTAACAATGTGCTGCACAGAGAAGTATGAAGCAACTAGAGCACGTACTCTGGAAACATGGGCGTGAACCTTTTCATGGAGGCATAGTTGACAGATTTTCCCATTCGGATTGTAGTGCGATATCCCGACTGTCTGTTAGGAGTGTCCCAGAGTGCTGCCATTTGATGAGATTATGAATTATTTGAGTCTGCTTCCTTTCAGAAGCTACATTCAAAATTCAACACAGCAGAAGGGAAAAGGATAGCACCAAGCACCTGGGAAACAAATGATTTCTTAATCCTTTTAACTTCACAAAAATAGAAAAAGGAAAAAAAGATAAATGTTGGAAATTTCAGATTCAGTTGTCTCTATAATTAATCATAACGACATGATGTAAAAAGGCTGAAGCCTGATGCCATTAACTCATTCAGAGGGGTGTGAAACCAGGGCAGCAGATGGATATTTCTCCAGGGGGAGAATAGATACTACCCCAGTGCGCTTATGTCAATACATTTCTTCATCAGAATGCATGCAGAGTCTGAGCCATATTTTTCAAATGGGCACAAAACATAGCATTAGCTTCTGTACATGCCATTAGCTTTCCCATTTGATTAACCAACTCTTTGAAAATGACCAATTTTTCTTTCATCTCCCTGTGATTGTGTTTGGTTGTAATGCCTGGTGTCTGAAGTGACATGACTGAGTTTTCTTTCTGCAATCTGTTAAAGGTACAATGGAGGGCTGAACAGTTCGTAGCATGACTAGGACGGAGTTGTGCCATAGTGATGAAACTTGGAATACATTAAATTCAACATTTCGTGACACTTACGGCATGGCTTATTTTTCAGTCGATATTTTCTTGGGTTGATGCTGTGACAGGACGTCCGTACATTGGGTCATCTCTTTTTTTGTTTTTGTTTGTTAATGATAAGCCTTTTATATCAGTGTTAAAGTCTTAGTCTCATTCTGCTGTAGGAAGATTGTCAACTTGTACCACCATGTATCCACTAAAGCACAGAATGGACAAACTTCCTATAGGTCTAATATTCGCATATTCAGTGAGTGACCACCAAATGGTGGGAAGAAGAGTATGTGTGCTGTAATGTGCAGAGAAATTCATAACAATGGTTCTTTTTACAGTAAACACAAGACATTCACATCATCACACACGGCACCTTTAAAAGCTGTTTCCATGACACCAGGGTCAGACCTTTTACTCTGCTTATCCAGCTCACTTCAGTGCAATTAACAGTGAGCAGAGTTTGTTTATAAAAATAGCAAAATACTGCATATGTTACTCTTCATGACTTTATTGAAGGAGTGCAGTTATTTTGCTGCCATCCGCTGGCTTACCCTTTGTACTGAAGCAGCAGATGAAGAAAATGATGGAGCCCAGGGTCGGAATTACAAGGCAGATCCCAGACTTTTGGCATTAAGAACATTTTTACTTTAGTTTTTATTCAGCTCATTCATGCATGAGCAGAAAAATATTTGATCAATGGAATGAAATGACTTTTCTTTTTGGAATTAATTTTAAAACTCTTATTTATTGATAGTTAGACCTCCTCCTAGTAGAAAGTGATGGTCTCTCTGGTACCCTCCACTGACCAGTCAGACCATCAGAATGGTCGAGCTGATTGTCTGGTCTGATTTTCTTGTGAAGTGTGTTGAAAGGGTCTTGTCCTCTTTGATCCTCTCAGAACAGGATCAGGGTGGCACAGTTTTAAAGCCATAAGTTTTAAAATTGTCCGGTATTGACAATCAGGTATGCAAGGGACAGAGTATACACTCTGTGGATTGTCAGGAAGAACAAAGTGATGATAGAACACAGACTGGGGTGAGAAGCAACACATATCAAGAGCCGGCTTATTGATTCGTGCCTGCAACACAACTGTTTATGCACCATGCCCTTTAGAGGTGCTTTTCAACCACAAGAACTTTGTACTTATTTGACCAAAGGAGCTAGGATCAAAATTTTGTTCTGGGATATTGATTCATCCCCCAAAAACAGCTCTACCTGGGGGTAGTATTTTAAAGGTATTTCTCTGCCTCCATCAACAGTAAGATGACGCCCAGCTGTGATTGTCTTGGTTTAATAACTCCTAAACAATGGTCCTCTTTGAGCCTGACAGTGTGAATGTGTCTCCGTCAGCTCCAAGTTTTACAGTTTAAAGTGTGACCCTGAAAACTGGAGACCCTCAGGTGATTATGTCAGTGGAGATCCGAATTACAACAGCTGTTTGAGCATAGAGGAAGTCCTCTTGGGTTCCTTAAGTTTTGCTGAATAAATGTGTATCAACACTTTCTCATTTGATAAGAATTTGAAAATAATCCAAACACTTTGCTCTTGCACTTGTCACACATAAAGTGTCATTGTCTCACTGCCCTCTTCTGCTGTATCAGTGCATTGCAAGTTTTTTTTTTTTTTTTTGTCGCAAGTGGCCTTATTTTCATGCAAATATTTGGTTGAAACGCAGACAAACAATGGGCCGCCATGGAGCCATGCAGTTCATTGGATGTTTAACCAGGAACTACACATAGACTGTATAAAACATGAACGTAGTATTACCGACGTCACCCGTCTGTTTCTGAAACGGAAAACGAAGCACATCGGCTATAGCGGCCATATTGGTAGTGGCAAGGGCTTGCCTACAGCCATAGGACGCCTGTCGGTCACGTGACCCTCAGCTGTGCCTTTTATTGGGGGAGCTCGCCATCTTAATATCCTCCAAACGGTCGAGTTAGAAAAACATTCACCCCCGTACAGTGGGTGCCAGTAGTAAAATTAGCGACTCAGACAGGAGGCGTTTTTTGAATTTCTGCTTTGAAAATGGCTTATTTTGGCTTGGTGTGTATGTAACTTCCTCTACTTTTGGTTCCAGCCTCAAGCAGACACTCGAGAAACAGCAGGTTTTAGCACTTCCGCATTGTCTCATATTCCCGAACCGGAGGTTGCCTCTTGGAACTACATTTTTCCTGGACCTTCTGGTCAAAAAGCACACTAAAGCATGCGGTTAAAGCTAAAAAAGCTTACTCTTAGCAGCTATTCATGTTTAGCTCCACACCTGTTGTCTGACATGTTTGTTAAATCTTAATTCGTGTTTGACAGCCAAAGAGAAATTTCCAGTTCTGAGACTGAAGTTCCATTAAAAAAAACTGTCACTGATTGTCATTATATGTAGTCTCTCTCATATTTTCCTCTTCTGTTTGTTGTTTCTCTTTGAAACTGTGTTAATGTGTGACAGGCTTAGGGTTGGAAAGTCAAGGCAGTGACACAGACTTCAATGCTCTTCCATTTAGTTGACATTACATTTCTTTTTAACTGTTTTCCTCACACACATTCAGTGACATGCTGAGTTTCACATCTTGTGAACATGGCAGATGTGAATGGAGGTCATTTAGTTTGACATCCATGCTGCTGTTGTGACCCTCCGGCTTGAAAAAAGGTTGTGTTCGGCTGTTACCCTTTTATCTCCAATCTCTTAGAAAATATAATCAAAAGCACGCTGTAAAGCCTGTGAAGCTTTTCGCAATTTACTAAAGGCATCAGAGTGAAAAGGCATTATCTGCAGACATGACTCTGTGCACTAAACGTACAAAAACCTGATGGTATTATTGGATACATTGGTTGAATTAGAGCAATACTTGATTCATTTGTTGTTATAGAAATCATGAAGTGAATGAACAGATGAAAAACAAGCCCTGCTTCCTGAGTGTAACAGTGACTAAGAGCAGGTAAGATTTGATTAGAAATGCACTTTGCAACATTGCCGAGTCAGGCAGTTCAAGCACAACAGTGAGTATTAGAAATGAAAGCCTAAATGAAGCATTGATTTTTGGGGAAATTGCAGCTCTGTTTCAGTAAATGGCAGCATAAAACCGGTTTTAAAACAAGATGCAAATTTACAAACGTGCACCTCTTGGTTCTCATGGTCCGGCTGCTTTGGTTAATTGATTTTTACAAAGAAGATAAATGCTCTTATCCGGGGTTTATGAGAAAACACGCAGCAGTTCATCTCTTCCCTGTCCCGTAAAGACACAAGGATTCATGGCTCTGAGTTTTACTCTCTACTTTACTCTGAATGTTTTGTTTTCTCTCTTCACACATTGCTCTCCTGTGTTTACCATAATTCAGCAAACCCCTTTGGGCTGGCAGCCAGCTTTTAGCACCTTTTTAAGTCCCTGAATACAAAACACATGAACTGAAGGATGATAGGACTTTTTCTTGAAACCCATGATTTTTTATTTAGGAGGAGAAATTTGTCAACTCTTAAATCGTTTGAGATTTTTATTAGATGCATGCCTCTTTAAAAGGAAGAAGAAAAATCCGCTGAGTGGACTGACTCCATCTGCAGTTTCACAGAATGAATTCTGGTCAAAACAACTTGCAGGACTAAAACCGCAGTGATCCAGTTTGTGATCCTGTGAAATGGCAGGCATTTTATCTTTTTAATGCTGCTTTGAGGCTGTGTTGTGGTTTGTTGTTGGAGATTAAATCAGCTGAGTGGACCTCCATCCACACCTGCCTCCATTATCTGACAGGGGGGTGGGTTTGAAGCTTCACTCAGGCTGAACTGTGTCTTTCCAAATGGACTGAATCAGAAGCAGCAGATAAACTATCAGCTTTGAAACCATTAATTCAGTCTGTCTTGGTAATGAGTCATGGTAGTCCAAATGTGTTACGCTCTTTCTCTGGTCTGTTTCTCAGATTTTAGAGTGGGCCCCCATGCAATAATTCAACTCAAACTCGTTACAAGCAAAACCAAAGACTGTGATGAATAGACGTATTCTCTGTGATGTCACCCATCTGCTTCTGATACAGAGCTTTGAAGCATATCGTTGACAGCAGCTGAAAACAAGGTGGGCTTCGAGCCTCCACATTGACAGCTACAGGGCAGTCAGCTCTGCTTCTGATTGGGTGAACTCATGACCTTAATATCTTATAAACTGCAGAGTTAGAAGCCCCTGTATGTGATGATAGAGAAATTAGCAATTCAGATGAAAATACTGTTTTGTACCAGGCTGTAAACTTGTTTATTTCTGGAGCCAGCCTCAAGCAGACACTCACCAAACTGCAGATATTAGGGCATTGTCTCATAATTTTAGACCAGAAGATTCTGCTTTACACAGATGGCTAGGATGGTATTTTGAAGCCTAGCTTGATATATTTGATGGACTGTTAATGTATTTTTATTTGAGAGTATTCAGGATAAATAAGCATCTGAATTCATTTCTTATCCTAATATAATATGTCTCATCTATGAATAAAAATACATGTTTTACAGAGTTTGTTTCGTCTGTGGGTATGTGCTCGGCTGAGTTTTCTGTTCATCCATATCAAGTATGCAAATTTTGCGAAGCGTAAAGGGACTGTGAGTCTCCCTTCTAGATAGGTCTGATCCTAATCGCCAGCTTAAAATGAGAATATCAGCGCCAGTATAGGTTATTTCTAAATGCTATATCTCTGTATTCTGATTGGGTCATACAGGACCAGACTGATTTGTGGCACGACTAAGTCTCTATGACAACGCGATGCTGACTAAAGGAGTTTAGTAGTGAGAAGGATATCTGTGTTTTTCTCTGCTGAAAATGATTTCTCGGATTAGTTAAGTACATGACAGTGGGGAGCAAGTGCTCATGGGAAGTCCCTGTCCCAGAAAAAACATCACCAATTCTGGCCAGAGGTGGTGCTGCTATCCACTTTAAACAGATACTCCTTACAGTCTCTTTAACTATTGCCACAATATCCTAAACCATAAATAAATAAATAAATAAATAAATAAATAAATAAATGCATGAGCAGATTTGTCATCAAATCTGAAATCGCACTACTGGCTTCATTTTAAGTGGATTTTTTAACGTAAAAAGTGTTTTACTGTTATAACCCGTTACATACTGTGTTTTTTTTTCTTTATTTGTTCTAGTATCTCACTGTCAGCAGCAAAGGATTGTAAGAAGAGGAAGAAAAAAAACTGTACATTTGAATAGATTAATTAAACAATAAGTGAAGATATAGTCATAATTCTGTAAAAAAAAAAATAAATGTCAGCCTGTTTACAGTGCACACTTAGATCTGTTTACAGAGATTAATAAATCATTGCTTGGCCCCATTTTCATGACTGAACACATCTTGTTCTGCCTGTTTTTGCTCTCCATATAGACTGTTTTTTCTCCATGCACCAAAGCCTGCTGATATGTGATTGGATAACACTACTCAGAATACAAAAGTGCCACAAAAAGAAACCAGAAAAACACCATACTGAAAATGTTAGCCATTCAGAAATGATAGCTCTATTTACTTGTTGGTTTCTTGTTTTGAGCTGTTTTATTCTATTTATTTCAAATGTATCAAAAAAGAGTTGGTGATTCTAACCCACTCCGTCAGTCCTGGACATTTTTTCTTTAGTTTTCTGGAGAGAAAAGCACCTTCTAGTCTTTTAAATCTATGGTTAAAATAAATTAGTTTTTAGGACAGAGTGCTGCATGGTTACACATAATAGTGAATTTAACCAAAGTAAAAAGCATCCTTTCTTTTGTTTCACACAGAATGCTCCTAAATGAAATCCCCCTTTAATTTGACCACCGAAGCCACCACACACTGCAGCTCAAGTGCCAGATTTAATTGAGAAGAGATGTCAGCGTCTGCATCGGCACTCTGAGCCAGAGCCATCCTCAGAGTCTGCTGAGAGTCAGCAAAGTCAATGAAAGCCTTGAACTTTCAGACAGCATGAAAGAAATGAAGGCAGGCGATAGAGATAGGGGGCAGGAGAATGGCCAAGAGGGGGAAGACGGCAGGGAGACACGGGGGAGGGAGTGGGGGAGAAAAGAGAGCAGAGAGCGCGGGGGAGAGTGGTCAGAGAGTGTGAGTAGAGGGTAGATATGTCCCCATTCAACTGCAAGTGAGCCCCTGTGCTGCAGAACCACTCCTGATCCAAGACGAGCCGACAGTCCCCCCCTCCGAGAGAGTTAAGGCCTATAATCCTGCAAGTTGATAATGAGAGTTCAACCTCAATGATACATCAGCTCAATGGAGAAACTTAACAGCAGAGGCATCATTCTTCATCGCAGAACCCTGACACTTTTATTACCCCGCTTTTCTGAGGATCCCTATTTATAGCTTGGTAATGCTGCTGTAGATATAACGAGAGCAGCAGCCAAGAGAGGCAGCTGAAAAGTAAGTTTAATAGTGCAGCACTCAGTGAAGTTCTGCTTTCATGATTCAGACGCACCGGTGCACAAAGGAGGTGGATGCGAAACACATGCAGGCTCTAAACACAAACACAAAAACTGGCAGCATGAAGCGACGTCAGCGAACAAATACGGCTCTGCATGCTGAAAACATATGTCTCATTTCTGACTGATCAATTTAGAAATGAAACAGCATCAAATGGATCCTCCATCTCCACCGATTTTCTCCCTGATCTCCTTCTCTGCCTCTCTTTGTCTCCCCACTGCAAAAACAACAACAACAACAACCGCAGCAGTAAAAGTAGAACAAGCTTTGCTTTGCGAGGTGCTCTTTTTTTAGGGGGGGTGAGAAATTTCCCCTCCTCAGTGGTTTCAGAAATTAGGGATTCATCAGCAGCATCCAATGCGTCTCAGCGGTGGACAGAAAAAAATAAATAAATAAACATCATGCCTCTGTTGTAACGATTACTTCAGGCTTTCACTATCTCCCGAGTAAGCCTGAAGGGAAGGAGAAAAAAAAGGCGCTGATCGAGTCTCCTAATGAGACCTAATGGTCCTAATTCTGTGCATCAATAGAGAATCCTTTATTTTCTTTCTGCATTCAAGGCAACAAAGCAGATTAAGCTCCCAAAACAACAGGGAGTGCAGAGTGATGATTGAGCTTTTTATTTATTTTTTTATTTATTTATTTATTTATTTATTTTCTTAAAACATATCTCGCAAGATGTGAAGTACAGGGCAGGGGCGGCGTTAGGGGTGGGCCCAAAGGTCCCAGGCCCGACCTAAACTTTTCCTATAATTGTTATATTTTAAAACCTATTTAAAAAGTATGGTGGCATATTGCATTCACCTGAAAATTATTTTAAAAAATGAAAATAAAAAAATAAAGTAATAATTAAAAAAAAAAAAAAAAAACAACATACAACATATCTGTCTCATAAAAACATGAATTTCTAATTTACTTTGATTTTCCCGTTTTCATGAGATACTATCTGGTAAAAAAAAAAAAAAAGAAAAAAGAACAGGAATCTGAAAATTAAATGAATTCCTTAAAATTTTTAATTATCATCTGGATGAAGAAACATGAAACATGTAACTGTCAACCAAAACATATTAAAAAGCCTAACTTACCTGTTTTGAGCCCACACCTATGATAAGCGGGAAAAACATAGAGCAACGGGTCATGCAGCGGAGCATCATGGGAAATCCTGTTTTTACGAGATAGTAACTCATAAATATAGGAAAATCAAGATAGTGTCTCATAAAAATGGGAAACTCTCGATTAAATAAATTCATGTTTTTATGGCATAGTTATAAAAAGTCGTAATAGTCGTAGAAACAGGATTTTTTTTTTTTCCAAGCGATTGCAACTCACCACCATAAATTATAAAATTGTGTCACTTCATATTTGTTTTGTTAGCGTTAGATTCTCTGTCTTTGTAAAATGAGCCATGTTTATTAGCCTGGTAGGGAAAAAGAAAAAAAACAATTGTTATGAAACATTCATCTCTATGTGGACAGGATCAGAACATTGTTTTGTGCAAGACTGTGGATTTTTGATTATTTTAAACAGGGTTAGCAACCAAACCCAATTTAATCAAAACAATAAAAAGAGAGAAAAAAAAAAGTCAGGATAGATTAATTAAAGATACAAATTAAATAATGTTGCAAATGGTCTTAACAGACAATTATGACTGCTGACTGAATATAAATTTAGTTAATTTTTATATGAAAATATTAGAATAAATATGGTAATTTTCATGAAAAATAGTGTGATTAAAAGATGACTCGCCTCAGGGTTGTCTGGGTGTTTGGCTCACAGCACTGCAGCGTCCTACTCTGGCCTTGTCAAACACAGCCTGCATGCTGCATCATTCCCACATAATTAATTTAATTAAGGTGGATGTAAGTGTGTAAGTGTGTTTGATGAAAACAAAAGAGGCATGTTAGTGTGAGCTGTATATACCGAGCTCAGCGCTCTGATTTGAAACATTAGACCTAATGTTCTCATTACAGACACCGTGTGTGCTGTACGCCATTTCTGTATCGCAGCCTGGAATTTTCCATGTGAGGCTGACTCCTCTTTTTCTCTCCTTTGCCTGATAAGCCTCTCGTCTTGTGTTGTTGTTATTCTCACCAAACTTCATTATAGATTGTGATCACTTTTCATCTTTTTGAGCACTTTCTGCATCACTTGAACACAGTGATCTGAGAGCCTGCTATCCATTTTGATAAGTTTGCTCTTTTTTATCAGCAGCTTCTGTAGACAGACTGAAACAGGCACGGACTCTCATCTTTTCTCTGCTTCTGAGCTCAGTTGAATAAATGTAACAAAAAAAAGAAGTGTGATGGTCAAAATTAGAGCATGAACAAATCCAATCAGGCATTTATCTCTTTTTCTCCGGGCCTACTGTATGACCTTTTTCTTCCTCTAATTGGTTTACAGAAAGTCTCTCACAGCAGCACTGATGCTCAGATGGATAAGTTAAGGCATCTTTTTTTTATTAATCCACCATGCCAGCCCAGGGCTTGAGGAGCAGTCACTGGGGTCATGTCATGCTCGATTTTATAAATAGCTGTTTTCATGTACAATGAAAAAAAAAAGGTTTATTCCTTTAAGATTCTTCTGGAGTAATTGATTTCTCAGACTGAAAAATCATTTGGAGACAGTCTGGATCATATGCTCAGTGTGGAAAATCCTAAAACTGGCATGTGTGACACTCAGTTATTTTAGGAACTTGAACTGCTCTAACTTTTAGGGGGACAAGAGGTCTTATCAGGGAATGGACTGCTGTGAAGGATGTAGACCAAGAAAAAGTCCACATTCACCAAGAGAGACACCTTCAAGACCATCTGGATCCTGCAGACTGGAAGCAGACTGAGACCAAACTGGAGCTCTTTGGAGAACCGCAGAGACATACAACTTAAAGAACACCATCCCCACAGTCAAACATGGTGTTGGGAGGATCATGATGTGAGGATGCTTCAGTTCCCAGTCTGGAACTGGGAATCTCTCTAAGCCTAAGGATTAAATCATGAAGAAAGACGTAAATGTGAAAGAAAACCTCAAGCAGTGTGCAGTTAAAACTGGGTCTGGGTTGTGGCTTTGTCTTCCAACTCGACAATGAGCCAAAACACAAAGAACCAGCTCCACAAAACCAAAGTGAACCTTATTGAGTGACCTGAACAAAGCCCTGACCTGAATCCCATTAGGCACCTGTAAGGGGAGCTGAGCTGAAGACCAGGGTCCATGACAGAAGAGCATCAAATCTGGAAGAGCTCCAAAGATTTGCCAAAGAGGAATGGACTGGGTTTTTTCAAAAGACGTGTCAGAGACTTGTTACAAATGACAACAAGCGACTGCATGCTGTCATCCAGCACAACACAATAACCGCACTTGAGAATTTTTTGGGAAAAAATCAACACCACTCCAAGGTCCCATATTATGCACCTTTTCTGCAGTTTAATATCTTCATGAAATGGTAGTAACATATTTTGGTCCAAAAAGCCAATAAATCAATCACAGCAGCACTGTCTCCAGGCTCTCATAGCCCCTCTGTTCAGAACGGTCTGATTTAGTGGGCGTGGCCTTCATATGTAAATGAGCCACCGCTGATACCGCCCCGCTCTTCCACATCACTGAAAGCAGCGCCACAAGCTCTGAGTGCACAATGTTTAAAAAACAGCGACGCTTGTTTACAGTAACATTACATGCTAAAACAACAGGCTAACCGAAGCTAAAGTTAGCATCCTGAAGCTAACACAGAGACAGGGGGACACTGAGGAAAAGCTCTTACATCTGCTCCACAGCACACAGCATTTAAAATACTCACATTTTCAGGGTCTGAGGTTTGTTGGAGGATGGTTGGTAATGTGCCTGGATTCAGGACCAGTCTATTCGCTAGCCCTCTCTTGTACTGTCCAAAGTTGGAAAAGCAGTCGGCCGTGAAGTGACTAGCACACACATGCACAGTTTTACTGTGTGTAGCTGGCACATTTCCTTGATAAATGAACTTAGTCTTGTCTTCGTCTGAGATTGGAAGCTTGTGCATGGAACCATGTGGCTGTTTACAGCCAAAAACAAAGCAGTGATGGCTCTCCAACTTCGGCATTCCCCTCCCTGCTGCTGGGGAGATTTCTCCAGAGATTTCTCTCCAGCAGCAAGGAGGGGAGTGGGCAGGGAGGGGGTTCGGGGGTATCTGCTCCTGTGGACCAGACTTGCTTCTGATTGGACAAAAAATGGAATCCCTAACGTTGGCAAATCCCCAAAATCCAAACCGCTTGTTTTAGGTCAGGATTTTACATTCACAAGCACTACTGAGTACAGGTTTTGTCATTAAATATCACATTTTGTGGGCTGTTAGGAAAGACAAAGACTCACAAATTTCACTAAAAGACTTAATAAAGTGATTTTTGCTTAATATGGGACCTTAAACATTTCATCCAGGTGCTTTGAAGTCAACCGTACATGCAAAATAGGAAAAGGAGGATGTGATGTATGGACAACCCTCTTACTCATTTCATGATCTGTATAATCAGGACAAAGTAAACAGACTGTTCATGACGCAAAGCCAGAGTCTGCTTTTTAGTTGATGCAGAGAAATAAATGAGGGCTTGAGATGTTGGTTTAATGAATGTAAAAGACAGGTGAAGGGGGTAACACAGATTTCTAGGGGCTAATTGATTGGGTTTTAAGCAATCGATAAGACAGCCCGAGCTGAAGCCCTTTGATAATCCTGCTCTCACTCCACGAGGAAAAGAAACAACAGATCAGTGACGGCAGCTGCAGAGTTATGGTTATGTCACTTTATCCTTGTTTCTTTTTGCTGTTATTGTAAAAAAAAAAAAAAAAAAAACTTCTTTACTACTATCAAACACATTTCTGTGATATTAGCTGTTTTCCCAAGATTTAAAAACAACAGCCCCAAAAGTTGGAGCATGATCATCAACCAGTATGAATTAGGATGAAGAATAATGACTGTGTTTTCAGAATGTATCTCATTGCAAAACCTGAATCTGAACAACCGTCCCCTTCAACTCTGCGAGTGAACATCATGAAGCTCTCTGATGTGAAGAAGCTTTTTAACGAACAGCATTGTCTGGTATATTTAGCCTTGGAGTGATTACGCTGAGTTACAGCTTGTACCTGAAGCATACATCAAACTTTAATGACACCTTCTGTTTTTCATCAATAGGTGAACAAATATGAGCGTGCTGCAGCTTTGACAGATCACTGAAGATAGACATACAAAGCTTCTCTTTTCACCCCTGAAAATCATAGCTGCTGTGTGTTCTTGTGCTAGTCGTACCCACCCACAGTGTGCTGGTGTCTTTGCATACAAGGCACACGTTTTCTATAACCTGCTACTGACGGTTCTATATATATCTATTCTTTTCAGTGCTCATCTTCTTTTTTTCTCTAATGCGGAGGTCTTACTGTAAGGAACACCTCAATGATCTCTACCTCATTAACAAACCCATCCTCAGGTCTTTATTCTTCCTCAGCCTCAACATCCCCCCAGCCCACTTGTCCACCATGGGGTCCAGAGCCATCAGTCGCTCTGCTCCCTGTCTCAGGGACTCCCTCCCACTGGACATCTGTGACACTGACTCCTTGACTATTTTCAAATCCTGCCTAAAAGCCCATCTATTCCAGCTGGCCTACTCACTTTCCATTCATCTTATCTATTAAATCATAATAGTTTTGTTGAAGTGTTTTTAAAGATGCTATGAGGAGGATCTGTTTAAATTGGACTACCTCGCCATCTTCTGGCTCGGAGTCTCACACACGTCGTAAAAATGTGGCTTTTGAGCGGGCGTGAGTTTGTTTTGGAACTAATTTTCTTTGTTCAAGAACAATCTTACCAGATACATGTGTGGAAGAGTATTAATCAGTACAGTTACGTGGCTCTGTTGCTTGAAACATGACAAGAAGCCAGCCCAAGTTTGCACTGTACGTCAGTAGCCCACCGCATGTAGCGCTAATAGCCGACCGGTGCTATGATGTATGCGTAGGCTAACGTATCAACAAGCAAATTGTCAGTTTATACAGTAGTTTAGTGCTGACAGCCTAATGCTGGAAGACATGTCTGTTATGTGTAACCTCAGTGAATCCTGGTTATGTTCTGCCAGTCATCTACCAATCAGAGCTAACGTAACCTCACTCTTCATTTTATTGATAGACTCTCAAGTTTGAACAGACCACTGCAGAATAACTGCTGACTGTGGGTTGGAATGAACATTAGCACAAACAGTTTAGCCCTTAAGCCTTTAGCTCGTGCTTTATCACTCTCATGTTTATCTTTTTCTGCTCTTCTGTCCTTTTTCTGTCTGACAGTTAGGCTCCCGTGTCCACCATCACTACAAAATTAATCACAGATATTGTCTGTTTTCTATACTAAGCTTCATCAGCTGGTGTTGTGTTGTCATAGAGACTTGGACGTGCTGTAAATCAACCTGGTCCTGCTCAAACCAATCGGGGACCTACTAAGAAGCTATGAAGTAGCATTTTGAAATAGCCTACATAGCGCTGCCAATCTCATTTTAAAGTGTGGATTAAGATCTTGCATATATCTAAAAGGGAGACTTTTTCAAGATCACTTCCAAGCCCCTCACAGCCTCTATAACAGGGGTGGGCAATTAATTTTTACCAGGGGCCACATGAGGAACCTGAATTGTGTCAGAGGGCCACCAACTTTCTTCCATCGTAAAATGCTCTAAATTAAATATTTTGAATAGTCGGAACTGATAATCAGAAGAATAAAGCACTCTGTAAATGTTTATATTAGGTGATGTAAAATTGTGGTGTTTAGGTCAAGTAGAAAAAAACAAAACAATTATTGAATCCTAAAATGAAAGAGAAAATGTCTTAAGTTTTCGTCGTTGTCAATATCTGTCATACATGAACTCACTTTTACCGATCGAGATTGCTGGCAGACTGCCAACACTCCTGAATATGGAGGGAATCTCCCATTTTTTTCAACCCTTTCTCCAGCTGTTCTCCTGGCTTGTGATTTCTCCTGATAGTCCCCAAAATTTAAGTATGCTTCTGTGAACTCTAATATTTTACTAAGTCAAATCAAGTCCTGTACTTGGGCGTTATATCGAAAACTCAGAAACCATCCACCCCCTCTCTTAGTTGGTTTGATCCAGAGACGCTGCAGTAGACCTCAGAGACAGAGACAGATAACGATGCAGAACTTGTTGATGAAGACTTTATCAGAGCCTTAGCTGTTTCCTTTCTTTTTTGGAGAACTTTGACATGACATGTCATGAGTTAGACTAACGTAGCTCTGCTCTAACGCAGCATCCTCTCCAATCAGGAAAAAGCAGCGTGAATTTTATAGTGAGAAGGCTGACTCTAAAATAGTGAAACGCGTATCGTTGTACTGAAGAGAGTGCCGTCGCGTACATGCGCTGCGCGTGTACATGACGGCACTCTCTTCAGAACAGCAGAGTTCAGGTGGAGGAGACTGACTGAGCCAGTGAAAGAGAGGAATATTTCAAACCACAATGTCTTGTTCAGTGCTTGTGATACATGGAGTATTAAGACATATGCACCCCTACAAGTTTTATGTTTATGTTTATGATTGGCCTCACGCGGGCCGGACAGGGACGTACAAAGGGCCGGATGTGGCCCGCGGGCCGTAGTTTGCCCAGGTCTGCTCTATAAACTATGTTTTGTATGGTGTCCTTGGGAGCCTTGAAATAAAATGTGTCATTATTATTATTATTATTATTATTATTATTATTATTATTATTATTATTATTATTATTATTATCATTATTATCATTATTATTATGAATAGAGGGTTTTATTATCCAGGTCTTTAGTATTTCAGAGTCAGCTTTAGTCTGTGGACCTGCAGACTGAAGCGTCACTCAGAGCCCTGAGCTCCCTCTCAGATATGACTCACTTAAATGCCTTGGCTGTGAGGATGCCGGACGTCCAGCATGTCAGGATGAATCATGGCATACGACACATGGCACCGACTGTTTTGCTTTGCCGCGCTCTTGTTGGCACAGAGAGATGCCCACTGCCCGTGACCCACGATGCACTGGACGGAGAGCTGAGACACGCAGGCTTCCTGAGGCTGCAGTCTCCAGCATATCAGCAGGACGAGGAGAGCACAGGAACCTCACCACGGTGGCGGTTTGTGCTCTCTATGGAACTGTGGAGTTTGATTTCACAGGAGTAGACAGAGCGTCCTCCTCTGAAATTTGTCATCTCCACTCCTGGCTGTCCTGGAGTAGAGAAAAAGTCTGGGAGAAGAAGAAAAAAAAGTCTTCAAAACACGACTTTAAACAGACGTTGACAGGATGAGTTTGAGGTGTAGTCTGCAACCTCCCTGTGACGCTGCGTGGTACCCCACATTGTTAGTCCCATTTACTTCAAAACAATCTCCTCATTTTTATTTATTTTTTTTATTAGTATTTCATCTTGATTTAAAAATTTGTTTCTATTCTTTTGGCCTTGCTAGAAGCGTCCCTCCAGGTGGTTTGAAAGCTCAACACCTTAAGCAATTATTGAGAGTGGAAAATAGATGCCAGTCGTTTTTTTGCAGATATAAATAGAGCCTAAAGGACAGAGATTAATGACTTGTATGCTCCAGGACTGTTGTGAGGCAGAAGTTTGATTTTCAGGGCGAAATCATAACAAATAGAAGATACAGGTTACGTCCTGCTCAGGATAAACAGCCACCATCACACAGCTTTTTATAACTTGGTGCATGAAAACAAATGTAAAAAAGGCTTTTTGTGAAAATCTAGTTTAGATTACTCACTGTCACTCTGAGGCTCTCATGCCACAGGCCCAGGATTATTTAGTTAAACTTATTCAGCTCTACCAGTCTCCCTCAGGTCTGATGTGTTACAGTTAGGATCAGTTCCACCTTAAACCTTGTGTTGACAGAGCTTTCCGCGCCAGAGCTGCAAAGCTGCAGACAGCTCTTCCTTGTGCTTTGCAGAATCTGTTGTTCAAGAAGCTTTAAAAGACAGGGCTAATAATAAAAATTACTTACTTCCCTACAAAATCTTTTTTTTAAATTTAAAGCAGATTTGGTGAAAAATGATTGGAAATAACCAGAAAAGTCATGATGTGTGGTTTCCCTGGACCACATGTCAGCGCTCTCTTAAATTCTTAACAGAAGACAGCAAACCTTAGATTTATAATCCCCAAGGGTAGATCCAATTTTTATACTCAGCTGCATCCAATTAATTCGTCTTTTATTGAATTAAAGCTCAGAACGCTAACCACTGCATCACTGTGCAACCAGGACAAGATTAAGTCCCATTTTACTTTTTTGTTTTTTTCAATCCCATTTTGCAAAAAAAGAGATGCTCAGACGCCTTAGCATTTTACCACCTTTAACCGCCTCACACTGGCACTGGAACCAACAGACAAAACTGAAACCACTCTCATTTGATGAATGGTTTAAGAGTTAGAATCCAAGAGGGTTACACTTTGATTTAAATAGGATTTTAAAATGAAGAACAAACACAAATAGACTTAGTTTTCTACAAGCTTATTTTGGAAGCTTGTTCTTGAGGAACTAACAATCCCTGTCCATCCAGATTCAGAAGAAAATGTCCTGTCTCTGTCTCATCAGCATCCTTTCAGGGATACGGGCATGTCCATTAGTATCTGGTGATCAGAACCATATTCTCACAAATGTGTGAGAACTCAATTCACTTAAGTTACTTGTTGATTCCCAGCACATTCATGGTATTCACATCCTAGTGATGCACATGCACTGGTCGACCCTTGTGGTGCATCCTGATGTTGGCATTCAGCTCGATGCAGTGAGGGACGAGTCAGGCGAGACTCAGACGTAGGTTTTAAATATTTATACCACAGTCTGAGGGCTTTTTCTTTTTTTTTTTTTTTCTTTTTTTTTTTTTTACGATCCCCTGTTTCCTGTTTTCTCTGCAACTATTTTACAGCAGCTCAACTCTTGTGAACTACAGCACTGTAAATAAAGCACAACTGCATGGAGAACATTTCTCTATTTGTAAGCAAGCAGATAATATGTTTACAGCAGGGGGTCTCCAGCAGGTAACTCAGGAGCTACTAGGAGCTTGCAGGCCCTCAATAAGTTGGAAAATGTTGAAAATAATAAATGGATTAAAGAATAAGAAAAAAACTCAAAGAATCAACACCTACTCTATCTACTTACTACAACTCTATTTCTATCTCACTTCCCCTCCCCCAGCCCGCAAAGAAAATCAGCCAATAATATTAATTACAATTTCTTTACCTGTCCTAATGAGTCCTATAGCTAGTGTGTGTGGACTCAGAAGCCAGCAGCTGTTGTTTTCGAACCAAGTTATTGCAATGAATTTAATGTTGATTTTACTGTTTCTAAAGCTAATGTACTGTTTCAAGATGAGTGTACCAGGTCTATCATAAAAAAAAAAGATAGAATAAAAATAAAAAATGTAATAATAATAATAATAATAATAATAATAATAATAATAATAATAATGATAATAAATGAATTAAAAATACATAAATCAATGAATAAATAAATAATGATAATGCAATTGAAAATAAAAGAAGAGGGATTCAAACAAATTGCAAGACACTGAATGGTACTTTTCACAATTGAAATGATATGGTACCGATCTCTGGTACCTGGTAATCGGTACTGGTACTCCAGTTTTTGGTACTTTTGTGAATTAATATGGTAAGAAAAATATGAATTTTGTAAATAATGAAATGTAAATTCTTCATAATTTTACGTATTGATTCTTCAAGATATACTCTTGTAATGCTGTGTTCATGTCCAGCATCGAAAATCACCTACTCATCCACTCCCTCACAGTCATAGGGATGCATTTGGGTACCTAAACATGGTACCTTTTGATTTTACGTGAATCATTTCTTGATACTTTTGACAGAATTCGAAATAGGAACCTATATAGGTTCCTATTTCGGAACCTAGGAACCTATATAGGTTCCTATTTCGGAACCTATTTCGGAACCTATATAGAACCTAGGAACCTATATAGGTTCCTATTTCCGTACCCATCCCTAACTCTGATTGACAGCATGCAGTGCCAGACATCATCTTAAATGTCAGCCTTTAATAAGGCACTAAATATATACCTGGTAAAATAAATTAATGAATAAATAAGGGTACTTAAAATAGCTCACAACTTGTCTTACTGTTTGAGCATAGCTGACATCCTTAAAAAGATTGCGGACTCCTTTTTTACAGTGAGTGAGTTGACCTCTTGACAAAACAAGAGCTTTAATGCTTGAAAATGCTTGAAAATGTAACGTTTAAAATACAAACATTAGAAAAAGCCAGGTAAATATAAAATGATGAAAAAATGTAAATGTGTCATGAATTGTCCCTGATCTCTAATATCGGTCCTTTAGAAACTAAAGTAAAAGGGGGCGGAGCAAGACAAACAAGTCCTCCTCTAAAGTTGCTGAACTTTTAAAATAATAAAAAGAACTGTAGCCCCAGATGCCCCCAAACACTGTTGATCAGGCAGGTGGAGGTATTACAGTAATGGATGGTGCGGCAGGGAGGTGTCAGCAGCACACTCTGCTGTCTGCTAAGCCAGCGTTGTCACAGCAGCTGTCGATGTAAGCAGCCTCTGAGCCCGCTCTGAGCCATCAGCGGGCTGCCTCGTGTCGGGCCGGGCCCATGGATCAAGTGCCTGATGGATAACATAATGTTCCTGAAAGGACAACATGATGCAATTTTAATTACGCCCCGCTCACTTCTGCTGCTTTTAGAGTGTCTGGGCTGTCGAGCCAGACACACCTGCTTTGGCTAGCAGAACGTAGCACTCAGAGACAAGAGTCAGCGCGAGGGGAGAAGGTATTTAAGAGTTTGAGACACAGCCTGGTGTTAATCAGCTGCTGGGCTGCCTCTATACAGTGTCACCTCAGAGAAGATTCCCAGTGACACACGAGAACGCCTGCAGTTAGAGCTCTCTGCCTCGCGTCTCTCGTCTGCTCCTGCTGACACCTCAGAGGGAGAATCACCGCAGCTCAGAGGAATAAAAAGGATATAATGTGAAGTTGTAAATGACAGACTCCCACTAATTTTGGTTGCGCATTTTGCTGAGAAAGAAGCAATATACCACTCTAATCAGAAATGATGTGCCTGTGGAAAGGCATACTCGGGATGGCAGTAGTGGAAGATGACTCTGATTAGATTAATGGGAGCTTGTGCTCGAGGATGTGTTCAGACCTTCAGCTGTCAGGGTGATTCACGCAGCTTAAGAATCAAAGCCAGCAGTCTTCATTGTGATAATAGAACACATTGTGTCTGAGAAGAGGAAAAAAAACATGAAAAGAAAGGTAGAGATTTCACAGTAACCCTGATAGCTGTGGGCTGATAACACCTCCCACCCTGACTCCGTCTCCCCTGCACTGGCACCGTCATCTCTCCAATGTTTATTTCCACCTGCAAATTTGTTTTTCACACTAATTCCAAAAAAAATGACCATCATCTTGCCAAAAGTTGGGTGCACTTATATTTCCCACTCACACTTTTCACAGTCAGGTGTCTGTCACTTGCGAGCTGCAGACCATCTGTCCACCTGGCTCCCTCTGGCAAGAAATGCATAAAGCTCTGACAGGTGGAAACTTCTTGGATTTTCTAACTTTTCTGTAGCATTTCTAGCTGAACTTTAAAATAAATCCTCCTCTTCATGGTCTTTTCCACATGAAGAAATTTACCCGCCTGGAAAATCAAGAACACTCATGTTGTACAGGAACATTTTGTGCTGTTTGGACCAAACACATCTTTTAGTAAAAAAAAAAATTGATTCATCCTGGGATTTTATCTGAGAAGCACATCCTTGACCCTGGTGGTTGAGTTAAAAATTCAGTTTGATGATTATGTTGTAAATCACAACCTTCACTTCCTTTATGTCTTAAGAAAGAAAAAAATGCAGATTTTTTTACGGAGCATCTACTGACCAATGCTGGATCATTTTAAGACACTGTGGAGAAGTCTTCAAGTCCAAGGCCCCTCTATTGCTGTGTATGCAAACCTGCAGCAAATCAGAAATAAAAACAAGCTGATCTCACCGTCTAAACACAGTCACAACAAATAGTTGACTTTTGAGGGTGGAGAAGATAAAATATAATAAATATGGTTCACTCTGCATACTGGAGAGAGATGGTTAAAATGAGCTACAGAAAAGCTCCCTGTCATGAACCAGCATTACTCATCATTAAAGTCAGGGTTACAGAAAGCAGAGGGTCTTTGTAGATCCTCTAAAGCAACACGAAGCAGAGCACAACATAGAAAAATTTGTCGTCATTCTCAGAGGGGGGCGTCTGTGAGACCAAACTCACTCCAAGATTTCAACAGTACGGGACATGGCTTTGAAGAGTGATGTTCACAAATTCATGAAAATGAGATTACCACAAAGGATTCTGCACAAGCTTCACAACAGTATCAGCGTCTCGTGTTGGATGGAGGAACAAGATCAGGACATAGTAATGTCCTGATCTGACTGTAGAAGACTGCAGGGCTTAAAGTAAAAAAAAAATGGCTTCACTTCTTGTTTCCTCATGTGATGGACTTTGTGCTGTTTTCATTGTATTTTTGGATGTTGTGTTTTCACTGTTCCACAAGGGCAGAGTGTGTCTGAGGACCATGTCCTAACAATGGAACTCCAAATGTATCATTTTTGATACATGAGTTTATGAGACTTCAGCATTGTCAGTGTGACTTTTTCCCCTTAGAAAACCGATAACATTCAAACACATGTAGGAAACAGGTAACTGACCAGAGATCAATAATTCATACACCAAAGGGCTTTCGACTGAGAAGTCAAAACTAAATTGAACAAAAAAAAAAAAAAAAAAAAAAAAAAATATATATATATATATATATATATATATATATATATATATATATATATATATATATATATATATATATATATATATATATATATATATATATATATATATATATATATATTGTTGCATATATATATATATATATTATTGTTGCAGCGCACGGCGGTGCGCCGCACGAAATTAACACTGAGCAGGGTGCGCCAGGCTTGCGCCCCCTGCACTGCGCCACAAAATTAGAGCCCTAAGTGTTTGTATAATAATTTCTGCCTGTAATCATAGAAATGGTCCTTGGATTACTGAGGAAGCTGCAGATCATCTGCCTTTGTCAGCCACTTCACATCATAACCTTTACGTTTTAAAATGTTGTGAATATATATATATAAAAACACAATTATAGTTTGTTTTTCTGCTTTCCAGAAAAAAAAAATTGACACATGAATTAAAGCCCTCCACTGCTTGTGATATTCTATAAATGGGTAAAAAAATAAAAATAAATAAATAAATAATAATTATAATAATTATAATAATAATTGAAAATAAAAATGAAAAAAATCATATAAATGTGAGATGTAAACAGATGAACAAGAGCTCATTTTGATAGCTCCACTCAAACTTGTTTTCATTCAAAATGAGTTGTTTCTTCCTGAAACTATATACCTTTAACAGCAGTTGTTGGACATTTTGACACAGTTGCTCAGGTTTTTATAATAACTTAAACTACGGCTCTGTAAACGCAAAAACAAGAGCACAACAGCTTAACGTGGTTGCATACTTCAGTACATCCCTTGCTCAATCAAAGACGCAGTAATAATCTTTGTTTACTCTGCAGTTCACATTCATACCTCACAATATTCTGCACACAAACAGTGAAAACTGAAGCAGGCAATAGGTGGTTAGACTACTTGGTTAAACAGGTGCGGTACTTTAAAGACTACTAATTATTCTGCAAAATTTTGACATACAGTGTCTTATTTGCATTAACAGAAGTCTGGTTTCTCTCATACACATTATCCATCTGTATCGCTACGATTATACACTGTTTCAGCAATTTTTAGTTTCTCATTCACACGGCTGCAACTGCTTTTTTTTTTTTAAATTAGTAAACAAGTTAGGCTTGATGTTCTTATAATAGTTTCTTCAGAGAAATGAAAAACTCTTTGATTATCTCTCAGATTGTCACTGCACATTCTTACTGCATCATGACTTTATTGATAATAGTTTAAGAATATATATATATATATATATATATATATATATATATATATATATATATATATATATATATATATATAAACCATTTATGTCTGTACAGATATTGAAGTTTCATTTTCCTGATGTATTGTTGTTTTTTTGTCTTTATTTTATTCATGTTGACATACAAATATAAGTACAATATGAAATAAAAAAACAAAACAAATCTCTATCAAATGAAAAGGAGCAAAAAGAAGAAGTCTTATTGTATCTGCCCCATTCAATTATTACTATTATCAATCAATCAATCTGTATTTATACAGCGCAAAATCACAATAAAAGTTATATCGACACTTCACGAAAACGGTACCAGGTCTAGACCTGCTGATGTTTTGTCATGGAGACTGAGACAAGATAAGGACTCTTATCTCCTCTTAACCCACCATGAGTAGAGACCTTGGCAGCATTCAGAATGTCGAGTCAGCCACACCGCCTCCTTTTTTTCCTCCTCTGTGTTTTAAATATGATGTGCCAAATTGAGAGAGTCCGAGCAGCCTTTGTTTTCATTGCACTCTTCCCTGCTCTGTGATAATCTCTGACCCACAGTGCAGGCTTCACAGCTAGCCAGATAGTGTTTGCTTCACCTGACTTCCTCAAGAGCTGGCCTGAGAGACAGATGCACCATGGGAAAGGAAATAACAGATAGTTTTTCCTTCACCTGACTTCCTCAAGAGCTGGCCTGAGAGACAGATGCACCATGGGAAAGGAAATAATAGGCGAATAGGATAACTTGTGTCCTCTATGTTCTTGAAATGCCTAAAAAAGCCAAATGCAAATCGAGACTATTAATAATAACTTTAGATCTATCCTCCCATTAACCAAAGACTTGGAGAGCTGTGTTTTTCTGCTGTTTGTTGAAGACAATGCAGTTTTTCTTCTGAATCTGCAAATATTTTTAGAGTTAGAGCCTAATTAGGTGCTGGAACGAGGCCACTGTCTTACCTTGCACTGAGATTTTTGGCTTTGTGCAGAAAACACACCGCAGAAGCACTCCAAGAGGTTAGAAGAAATGTTGTGAAAGAGCTAAAAGGAAAAATGCAGATTCGAATCTGAAGGACTGTCACTTCTTTTTTATTTTCAGATGAATCATCCCTCAGCCCACTGCCATGGTTCAAAACGCCAGCCAGTGCAAAGCACAGCGGCTCAGTTTCACGCTGTGCGTGCAGCCAGCTCATGGTAGAGCAGCAAAAAGTAGAAGTTACAGAAATCACCCCCAATTCTGTTTGACTTTAGGTATGTTTCATTTTCATATCAGCCGTGCCAGAGTATCCTTGCTTTTGAGACTTCATAAATCCGCTGTGAAGGAGATAGCAGCAGGATTCTCTTGACTTCTAGAAACTGTGGGCCCAGAATGGCTCGAGCTCTGTGAGCATTTGCAGCTGCTTTACAGACAGTGGTTGTTATGGTAACGTTTCTATCTCCCAGTCTTTGAAGCTGAGGGAGGATATAGTGTGCTGGTGTGAAATGGAAGCACAGAAACTTTTTTGGGGGTAGGGAACCGGCGGAGAAATACGACAGGTTTATCTCAGTTTGTTGGGAAGGTTATTCCTCCCTCAGTCCAGCTCAGGTGATAAAACTCCCAATCTCTTTGCTGCCATAGACACTTGACTGCTTTATCAATTGACCTTCCTCTCACCTTGTAGCTCCTTATTGATCCTCTGGCACTCTTTTAAATGCAATGTCTCCTGCTCAAGCACAAACTTATGTTGTTCGGTGATAAAGCAATCAAATGAAAGGTTTCAGCCCCTGAATGATGTCTTTCATGTGCAGACTTTTTAAGTTTAGAAAGATAACAACAATAATTTCTCAATCTGAAATAAGACGAAAAAAGTCCCCCTACAGATAAAGCTATAGTCTATTTTAAACTCTCATTTTCTCTTTCAGTGGTCACCATTTTGGAAGTAATGACACCAATTTATGTCCAAAGACTCAAGAGACAGACGAAGAGGTAGAGTTAAGGAGGTCTTTAACTCCCCACATTCTTCATCCTGTCTCCTATGGATCATCCTCTTCCTCCAATATGTTAGTGAAACTCACGTCTTTGTTTAGAATCCAGCCAAAGAACAGGCATGGAGCCATTTGCACCAAATAAATAAAGTCTGAGTTTCTTAAAATCTGCCACATTATGTGGTCAAAGAGATAATATACCAGCTTTATTGCCAGTTATCTGCTGACAGGCTCTTGGTCAAATAAAAACAGTCGTTCCAATAATAAACGTTGTCAGAAATGGAAGAATAAGTGGCAAAGACTTAGTGTAGTAGGCTGTAAACACATTTATTTCCAAAGGGCTACTTGGCTTTTGGTGCCAGCTTGAGTAAGGTGGTGGTTTCTTATGCTCCTATTGGCTTTTTTATTTTATTTTATTTTCCTATTAACTAAGGTTCCCGATGTAACTTTGGTGTTGGCGTGTCACCAGCAGATTGATGAACGTGCAGGTAGAAACTCCACCTGCACGGTTCTGAATTCTAACTGCAGGATGAGGACAGTCTTTGTGTGCTCACCTCTGATTATTGGAACTCTGGAGTTTTATTTTTAGGTTAACTGCATTTTTGTGGAGTATCTTTCAATGACACCGTATCCCAAAAATCCAACAAGGTGCTGAAGTTTTTTAAAAACAACATCTAAGAGTGTATAATATATGAATGTACTCTCTGTGTCATCTTGGCAGAGAAGGCGCTGGGAGATGTCTCTTGTGGTGGTTTTCCAATCTTTCTGTCCGCTATACAGATTTTGTTTGTCTATATGCGTAAATGCACACAAGTGTTTTTGCGGAAAGAGAGAGTGGTTACTCTAAATAACTTCTGTGATCTGGGGCTAGACGGAAAATAAAATAAACTTGACTCCTAGTGGGGGCATATCATGGTAGGGAAAACACTGGTGTCAGTTGGATTTGGAAATTTGGAGAGGGGAGAGATAACTACTGGCAAAAGTGAAATTTGAGAAGTGCAGTGGATGACGACTTTAACTTACGTGCTGTTGACATGACATCGTTTCCCCTGAAAACACAGAAAAACACGCAGTGGAGGAAAAAAAAAAAAAGTTGCCGCTTTAAATGTCGAGACACATCAGCCCTCAGCCGAAGTAGAGTAGGGCTGTTCATCTGGTGTATATACTGAATGTGTCTTTAATGAGTGTAGAGGTGGTGCAACAGATGCACATTTTGTTGGAGCCAGTCATCAGATTCAGCAGCACAACACAGTAGTCTGTCATTGTTACTATTGTTGTTGTCCAGTTCAAGCACGGTAACTTAAATTGCCACAATGAAAGCAATGTGTAATGTGCATGTTCAAAGCAGAGCGTGAGGTCAGTGTTTCCACTGAAAGCTCCAGCTCGTGGTTAACGCAGATACAGTGGCTTTTCAGAAAATTTCCACTGTGGTGACCGATTTTTAAAACCTTGTTTAAAACTTGTAAACAGCTTAAGCACCGTTTCCATAATCAAGAGGCTAAACCACAACAGTATCTGTGGGTTTTATCCTTTAACTGTCATGTTAACCACCCCTATCTCACCTTATCAGAGGAAAAAGCCCCAGTTCATACTATCACACTATCTTAAAACTTGGGACATAAGTAAATCTACAGCATCAGTGTGGCCCTTTTTTGTTTAAGCCTCATGGATATCTGGTGTGTCTCTTTGCAACTCTTAGTAGCATGTGAATGGTGCGTTTATGAGCGTTGGAACTTACTGCACTACAGGAAATAACAGGGGTTACAATGGCTCAATGGCGGGGGACATATAGTTAGTTTATAACAACAGTTGAAACACATGTGGCCTTGAAGAGATGCCTTAAATAATTGTTTCAACTCTATTTGATGAAGTGTCAAAAATAAAGGGAGTGCAAGGAGAACACTCCAAATGAGCAACAGAAATGAAAGAAATGACAGGAAACAATAACGCCTGAATACGTTGTGAATAAATGTACTGAAAAATAAAGGACAAATACTCTACTCACCTGTAGCTGTGAGAGAGGATGATGTGAGACCTTTGTGGGGTGGAAGAAAAAAAAAAATAAGTTGTCTAAAATGGACTAAAGGGCTCATTTGAACTGAAAGGACCTGCAGAGTTCGGGGGTTTGTCTCTGTGGCTCTGTCAGATAGATTGACTTTGTGCCATGGCAAACAACTGTGTTGCTGTTCTTGTAAGAAACAATTTGCAAGTGCAGCTTTTAAGATTTGATTTTTAATTACAGTCGCACAGAAATCACATACAGAGTCACTTAGAGCCGGTGCATCAACAAAACTAATTTAAACTTCTCCATTGCAAGAAAATCAACCAGTAAAGTTCTTCAGTAGTCATCCTTATGATGCTTTTCAAAGTGATATTCAAACATTAAAAGCAATGATCATACGTTTTAATAAAAATATGCAGTGCATATGTCCTGTCTTCACAGTAAAGGTCTGGAAGCTTTCACTCCCAGGCTTCAGGCTCTCTTTCCAAGTGATTCACTCAATATTGAACATGTTATCTCCATACATTTACATCAACTGTGTCAGTTGGTGCCAATCTATTTAAGAAATATACATAGATATTAAGAATTGAAATAATAATGTATTCTGAATAATATCACAATATATGATTTGAATATGAAAAAGATGACTGAAGCAGACTTTATGAAGCTGTGTGAAGATTTTAAAATCCTCTCACTTGTATGTGCTCTTTTATATCTGACACCTCTTTATGACTTTCAAGATAAAATGAGATCATCAGCCACACGACTGGGTTTTCTTAATACTGAGTCTCAGTGCTTTTTTGCATTGAGTGAACTATGAAAAAAAACCCGTTAAAAATGAAAAGAAAAGTGGATAATCGTTACTCATCCTGAAGTGTCTTTGTTAAGAGCTCTGCTGGTAAAGTTCAGCAATGAGAAGTAAGATAACAAGAAGAAGGAGCATTTTCTTTCTTTAAATCATTTTCTTTTGACGATAGTTTGTTGTAGTGGCTGATGCTGGAGCGTGCCTGTGCTCCCACAGCCCTCTGTTTTTTTTGTTGTTTTTTTTTTTTTTTTCCAAAATCAGTTTTTGTATGTTTTACGCAAGACATTCAAAACAAGGGTTCAGCATATAAGCTCTGATTCAGCACAAACCCTTTCAATCAGCTTATTGTACTTTTTCTTGCAATGATCATGATTGTAACCATTTCTGCTGATGATGACCAAAACAAAATTACTTCTTAGTTTATTCATTAAGTCATTCAAAAATATAAAGTCCTTTCAAAAAATCTTGCAGGAGAATAAGGGGTAAGCCGAAGGGAAATGTGGGAACACAGGACCTGATTTTGAAAAGTCTTAGAAATGTGGGAAGCACAGAGATGACCGTGCTGATACTGGAGCAGGATTAGCAAAAACAGGTGAATGTTCTCTATAGTAAAGTAATGGGTGCATCTTATCTATATAATTTATGGACGTAGTTTCTATGACGTCACCCAGCAACTCGGTAACTGTTTAGCAAAGTTCTCTGGTGGCTTTTTCTGGAGCTGGATATTTTGACATGAAAGCGTGTATCGGTTTTACTCTCTTCAATGAGCAGTGGATGCTGCCATGGGCCCCTCCCATGTTTGAACCTCACACAGGTGGCTAAGTCTTCCTCAGTCACAGCAGTCCCTCCCAGCTGCAGCCAGAGCAGGCCACTGCATAAATTGTTGAATTACATGAGTGTCTCTTTTGGTCTACTTTTGACAGTCCAACATTCAAATAAAGGAGAGGGGGTTGCTCCTTTGACATTAAAAAAACTAAAACTTCTTGTCTTTCCCGCAACACTATCTCTCTCTCCTATAGTGTCCATGACGATTACATGTAATTGGCCAATTATGCAAATCAGAAAGTGAAGACTTCTTGTGATTACTAGTGTCAGCCAATAACTACTTTGTCTCCACTGAGATGTTGACAAAACTGTTGCAGACAGCTACAGGGTGCCAAACTGTGAGTCTAGTCACCCATGCCCTTACGTGGGCAAAACTCTTTGTGTCATAACTTTGAAACAGCAAGTTTTTAAAAGTCTGTAGTCTGGAAAAATATTTTCTTGCTGCAATCATCAGCTACATTTTTTCTCTTTGTATGTGGTTTCTGGTGGTTCTGCATCCAGCCTCAAGTACACGCTTTATCATACACTAAAAAAAGAACTGTTTGTATTTAATTTCAAAAAATAAAAAAGTTGTACATCAGTTGCACAAATTAAAATTCAAATGATGATGATGCTTAATTAGTTTTTTCTTTTAAAAACATGATTTTTTAATTTTCATTAAAAAATGTCTCTCTAATTTTAGGTAGGTAGGTAGGTATATATATATATATATATATATATATATATATATATATATATATATATATATATATATATATATATATATATATATATATATATATATATATACCTACGTCTCTATTAGGACATCTTTTATTATTGATTCATAAATCTATTGTACGCCCCTCCTTGAATGAATACAAAGAGCTTTACATGAAAAGAAATGAAAGCTATTCAAGAGGTGGTAATCAGGGAGCTAAAACTTTTAAAAACAAATGTTTACATGAGATATTGCACTGACTAAAATAGCAGTTTGGGTTAAGTTAAATTAGATACTGGGTTGGTAGACCTGAAAAGAGATAGATATTTACAAGGAAATGTTGCACATATTGATATGATTAAAATAATAATAATAATAAATAAATAAATAAACTGGAAAAAAAAAAAAACTGACCATGCATATGTGTGGATGGGTGGATATATATAAGCAAGATTGTCCAATTGGGCTTGGGTGGGGTGTTGATCAGCAGTATGCTAGCTAACAGTATAAAAAGTTAATGGGAAAAAAACGTTTTTGGATGAAGTAACATAGCTGCAAACCAATTAATTTCCATATCTCCCTGCATCCTGCCCTATAGTTAGCACAGGAAAACTCCACACAGTGCTTTTACTGCCATCTAGTTATCATGAAGGAGTTTTCAATCAACTCGATCAACTTTAATTCGTAGAGCCTTTTACAACACACAAGGTGACCAAAGTGCTCTCTGTTGAAATCAACATTAAGACACGATAATACAATACAATTGAAATGGCAAAAAAAGCCCCATTACTGTGTGTTAAAAGCCAGTCTGAATAAATAGGTTTTAAGCCTGGATTTAAAAAGCCCAAACTCAGTAATGGTGTCTGATACAGGGTAAGATATGATAATAGATTCTCTGTGTAAACAACTTAAAACAATTTTATGTCTGCTAAACAAAACCAACACATGCTGAGGTAGAAAGAGTGAAAAGGATAAATAGAAACAAGGCGAGATACAGGGAGGAGCGTCAGGAAGAGATAAAAGGAGGAAAAATGACAAAGAAGGTGAAGGGCAGAGGTTGGGGCACATTAAGAAAGGAGCTTGAAAAATATCAGAAAGAACACAGATAAGAGAAAGGCAAGCTGATAAACCAAGAGAGAGCAGTACAAAGGGAAAAGCTGGCAAAAGACAAGAGCAGATAAACAGATAAAGTGGCTGGAGTTTGGAGGAACACTCAGAGTTGGTAAGGTAATGGGAGGGTGAGATGTGGCCGGCGAGAAAAGAGGGAACAGGGGAATGACAGACAAATGACGGATGCAATAAATGAGAGAAACTTCACTCCAGGGAGGCATTGCAGGGAGGAGAGGGGAATAAAAAAAAGGGAGAAAGTGATTCAGATACGGAGAGATGAAGACGGAGAGCGTGAGAGGGAAAGTGAAGCAGCGGAGTGACAAAGAGAGAAAGAGAAGGAGGACGCTGCAAGGAAGCCGAGTGAGTGATGTCCAGAAGGAGCACAGTGCTGCAGTCGTCTCCCTGGTGTGGCCTTGATGGGAGTACAACACGCCAACTGCTCCAACAAAACCCTGGTGGACTGCTTTTACACACGCAAACACGACTCATGTTGCTTCTTAGCTCACTGCCCGTCATCTGCTGATGGCCTGCATGTAAACATTACGCAGAGAAGCAACTGGCAGGCTCCGTTAGAGGGACGCGCTGAGCTGAATCCAAGTCCTCTGCTCAAACAAGTAGAAGCTGGGCATTATAGATTTTATACCAAGGCTCTTGTCCTGCTGATCCAGCCTGCCATTTCCTCAGATAGCAACACAACAACCGACACAGTGATGCAAATAGCCCAGAAGAAGTGATTATATATAATTTTCCTTACAAACAAAAGAAACATGATACAACCAGCTCATCCTAAGGAGAGAGGAGAAACACAAAACCAGCTGTCACTTTTGCTGAAAAGAAAAGAAATACCTAAACCCTGACCCACTGCAGGTACAATGAGCTCCTCTTTAAGGCAGCATCACACAGACCTAACAATAACTCTGCAGGGGAACAACTGATCTCCAGGGATGATGCTGGCCAGCCTCTTAAATGGAGCACTCCTCTCTGATTGGTGGGTTGTTAGCCAGTCAGCTCCTGTTTGTGCTGTAATTACACACATATGTACAGATGCACTTAGACAGAGATTAGAGAGTGTGGCCATGACAAATAAGTAAAAAGTCAAATAAAAACATTCATCACATTCATTAATATCAAACGTGTTGTGGAGAGAACAGCAGCAGTTTGAGACATGGGATAACAAATGGTATAATTGGCTTTAAAAGATCAGTTATATACACGCAAATAAAAATGATAAAATACAGACTTGTTGAATAAAATTTCAGTGAATTTAACAATAGCATCTCAGCAGTAGATCGCCGGGTTAGATGCAGCCTTGCAATTATTTGCTTCTGCCAAAGAGGTCAAAAGTGTCCAGGTCAAAGATGAGACCAGAAAAAAAAAAAAAAAAAAGTTATAAACCAAAGGTGGTCTGTGGGGACTTTCTGTTTTGGCGTTGGTTACAAAATTACCTTTGGCTACAATTTTTAAGTTTTTCAGGGTTTAGGACATCATTTACCATGAGCACCATCACCCATTCTTGAAGGAACTTCACTATTTCTTTGTTCAAGAAAATGTTTTACAGGATGCAAAGTTATGAAGTATTGTATGTATTTGTAGTTATGCAGATGAAATCTAGCTCGTAAAGACATCATCATCCTGAGGAAGAAGTGTCAGTGGAGCAGGAAAAATGGCGCCCTGACGGGTAAAACCATAGAATGTATACAACACGAAGTCTCCCTGACGTCACCCTTCTGTTTCTGAAACCCAAAATGAAGCACATCAGCGACAGCGGCCATATTGGTAGTGGTAATACACTACCAATACACTTCACTTACAGCTATGGGGCGCCTGTCAGCCATGTGACCCTGAGCTGTGCCTCTGATTGGGCGAGCTCGCGATCTTAACATCCTCTGACCAACTGAGTTAGAAACCCCCCCCCCCCAGTGTGTGCTGATAGTAAAATTACTGACTCAGACAGGAGATGTTTTTTGGACCAGGCTGAAAACAGCTTTTTTTGTCTTGGTGTGTCTGTGACTTCCAGTACTTCTGGAGCCAGCCTCAAGTGGACACTTGAGAAACAGCAGATTTTAGCACTTCAGCATTGTCTCATATTCTTAGACCAGAGGTTGCTGCTTGGGTAAAACATTCATTATCAAACTCTCAGTCATGGCCAGCCTGACACACAGCCACATTCTTAAGCTGTGCTGCACCTGACTGAGACTGTGCTGAGAGCAAACAGACAGCTCCTGTGTTTGCATTCATAATGTTGCATAAAAGCGCCTCTTGAAGCTTGGCATTGAGCTGGATGGGCTCAGGTAACTTTGGCAGGTCGGCAGTAGAGGATCCAGATGTTGGCCAGGGGGATCCAGGCCCCACTTGGAATTTGATTGGACACTACAGAGGAAACCAAAAACCCTACAGGAAGTAACCTCAGCTGTGTTTAACAGGCTCCTTGTGGTTTCCATCACAAAGAACTGAGGGAGATTATTTTACACCTGTGACTGATGATCAATCAGTCTCAGCTAGAATTAATCACAGTTAAATTCTCTCACCCAGGGGTACCCAAACTTTTTCACAGAGGGACACTTTTGATTTTGTCAACAGGGGCCAGCAGCTTACTAGCTTGCAAATCCTCTATTTGTTGATAATTTCTTTTATTGATTTCTGTGTAAATCAGCCAGTTTGTGTAGTCAAACATACTTGTGACCATAGGCTGGCTGACTGTCAGAGCAGTTGAGAATCTGAGTAGATGCAGTTGACACACAAAAAAATAAATAAATATTTTTCCCTCAGGAGTCTAATCTCTTCTTGGCTGTCCTTCCTGACGTTTCTCAGTATCTTACTATTCTCTAAAAAATTACTCAAGAACGGCAGCTAACAATCATTGTTAAACATGACCTAAAAGTCTATGTTTAACGTCAAGTGACCAATGAAACAAAACTTTTCAAAAAAAAAAAAAAAAAGGACTTGAATGCAACGCACCCGAATAATTTGTTCATATCACAACAGCATACTGATGGGAAACATTTTTATGAGGTATATTTAGTTTGACCACAGCTTATCTGGAATAAATGGGGAGACAGAGTTTTTGACCTACACTGTGGCCAGCCACCAGGGGGAGCAGTTTTTGTGGTGACTTCACTTGGAGCTGGGCAAGATCACAACTATAGACTTTTACAGTCTATGTTAATGCTGCCATGGCATTTTAATGAAATCAAACCTCACCTGTTTCTCAGGTGTCTCTTGATATTAGACTATCAGGGGTCAGTTTTCTGCAGCGTTACATGCTGCGTAGACATCAGATAGAAATGCTTCTTTTCAAGGAAAAAGTTCTCTGTTAGGGGACAATTTGAGGGAATTATTTTATGGGGATTGTTTCTCATGTTGTTTTCAAGAATATTTTGAGCTGCAAACATTTTTTTTTTTTTTTCGCAGCACATTTTTACATTATGATAAATACATTCATTGAAAGTCATCAGCTGTAAGAGTTTCTGAGCTTCTGCAGAATGTACAGAGCTTTAGCTTCATGCACAGTTAAGATGTAGTTTAGTGGGATGTTAGTAGATATACTTTGGCTTTGCTTGTGCTCTTGACAGAAAATATAATTGTTAACATAATTTGGGACATGCTTCATTTCGGTGCCATATTTAGTACTTTGTTGAATAACAGCTGAGTGTTGTATGAAAATGGACCTCAGCCATGATTGGACTTGCCTGTGTCTAACCAATTGACAGCAATATAAAAAATTTATATTCTTATAAGTGTGGAATGTTGATGGTTACAGGGCTATCACACTCAAATGTCCTGCTTACTCTTCATTTGTTCCAAAGGGCACAAAGCAAGAGTTGTGTCTGTAGTAGTAGTAGTAGTTGTTGTTGTTGTTGTTTTGTTATGTTTACAGATGTTGGAAAAAGTTTGCTGCTTTTCTGGCATCTCAAGGCCAAACTTTGCTTTTTTTTAATTACATTTCATTAACCTCTTAGCTCATTTGCATATCTGGATTATAATTTTTCTGTCGGTTTAACTTTGATAAATCATTTTGATTTGTTACCATCCCACCACAACAACTGCCAGGCCGACGTTCGCATTTTTAATTAACAATTTACTTTCAGAACGAAAGAGGTTGAAAAAGAGAGGAATTCATAAGTTTGGTAATGACAAACTTTGGGTGATTAGACAGAGTTTGGTCTCTATGATAGAACTGTCTGTGATCTTTTTGGAAAGAAGGATACTGATTGTGATGCTTTCCCCGAGGGACTGTTTCTTTTCATGCTTTTCTATAAGCGTTGTTTATAATTTGGTTGGTGAAATGAAGAACTGAGACACTTTCTTTGTCACCAGGAGGATCACAATAGTCAGTATTTGTCTTTTATGTCAGATGGTCCCTGTTGTTATTCTAACTCTGTATTTACATCCTTACAATTAACCAAATTTCTCCCCAAAGCCCTGCCAGATTGTGTGAAAAGATCCAGCGCTTTTCTGCCTCGCCTTGCTGTTAACTGGTTGCTCTGTTGCCATCAGTTGACAATGTGTCTCATAAACAGCTCTCCCCAATTGACAGAGTAATTGCTCAGCTGTTGACATGCTACCGAGAGGCTTAATCACTTCTAGATAATGATCAGTTCCAGCTGCCATTTTGGTGTTGACTAGCCTGACGTTTGTTTGCACACTACTAAAAGCTTGTTGTCAGTTGTGTATGTGTGTGTGTGCAAGTGTGTGTGTGTGAGAGACACAGTCAATATGAGAGCACCATGACATTTTGCAATCAAAGGCAGACACAACACTTTAATTCAGAACGGAGCATTCAGAGCAGATGTCTTTGGAACTTTGAGCTGAAACACAAATGGTTTCCAGCTGCCTCAGATGTGGATTATGGATTATTAGGAGTCTTTTGTTCTTGTTTGATCACTAACTTTGATGCTAGTCGGGGCCGTTATGATTCTGTTTACAAAAACCATGGGGTAGAAATCCTTGACAAATGTGACCAAAAGGTAAAATCTTGTCTCATTATGCAAGGGATTGTAAGGAAACATACAGAACAACAGAGAAAAGAGGGTTAGTCTGATTTTTCTCCTGACAAAGGATGCAGACATGCTCTGAATTCAGAGCACAAGGTCAATTTTTGTGCAGTCACGATGTCAGCATTACTCACTGTCATTTATTATTTTTATTAAGTCTAGTTAGCATGCAGTCTGTTTTTAGATTGTACAAGTATGAGCTGGGTGAAAGAGACAATATACACTAAAATCAGTGTCTGTGTCAGGGGAATGTAAATAAGGGAAGCCTGGACCGATCTGACCCCCCCGAACCAGGATTGGGTATTTGCCTCATCGGGGCCTCAGTGTTCCATGACGTCTTTTGTTGATCTTTTTGAAGTTCCTGTGAGGACTACCTGCCCCAAATTTGGTTACTTCTGCATGCTATCTCTCAAGATCTGTGGTCAGGTCTTATTGTCCTGTGAACACATTTAAGGCATGGAGACCAAAAGTCCCCTTGATGATGCCACAACACAGGTTAAACTGTTTGTGCTAATGTTGATTCCAACCCACAGTCAGCAGTTATTCTGCAATGGTCTGTTCAGACCTGAGAGTCTATCAATAAAATGAAGAGTGAGGTTACGTTAGCTCTTCTTGGTTAGGTTGGAGATGGTAGATGAGCACTGGTAGGACATTAGCAAGATTTACTAATGTTTCACCTTAAGGACATGACTTAGAATGCTGGGCTGTGAATAGCGCTTAATTTGGCCCCAATCTTTTTTGGGGACTTGGAGAGCAGCTTCGGATGAGATGTGTTGTGAGTTGGCTATCTGCTCAGCTAACTAGGTATGAGTCAAATACCAGTAATTAGCTTGTGCTAACACACCAAGTCAGGCTCTCTAGTCTATCCCATGTAGAATGTCATGCTGCAGGTGGTTGCTGGGCTAATGAGTGTGTTCACGAAGCTTTGATCAGAGGCAGTGGGTGTGGGCTGCTGCTGGCACTGATCCATGTTGTTTACTAACAAGTAACGCAAATTCATGCATACTCTACCTTTAATGAGGCTAGCAGAATTTTACTAATAGTATGCTTTTAACTGCACCTGGTTTACTGTTGAAGCCACTCTGCTAATCCATGTGTGATCTGGCTGACACTGGGGTTGATAACTTCAGATACAGACACTCAGTCAAACTTCTTCTGTCGTTCTCTGTTTTTTTTTTTTATTATTATTTTTTTTTCCGGTGTACCTAACAGGGACACTGTGCCCTGACATTAATAATTAGTACAGACAAAAAATGAAAAGATGGTTCACCAGGTTTAGAAAGCCGCTAATTTCGACCCCTTTTTGAAAGTGACAGAAAACATGGAATGAAACCCATTTAACAAAAGAACTGAAAAAAGAAAAATCATGATCTACCTGCCTAACAAAATCAGGGACATTTTAGAGTCTGGGTGTGAATCAAACCAGGAAGAGTGTCTGCCCGGTGGTCTCTGAAACCTAAAACCACTTCATTCATGCTTTAATGCAGTAATGTTCCTCACAGAGGGCTTTCAAGGTTGGGTGAAAAGACATTTTTACAACACATCTTAAGAAGCACTTGAAGCGACCGTAGCAGTTTTGGCACATCCTGTGTATCTGCTGGTGTTCTGGCTGTTTAATGTTAATATCTGATCCAGACTGTCATGTGGGGATGAGGTGACTCGTGTCTGTGTGTGTCACCTCAGAGCAGAGGAGACCACACATCTCTGACAGCTGAGAGCCTGTGGGAACACAAACACAGACACACACACTAGGACGCTTGTTTGTACAGTGGCCTGGAAGCACATATAGAATGCTTTTCCAACAAATACACATCAGGACACACACACATCATGATCTCAGATTGGCCTTATGCGGTGCAGCTGCATAGCAAGAATCAATTTTCATCACATTCAACATTAGCCTCTCCCTGGCTCTGCAGTCTTGCTTGGCCTGAGCCATATGTTCACAATCCCAGGATGAGGATCCCTTGGGCGTGTGGCACATATTCCCCAGAAGCATTCGAGGGTCCCTTGCGAGCGAGCGGCTCAAAGGGCTTGTGGGGACAGTGAGGCTTAGCCAAAGGTGGAGAGGTCTCTGAAACCTGCAGGCGTCAGAGATTCATGAGGACGTGTGCGCTCCACGAGGGCTAGGATATGCCAGGATACTGTCTCAGAGATCCAGCTTCTCCTCATACAGCCCTGGTTGTTGATCCCTGTCAGTGCAGACACAGCGCCCCCCACCCTCCATCCTGCCCCCTCGCTGCACTCCCTCCAAGCCACGTGACTCAACCGAGGCTTGTTGGGAAGCTTCAAACAAGCTCGTTTCAGGGAAGGAAATGCTCATGAGCGATGCTAATGAGGAGAAGCAGCGGTCATTTTCTCGTGGAGGCAAAAACAACACAGAGACTGATGGATGAAAATAGCATCCATTACGTAAAAGGATGTTTCCCCCTCTGAGGTCAGGTCAAGTGTGTGATAAATGCTAAATAATTGTGTACTTTACTATGTTTCACATTTGTTGGACTAAATTCTCATGCATCACTGATTTCACCCTGCAACCCAGGCAGATTATCAAACATGGATTTTACTGTGTGTATCACAGTGATTTTTTTCTCCTGTAGTTAAGTTTAAAACCTCTCATCTATCTCTGTACTTCACATCTTCAACTGTCTCTGAGCACCAGAGTTGCAGTCCTCTCCTTTGGAGTGCAGATTCACAGCTGTCCACTGATCCTGTCACCGCTAACTCGGCCTTCATGTCTTGTGATACACTCTGAGGACTTCACAGTGCTTTTCAAAGTTCCCTGGTCTGCTGATTATCTCTCCAAAAGAGCGCATATCAAAGCTGGGAACACAGAGGTTGTTGAATCAGGCTTTTCTAAAGGAGTGAGGATGGTAGCGCGCTCTGGTTTGTAAAAACTAAAGTGTTATGGTGGCATCACAGTGTCAATAAACAGTGTTAATTATGCAGATCCTAAACGCAGCGATGCCTGTAAGCTGGCCTAACTGCCAATTCACACATGCTGCGTGTGCACCGCAGCTATGGTTTGCTACATCAGACGGTGCACACCCGTTCTGTTGTGCAAGTGTCTCCATAGCATCAGGATACTTGAGATCACAGTCACAAAGGTTTTATTAATGTCATTCAAGCCTTCTCTTTCCTGTTGGTGTCCTTACAGGAAAAATGTGTTTGTTTCACGTGTTATTATGACATTTCCCACTTTGGAGACAAACTTTTCCTTCTCTATGGCGTCTGACTGCCTCTGGGTCCTTATGACCTGCTGTTGACTTCTGGCCCTGTGTTGCCACTAATGATGTAGTTTTGATATTTAAGGATGAGATTTACCACAGGGAGCTGAAACATGGTGCTTTATTGTAAAATGACTGGATACTTTGTTTCATGCTGTTTCCTGTTTGGTACGATCTGCCCTGCAGAGATTGACGTGTTTCTGCAGCATACATAAAAATAGACTTGCAGAGTATCAGCTGCAAGCAGCCGTTGGTGGTCACATTTGCGGTCTTTGACTTTGCCACCCTGCACTATGGCTGCCCCAGCATCTACCTACAGGCTCCATTTATAGAGGGCCTACGATATTGTGTCATGACGCATTAATTTCTGAATATAATATTGATTTGCAAGGACTGATGAAATTTAGATACTGGATACCAAACACAAGTTATGTGCGAAAATTAGGTTTAGATTATAGCATATAAGCTGAATGGAATCAAGAAATATGCAGAAGTACATGTTCAGAATATCCAATCATTGTTAATATCCTATACACCAATTCTTTTCAGTGATATCAAGTCAATGCACCACAATTGTGCACTTTTTAAGATTTGATTATTGGATTCCCTATGACCCCAACACAGCACTGGTCACAACATGCAAACCTGATTATCTCCCTTTGACCCAAGCCCTCTTCAGTGTTGTCTCATCTGCACCCAGCAGCCAAATATATAGCAAGAACTATGGTCTCTATACAGGTGTGTTGATTCACAAAGTCAACAGTAGTTCTCTTAAAGTTTTTGTGCTATTGGTCTAAATAGCTACATTCACAGGATGTTGCTCATTCTCAGAGTACCTCAGTAATATTTGAATTCTGTCTGTTGTAAAGTGCATTTCTATTTGCTTGTCTGGGAGTTTTTGTTTGTCTGTTTGTTTTTGTTTGTTTGTTTGTTTTTCCAGTTGAGTGTGCATTTGATAAGCTCTGTGATGAGACTGATTTCCATCATGGTGGCAACAAAAGTTGGGCTTACCTACATTGTGCTTTAATACAATAATATAGACCCTGGAGTAGGACTGTTTTATTTTTATTAATGTATTTATATATTTATCTATTTATTTATTCATTCATTTATTTATTTATTCTTATATAATAATAATAATAATAATAATAATAATAATAATAATAATAATAATAATAATAATAATAATAATAATAATAATAATAATAATTATTATTATTATTATTATTATTATTATTATTATTATTATTATTATTGTCAAATGCATTCATGTCAAATATTTTGAAAATAAAAAAAATGAATAAATAAATACAACATTTACAATCACTTACATAATGTTGACCAGAATACATAGTCAAGACTTCAAACTAATGCAAACAAACCTAAGTGGGTACCTCCAGTCTTGTGGTAACGCCCTCTTGGCTGGGTTTACAGCTTATGGCTGGTTGTCCTCAAGTGTTCTTGACAAAAATGATCGAAATTCACGCTCACTTTCTACAAAAGTTTGTATGCCACAGGCAGGTAGCTACAGCTATTATTTTTCTTCACTCACACACTTCGGCTGTAGCTGACTGATCCCTGGGAGATCCCAAATCCCCTGAATTATCCCAGGCCAGACCTATTTGACAAGCATGTTCAGTGTCTGCCTGGGGTCTCCCTCCAGCTGGACACCCCTCAACATTCAGGAGTGTTCACGGGGAGACATCCAGGAAGCAGCGAGATGAAGTGCTCAGCTTGCTTCTTTCACCACAGGAGAGCCGTCTTCACTGTGAGCTCCTTTGAGCTCTTCACCCTGACTTTTGTGTTTCCATGAAATGGCTCACACTGCTTTTTGATCTTCACATTTTAAGACATAGGGCTGGGAAAAATCACATCAGTCAGGAACATATTTCTAGTGAATTCCCAAACTTTAAAATACTGAAAAAACTACTAACACAAATCAATCAATCAAATAAATGAATCAGGAACAAAATGAGAAAAAGGATCATATTCTATGTACTTTATGATTTTTCCAGAAACTGGCATGACAGTTTAGCTCAGCCACAAGTAAAACGCAAAGTACTTAAAATCTATGAGTTCATTTTTAAACCAAGACAAACTTTAATTCCCTTTCCTAACTCCAGGCAAAAAAAATCAAACATGCATCAGGATATTCATAAAGAGAACACCTTGGCGCTCATGTTCAAAGACACCTTTGTTTCACTGCACTCAAAAATATAATTTTAAATGATATAGAATATAATCAGTTGACCTTGCTCAAAAAAAAGAGGAAACTTGTTGCCACAAATTATTAGTTACACAAATCAAATTATAATAAAATAAGTTAAAACAGCTAGATTAGTTTGAGTACACAGAACTTTCCTTACATTTTTTTTGGTGATAACTCTATTTTCTCATTTGTCACTCTTAAAAATATACGCTCTACTCATGTGAAACAATTTGTGCTTCAAAGTATTTAGTTTATCTGGAAGCTGTGAAATTGTTTAATTTGCCTTATGAATTAACTACTACAACTAAATGTGTTGAAAATAATTGAAGCACATCCAAACAACTAAATTAAATAACATTTGAAAGTACAGCAAGGTCTCATATCTAAAGCGTCCCCTCCTCACTCATGGTTACAAACGCTGTCACAACAAAAATCAGCTCTAATTTCATAACTTTAGTAACCATGAGTGAGGAGGGAAAGCAGTAAATATGAGACCCTGCTGTACATTGAAATATTGTTCTTCACTGGCCACAAGTTGTCTGAGCCCCACAGCACTGACGGGGTGATCTGTGCTCCAAGACACGGGTTTACACCTATTGACTTTTGCAGTGTGCCTAAAGATTTGTACAAGAATAAATGACATGTTTGGCTGGACTATGCTGTTTTGGCCAATTTTGAAATCTAGTGTTGAAGCAACTTTTTTTTTTTTTTTTTTTTTTTTTTGCAGTTAACTTTAAAATTATCTGTACTAGAACAATGTTTAAAGCACAGATAGCTTGTCAATGCTGTGATGCACAGACAAACAGTCCGTGCCATGTGGATCACAAGTAGCCTGTGCCACTGCTGCACATCCTGAAGTACAGCAGGGTTTCATTACCATTGTGTTCCCTCCTCACTCATGGTTACAAAACAGAAAACACAGTTACAGAAAAAAAATGCTTTGCTAAAACCATTTGTTTAAATATAAAAGAGCAGTTTTTTCTAAATTTGGTTACAGAGAATATGTCATTGAAAGGTATGGAAACTTTGGGTTTGTTTGTCTAAATTTTAAGAACCGCTTATGGTTCTTGACCTGGTCTTAGACCAGCATCACGAAAAGCAGTTCAGATAAGATCTTATATATTTTTGGTGTGTAAGAAGTTTTCTCCCCATCTCTTACAAAGATAGTAACGGTTGAATCTCCTCTTTCTACAGGTGATCCTGATTCTCACCAAGCTGTACGACTTCCACATCGGCAGTGTCACTGAAAGCACTCTGTGGAGGTGAGTACACCAAGATTTTCATTGATAAACACGTAAATATCTCTGAATCCTGTAACACTGCCCGAGGCGCCACAGGATGGAAGTAATCTGGAATGATGATCCTGAGATTAGCTTTGGCTAATTGATGAGTCAGGTGATGTGTTTTTGCAGCGTGGGACGGCTGACTGTGTATGGCTTGATTCAATCAGTGTAGCCTCTGGACTCAGACATGGGCTTGTCTCTTTTTCCTCCAGCAGTCTTTCTCCCACCTGTCTGCAGTCGCTCAGCATCCTTTCCTCCCCTGCTCCTCTGCTGCTGTGAACAGTATGTTCCAGTGTCACGCACGGTCAGACAGAGCACCCAGAGCTGGGGCTGCTGTTTGCTGTATTCTTGTTTCTGGCACGATGTCCCATGTAGTCCCCTTTCTGCACTCGTTGTGGGAATAGAACAAACACACGTACACTCGCACACTTGCATCAGAAACAACAAGACAGCTTGTAAAGAGTGGAAATACAATGGTAGAGAGATGGGTTACACATCCCAGATGAGCTTGAACTACATGTAACCCATTTCAAAATCTAAGTGGACTGTGTTCCAGCTGAAAAAAAGGAAACTGGAAGCCAAAGTTGTCATTCTAGTTTACAAAAGGGACTGCTGTTATCTCAAGATGTCATATGTCTGCTTGAACTTGAAATTACTGACCTAACTTTTCCACTAAATCTGTCGCCACGGTGATTCTAAACTGCTTGTGCCATGTAGGAAATTGATTCACAGGATGAACATCATTTTTAAGAGAGGCTTGAATGTGGAGCAGTAATTCAAGGGCAAAGGATCTGATGGTAGAGATTAGGAATGTCACAAAGTAAGGGATCTAACTTATCACTTCTGATCTTCTTCACACCTGCACACCCACTCTTCTATCTTCCTGCTCCTTGCTACATACTGTACTGCACACTCATTTAACCTCCACAGCAGCACTATTCAGCCTGAAAGCAGCTGCCAAGTGATTGGGATTTGGGTATGATGAGAAAATCATTTTTCACTAAGGCTGACAAGTTCTTACAAAAATTCCAACATTGTAACAAATATTGACTGCAACACCTTTCGTAACCTAGCAACTTACCCAATGCACTGTGTCATTGAGCAGGTGCAATCGAAAAGTTAACATTAGCTTTAGGTGAAAATAGCATGTGTCTTTCTACCCCAAAATGAAAAATCAGCAAGGAAAATTGTCACTTTAATCTTACATGGACTGGAAAGTATTTATTTATTTATTTCACTACCAAGACCAAACACCAAACCAATGTGTCTGCTCTGCAACAAGTGTCGGAAGATGCCACACAGAAAACCATACTGCGTTTCAGATAAAGTTCCCCAAGGGATCTCATGAGGGGGCAGCTGAAAATCAGAGTTTGACTGTGCCTTACAGCCTGAGCTGTACTACAATAAAGCAGACTGAGGAGAGGCCACAGCAGCTTAACTTTACTGCTAAAAATGAACGACTCAGCTCATGTCCTTAGTCTGAAAATCTGGCCCAACCATTTTTTTTTTTTTATTGAAGAGCCCGGCACCATCTGGTCTCCAGTTTTCAGCCATGCAGCCCCCCAGCAGAGCTATCACCACCAGCCTTCAGTCCTCTGTGCAGGTTAACATCCCCATGCCTGTTTATTATGCACTGTTATCATGAAGTGGTATCGCTCAGATATGCAGGCCTTCTTTTTTAACCAGATACTGGAGCAACAGAGCATCAAGCTGCATAGAGCAGATCGAGCTGGACAAGAAGCTGTGCACTTAAACCATATTTAATCACCCAGTGACTTTCAAAACAAAATAAACCATGGCATCACCTGATCATATTTAGCCTGACTACTACAAACCAACATTATGAGTTGAGCCAGGCCAGGACTCAACAGGTTTGATGTTTTACAGACCTGGATGAACCCTTGAAGAGGTCTCATCCTCCAAACAGATTATCACAAATAGAGAACAGAACTCTATGACACAGGAGATATTTGAATAAAAAAAAATAAAAAAAAGGACACACTTTTTCTACTTTCTTAAAAAAGAGATTCATTGTGTTTCATAAATCAGACCCATTAACCTTAGAGTTATTCCACAGAATTTATGAACCGTACAACAGTTTCTGTTTTACATCTCTGCGCCTTTCATTTCTCACCCTCTGTTTCTCTTACACTAACTCCTGAAGTCTAAATTTATGGTGTTTGAATAATACTGAGTCAATATTTAGTACCCTGATATCTTTGGTATAAGTAGGTCACTTAACATGACACTCTGCACCCCCTGTAACACCCCAGGCTGTTTGCATGTTATAGGGTGTCTCCAACCTACTGTTAAACACAAAAATGAGTGGGAAGGACAATAGACACATATTCATAACAAGAAGATTTAAAATATAGAGTTGCAACAAATCCCAGTTTCTGGTGGAAAGGCTGCGCAGTGGTGCAGTGGTTGGTTATGTTGCCTCACAGAAGAGTCCTGGTTTGATTTCAACAGGAAATATCTGATTTGCTAAATCTAATAGAAGTTCAAGTCTTTTTAAAATATGAACTTACCTCAAAATGACAAGTTATTTAGCCACTCTATTGAGTTCTTGTGTCATTAAAAAGTTTGATGTCAAGAAAACTGAAAATTTATACAACAGCCAATAATAGTGTTAAGAATACATGTCTTGTAATATCTATCTATCTATCTATCTATCTATCTATCTATCTATCTATCTATCTATCTATCTATCTATCTATCTATCTATCTATCTATCTATCTATCTATCTATCTAGAACCCATTGGTGCATAGTGGTGACTGCAATGGGCAGAAATTTAAGTCATTTCCCCCCGAATACAATGGTCTCTGTGGTGGGACTGTATATCAGCTTCTAGAGTGCTCTCTGCTGCTCCACTCCTTTTATCATCACCCAGTGGTCAGTCAGCGTAACTGCAAGTAAATTTTCTCTGACTCCAAGATGACCACCAGGGCCAGACTTGCTGACCCCTGCTGGCCTATCCCGTCAATCCTTCTATTCCAGAATAACCCTAGAGTTAAAAAACCTTTCAGAAATAGTATTATTCTATTATTTTGAACAAGTTAAGATGATAAAAATAAGTAGAAATGTGCTTCAAAGTAAAAAATAATATTAATAATAAAAAGCTTTGAAATTAAAAAGGAGGAAAAAGTATGAATAAAAACCAACAGCTCACTTTAACATCATTATGTCGAATTCTTACGCCCATGTGGCCCTTTTTGTCATATCCTAAGAAGAACAAAAACCCAAAAGGAAAAAAAAAATCTTGACAAAGGATCTTTTCATTCATTCATCAGATCGTGGAAAAAAAAAAATACTGCTGTAACTTCTGCTTCATTTCCAGTAGCTCTGTAACTTCCAGACACAAATATTTACTCATGTTATGACAGGTTCTACATATATCCCACAGGTGTTAGCGTAAATGCTAGTTTACATGGCGTATAACTCCTGATGAGACACATTGAGTGGAAATAAACGGCGAGCTCTTCCTGTGACCGACTGGCTCATCTCACTTGTGACTACCGCTGATTCTATTTGTGTCTGCTTACCTGTAAACACACACAAACAGAAAAGCCTGTTGCTGAGAACACTGGTCTGCACAGCTGCGTATCACAGCACTGAGCACAGCGCTGTTTCTCTCTAGAAGAATGACTCACTTAGCTTCAGACTTCATGCTGTTGTACAAGTTGGGTATACTTAAATGACCTAAACAGTGCTCTATGGAGATGAAAACATGATAAATATTCGAACAAAATGACATAAAGCTAAAGTACAAGTAAGAAAATGTGGTAAATGGCCTTTTAGTCCTCACATTTTGTGACTTTATTTTGTGTCCGTCTTTATATTTAACTTTCTCCAAAGTAAGTTTGTTCAGCCTTTAAGAATACACTGGGAGTGCTGGACATGTTTGCAGCATTTATCTTGTTTTTTTCTAGTAGAAAATTGCTGTAAGAGTGTTTTCTAAGCGCTCCAAATTGAATTTGCCTTCCATCACCCCCTCTAATGATACAGTTAGGGGGACTTTATGAGTTAAAATCCTTGGCAGCTCTATTTGCCTGAGGAGAAAGGACAGTGTTGCATCTGTATTTTTTACAGGGCTTTTAGAGCTGACAGTCCTTTAAAGCCAAAAAACATTTGCACTTATCAGGCTTGCTTACTCTGCCCGGGCTTGAAGAAGTAGTTTGAGAAGTGGTGCCAGCCAAAGTGACTGCCAGCCACTTTTGACATTTAGACAGCTTCTGTGTAATTCTGAACTTGAGGCGAAAGCCGAGCTTTGTTTGTTTGACTATGTGCAAAGAAAGTGCAGTCCAAGTGAAAGTCTGCAAAAAAGACTGAACCCAGTTGATTTGATCATAAAAGTGTCTGGCTAAACTTCTTGAATAATTCAGGGATTGCTTCATGATAAGCCTCTGCGTTGATAAACTGTGTGAACCGTCTGTCCTCTCAAACTTCTGCTACCTTTTCCCCCTCATGTTTATCCTGTTATACAACTAAGATAACTTCAAAAAAGAGGCTTCAACAGCATGTCCTCGCACACTTTGATGATCCCTACAGTTACATAAAGTCCCCTCGACGTATCCCCGTTGAAACCACCACAGATGGCAGAGAGAGGACATAATGTAGCCTACAGGAGAGGTGAAAACCACCATAATGCAAACTGAATGGAGCTGAAATAAAGTTATACAACAACAAACTCAGGTGATGTTCAACAAAAAAGGGAAATTAAAGCATGTGCTCTGGTTCTCAAAATGTGAGGCCTAACTTCAATCTCAATGAGTGACATATCTAACAATGGTCTCTCATGTGTTGGAAAAGAGGTAAGTCGTATGACATACATCTAAGTGTCACTCCGACTCTGCTTTCCCACACTGCCTAGCAGGGTACCTCTAACTGGGTGCTCAGTATCTTCCCACGCTGCTATCCTGACAGAGCTACTTTTTCCACGCTGCCTTACAGGGTACCTTTAACCGTGCACTAAGTCATCTTCCCACACTGTTATCCTGACAGGGTACATTTTTGCGCTGCCTTACAGGGTACTTTTTACTGTTCACCTCAGTTAGTTTCCCATACTGCGATCCTGACAGGGTACCTCACAGATAGTTTGTCACTCTCAAATGATGTCTTTGTTCTAAATTCCTCAAATACTTAAACTACTTCTTATTGGAAATGTGACGCAATCAATCTGACCAAAATACACTAAAATTATTAATCTGACTCCAATCTCATCTCACCTCTTTCTGCGCAGTTCGTTGATGGGGAATGATCAGGAGACGTCCTGGTTCTCAGTTGAACACAAATTTATTAACAATATGTCAAGAATATGCATTTATAGAGATCTTTGGTGCAGCCTCATTTCCCTGTTTCCTACATGTTGCAGAGACAGTTCATGAGACTGACCCTGACCCTCTCTCTCAGCACCAATATATAGTCACTGACAGAGTTTCTCTAAAGAATGTAGGTTGAGTCATCTTCTTATTGGCTCTCCAGGTGTTGTCCTCCTCTGATTGGCTGCTGGCCGTCTTCTGGCTCTGTCTGTGACTGGCATTCATCAAGTGGGTGATCAGCCCCCCTTCACTTATCTGTGGAGAAACTGTTAGACACACAAATCTCGCTTCCTTCCTTCCTTTAATTGTTTACCTTCCTCACTTCGACTGAAACACCTCAACTCTAATAAAGTAATTGCTGACTTGCGTTATTCGTGTTACACAGTTACTTCTTTTTATTATTGGGTATAAACATTAACTTAACTTGTGGTCACTCTCTACTCTGGGTGCTCCATAAAATCCCAGGAGTCCCCAGCCCCCCTCAAGTGTCCTGCAATTCATACCAACAACAATGAGCACCTGTGTACAACCAAGTTAGTAAAAGCACATCTGTATAGTATTGTTAATAAAAACATGTCTACATGGGCTATATATTCTTTCACATGTTAAATCCAGGTGCCTCCAAAGACTGTGCCCCTCAAGGGAGCTGAAATTGACGTATCTTTCCTTGAATGAGGATCACTCCTGGTCCTCTTGACTGACTGCTTACTAACTGTGTGATCTAAAGTCCTACTGCTGGCATGAAGACACAGAGTTCAAGGAGGAGATGAGAGATCTGGCAGCTTCAGTCCAACATCTTTATTCAAAGCAAGGCAATGGAGTTAACGCAATGATGGCACACAGTCACGAATCCAAAAAACAGTTCTGAGTCTCTGCTTTTATACCACTGGGGTGTTCTAATTGTCTACATGCAGTCCCTGTATGGCCAACAGTCTTTCTGACTCTGGGTTTTCTGTAGTATTCTGGTCTATCTAAGGTGATATTCACAGCTGGACTGTTTGGTCCACTTTAAACGGACCAGGGTTTGTGTCCCGTGCTGGTACGGACTTTCCATGCAGGTGTGAATAGACATAAACGAACACTGGTGTGGACCAAACAACCGGACAGGGACCCACTTTTTGAGGTGGTCTTGGTCCACTTCCTAACGAACTCTGGTGCGGTTCGTGGTTCTCCGGTGCAGGTCTGAATACAAACCAAGGTCCATCCGAACTAACCACAGGATACATGCGCCTTTTGGGCCTATAAAGCCACCGTAACCTAACCGTCTTTGGTACATACCGGATCCTCCGTCTTCTGTTAAGCCACGCTGTTGCTTGCATGTTGTGGGTCAGGACACGCAGAGCATAGCGTCTCCTTGCTGCGCGCATTCATCTTTGCTGTTCCAAAATCTGAAACAGTGTTGTTAAGCCTTCTTTGAAGGAGCTGCTCTTGAAACTGAAAATGATTTTGCAGCTCTAATTAAAGCTCAAACACACGTTTACCTCCATTTCCAGGTCTGTATTCTGTGTGCCGCCCTTTGTCAGTGCTGTCCAATGAGAGCACTGATCGTCACACACGTGGATGTGTTTACAGAATATAGTCCACATGCAAAAAGTGCAATCTGAATAAGAACTGCACCAAAGGAAAAAAAAATAAAGTCCGCTTTTGGTCCGGACCAAAGAAGTGGACCAAAGGACTTTTCTGGTCTGACTACAGCCTAAGTGAGTAGATCTTGGTCAGGACAGCTGAGGGCGCTAAATCTGTTAATCCTGGTGAAATGAAGTAATCTTCTCAAGTCCACAGTCAGGCTAAAGTTGTCCAAGGGTCAAAGGTTGGCTCCTGCAGGCTTCTCAGACCTCTGCAGGATGGCTTCTGCACTTCACTATATGAATCCTCCCTAAATGAATCCTCAACAAAATGAACGATACATCACATACAGAGGCAAAAAGGTGCAATGTCAAAAGAAGATGAAACAAATGACATCTTTATCAGTCCTGTGGTTTGCTCGCTTGATTCACGCGTGCATTTTATGTTTTTGGGATTGTTCCTTCAAACTTCAACACGTGCCATTGAGGGGCATTGGTGACACAATAAAAGCCATCACAATTTTTTTCAAATGCAGATGACCCTGATACATTAAATCTTAACAGTAAACAATAATCAAAGGTGGACTTGACTGTCCTATTGAGGTATGGGTATCAAAAACTTGTTCCTGATGAGAATCAATAAGTAAAGTTTCAATCCATTGATATCATTAGCCTTTGTGCTTAATGATTCCCTTACTTATTCTTTACAGTATTACAGAGCAGCCGGACCTTACTTCGACCAGTGTGCTGCAGCTATCCTAGCTTAGCAGATGATAACAGTTTCCCAAGAAACTCTGATTCAGGATTTTCAGCTTGAAATTTTACCCCTGGATCCCAAACTGGCAGGCAGGTTCAAAATAGTGCTGCACGATTTGGGGAAAAGGTGCGATCAGGTGGACACTATTGCGATTGCAATTGTGCTTGCAATTTAATAAAAAAAAAGTTGTGTCATGAGTCTACAGACTCGCTTGGTTATCATGGAGAAAAATCAAGGAAAAAGCAGAGATGGATTACTGAGGATTTTAATTGTGTAATAATTCTCAAAATATCCAAACTTACTGTATACAAACAACAATGTACAGCACAACAGTACTATTTTGTTTGTATTCAAAATAGCACATTTATGCCACTTTTGCTTTGCATGTTTTGAAAATTACATCTTTTTGCTGTGTCATTCAACCGGTGAGCAAAATAACACCAAATAACAGAGGTAGAGTTTCTTTTCGCCATGAGCGCCTCACTTACTTCTTCATGCTCCATCTTGTCTGATTAAACTGCCGTACCAGGGGGGCAGGTAGTCACATGACCAGTTGAAACAGTGACTGATAAGTCATCTCACGCTCGCTCTCTTACTCAGTCACACACACACATACACAGACACACACACATCACTCACACAAACACGCTCATTTTTTTTTACACTTTTTAAAAATAATTGCACAATCACACCTTATTTGCGATTACGTAATTGCATGTGCCGACATTGCGATTGCGATAATCCTGCAGCACTAGTTCAAAAACACTAATGGATTACAACTTTTAATTATTTTTATACACTACATAAAGACATAATTGAGTTACACCAGCCTATAGCCATGGTTGTCCTGAATCTATAGAGGTGCTGCACTTCATTATCAACTGCATGATGATTCCTCTCTCTCTTTTTTTTTTTCCTGCTGCAAATTTTTGCAGTTAATAAAAAGATAAATGCATCAGTTTCCTAAGTGTTTTATCATTTTTTAAAATTGTTTTCATTTCAGATTATGAATCCAAAAAGTGCATCAGGAAATAACAGACTAAGGGCTCTAATTTCGTGGCGCAGCGCAGGGGGCGCAAGCCTGGCGCAGCCTGCGCAGTGCTAATTTCGTGCGGCGCACCGCCGTGCACTGCCAATTTGACAATTTGGTAGACCGTCTGCGCAGAGATGGGTGTGACGGCGCGCCAGGGGGAGTTGACGGCGCACCAGGGGGAGGTGTCAGCAGATTCATGTTGGCGCAGTGACAATTTCGTGCCAAAAAAGTGCGCTGAAAGCTCGCCAGCTCCAACCTGGTCTATGCTCGGCGCAAGGCGGAGCGCACCCCACGCAGCTGTAATTTGGTGACAGGCGCACATGTGCGCACATGTCAACAAAGCCTCAGAGGCAGGTTTCCAGAGTGTCAGGCACATTTTAATGCAGTAAACAATCACAGCAATCACTATTTAATGCAACCGTCTGAACCAGCATATACATTTATATCTATATTAACTGTCCCTACACATCTGATGTCAGATTAAAGCCGTTTGTCATAATAGAAAGTTAACCTGACGGCAGCCGGAAGTTTGATGCACATCTTACAATTGAACAATAAACAGCCTTAACATCTGATACAGAGTAAATATCTGGTTCTCTCATTTCATTTAATTCAAAGAAAAGAGGGAGAGAAAAGACGAAGAAAAAAAGAGACGAAACAAATGTATGTCACTCAGGATTTACCCGTGATTTCCCAAATTTCTCTGTTTTAGTCTTTACTTTTAACGTGATCTACAAAGATGGAGTACATTATTGTAAGGAGGATGAGGTGGAGACACTGGGAGAGTATACAGTATATCACCAAAGGCTCTGCTTGGCGATGACAAACCAGAAGTGGAGGTGGATCAATAGTATTCTGAATGGATAAGCCAGCTGTGTAACTGCCTCTTATTTTTTTACTCCGGATAAAGACAAAGGAACAGATTAAATCTGCCCCGGGAGCTGGCCCACACGGTGACACGCGTCGTGTCCTCTGATGCGCCCCGCTGTCCATTGACCTGCTGCAGGCACAGCGGTTCTGACCGTCGCTACCTCTCTCCGCGCTGCTGAAGATCACTCAGACCAATCAGACTCTGCGCCTCGGCCGCAGGGCATTTAAAGGCGAGGAGAGGCGCTCATTTGATTGGTGAAAACAGCGCTCGGCTGTGTTAAATCCACTCATGGCTTTTCTCCTCCCTCTCTGCCATTTGCGCGGAGGGAGGCGTGGACGCGCAGCTCTGCGCCTGGACTGCGCATCCCTTGGCACTGCAAGAAACTTGCAAAGTGCGCCGGTCACGCCCTGTGCGCACGGCGAAGGCCGGCGCAGGGCAGGTGCGCCTGCGCCTGGTCTACGAAATTAGAGCCCTAAGTGTGCAAAGGCCTTCATTTGCAAAGCATGCACAACAAGTTTAAAGCTAAATGAATTTGAGCGCCAGTGTTATGATAACCAACAGCTGAAAACTGGTTGTTATGTTACTCATACTCCTTTTTTTTCTTTCTTTATTTCCTTTTCCTTTCTTTTTTTTTTTTGTTTGTTTGTTTGTTTGTTTGTTTTTGTTAGCTCCAGGAGGTAATCTCTCTGGACTTTATGATAGAACTTAGCACCGTCAGGTTGACAGGCAGCAGCGCAGCTCAGTGCAGCACAGACTGGATACTTGGCAGCTCACATCAGCCACAGTCAGGTCCAGAGCTGCTTGAATATGTGTGTGGTTTTTTGCGCTTCAATATAATTAAAGCAATTTGTTTGGTGAATCTGAGATGGAGCAGATAGCTGGGGCAGATGAAGCCCAGTTCTTGGAGCTATTAGAGGCAGAAATCCATTCTCTGTGAATTCCCCTCTCAGACCACAGGCTCCATCACAACATTACAAGATCTCACCACTTACATAGAATTCCACACGGTTGAACAATGAGTGGTTCAGATCAGGGCAACGTGTTGTAAACACCCACAAAGATAAAAACCAATGGAGTGCCAGTGAAAACTCATTACAGATTTGAGAAAAGGCAACTACAAACATCAGTGGGATGTCTGAGTGTTACCCTCCACTAAATTTGGCTCTCAAGCGATGATTGGAGTCACACAAACCCGGGGAACTGTCATCAGAGTTAAATGTGCCTGACAGTTTAACTCTGTAGGGAAGATGTAATCAGGTGAAGTAACTTATCTTTGATGTGAGGACAGGGACATCACTCTGCTTGAAGTTTAACGTTATTGGCAGCCCTCCCAGGCCTGTCACTCACCCATAAACCTACAGTGAGGCGCGTAGCTGTCTGTCTAAGGCTGTCTTTCCAATATGTCACTGTCTGAAAAGATACAAGACTGTGTATTTCAAAAACAGGCATAAATAATCAGATTAGCCGTCTTGTAAACGATAACTCTAGGTGAGTTTTGAGACAGGGTCGCCTAAAGTAGAGGAGTATGATAGAAAAAGTTATGAGGAACAAAAAAACAGAAAGATAAGAGGGAAAATCTTTTGTGAAGAAGCAATTTTCTTGAATCAGCTCATCCGTGGAAGCGCTGAGAAACCTGGCTGACTCATGTCAACGCCAGTCTGTGATTCGTCTTTCTTTCGCCGGCTAATTGAGATCACAGCTCTGATAGGGATTGAAGTTGAGCAGTAGGAGGGAATGTTTATCACTTCAGGGAAGGACGAACCAAATGGCAAGTCTAACGCTGCCTTTTGGGAAAGGTCAAGGCAGTGGCAACACCTCAAACGATCGCACAGTCAGTCTGTCAGTTTTAATGAACATCCTGACCTTAAACAATGAAAGCTGATCAGTCTGTCTGTGCATAATTTCAAAGGCGCCTTGATATGAGCGTGGTTGAGGGGGAGGAAATAAAAGCGAGCTGTTCGTTGTTGACAATAAATCAACTCAGCAAAACAGTTCTTCAAAGTTGCTCAGCCTCTCTCATCCGGCCTCTGGAGGATCGTCCTCCGTGGGGGAGAGCTGATGAAATATGACAAGCCTTGTATTCATTTGCAGGTATTCAAACACAGAAAAATTAATGCCAACAACAAAGCCAGGCTGCATTCCTCTCATATAACGGTGAGTTTCTGACGTATCCTGTACGTATGCTGTCTGCAGCAGTTGTCTTCTGTGTTATTTACAGAGTTGAAGTTTTACTCTGAGTCAGTCGGTGCATCACTAAACTGAAACACCTGAGATGAGCTGCTGTTTTTCTGTCCCACTAAAGTACACAGAAGCAAATGTCTCATCCTTAATTCTTCTTTAATGATGATTCACTGTGAGTCAGAAGTTGGCACTCTTGACTCAAGGCTTAATTTTGAAGAAGGTTTAGCACGGGGATAAAAAACAAATTTTCAAACGAACTGAGCACACCTGGTGATCATTGTGACTGACAGGCACCAACTTTATGCATCACAGCTCTCCTCGCTGGAGACAGACAGGGCCACAGCTGTGACGCTCCGAACAAAGCTTCTATACGCTCTCAGAGATGCCACCAGGGAGTTTGGACTCTGTGAAAATGTACCAACCACTTCACCGAGCACTACCACATACCCTGAACATCCTATAAATATAAAAGTGCACTGACGTGTACTGAATACTTAGAAACCAGGACATCCTGATCCAACATCTGAACCCTGACCTTTTAATCAAAATAATGTCTCATCTACAACAAGATAAAGTCAGCAGATTTTTTCATAATAAAATGAGCCAATAAGTATTATCACTAATGATATTAATTTTTACCTTTGATTTCTTTTTTTTTATTATTCATTTATTATTTGTCAGCCTTTATTTTGAAAGGGAAGAAACCTAACATAACATTAGGTAAGACAAGTGATTAAAAGCTGAAGAAAGTGAGTGGAGTGGAAATGTCAAGTATCTAGCTCAAAAACATTTTGAGGGAGTAGTCTTTCAGGGTGCTACAACATTTAAAGAAACTAATGGGGGTACAAGAGTAGTTTATTTGTATCAGGCTTATCACAATCACATTTCACCAAACTTTCTCAGGGGAAGCTTTAGGTGACAAACTGTTGAATTGTCTTTCTCCTTTTTAGCCTTTCCTCCTTCCAGGTATCCTGACATGATGCTAAGACAAAACAACTCTTATTTTGCAGAGTAGACAGTAAAGAAAAAAAAAAAAAACTCTTTCAGTGTTATGTTGATGATTTGAAGTCAAACAAAAATGAGGTAATGTTCTTGCAACCCTAAAATCCTTCTGACTTTTACTGGTTTTGCCACATTGTATGTGAGGCTTCATATGGTGCCCACACACGTAAAAACGCGACCACAGAGATGTCCACTATTGGTTCATCTCTCTCTTACTGTTTTAAAGCCTTGAAGTTGGCATTTAGTTGTTTTGGATGGCAAAGATGACACTTTTTTTTTTTTTTGTTTTGTTTTTTTTAAGGATTAGAAGGACTATCGATTTGCGGTTTTTTGTTTGTTTGATTTTCCAAATTACTGGGACAGTGCATATTAATTAACATTCAGGCTAGTGTAGGTCTGTAAGTCCCTGGCCAGATGTTAAATCAGACAACCTAAGGGTGTGCATTTGTTCTGGAGGCTGATGAACCTCCCTCTTGAGACTTTATAATGATTACCTAAGATATCCTCACAATGTGACAAAGGCGCTGAATGTACCAGACATGGATAGGGGTGGGTACCCTTTGCACTTGAAACGATTCAGTACCCATGCCATGTACCGATGCCCGTTACCTGGCAATTGGGTCCGGTACTCAATGGTACCAAATTTTGGTACTTTTTTGTGTTTGTGTGGTAAAAAAAAGTATCAATTTGTTTATATATATATATATATATATATATATATATATATATATATATATATATATATATATATATATATATATATATATATATATATTTAACTATTTATTCTTTATATAAAAGCTTGCAATGCTGTGTTCAAATCCAGCACGGAGAATCACCGTCATGCCCAGCATGGAAATTTTCCTTCTCTTCCACTCCCCCATAGTCACACCGATGCATTAAGGTACCTAAATATGGTACCTTTCGATTTCATGTGAATCGGTACTCTGTACTTTTGACAGAATTTGGTTGGTACCTATAAAAGTCACTAATTTGGCACCCATCCCTAGACATGGACTTTTACCAGGGAGTTAGGTACTTTAATAGTTACCAACCAAATTCCATCTGTATTACAGAGTACCAATTCACGTAAAACTAAAAGGTACCATGTTAAGGTTCCCAAACACATCCCTGTGACTGTTGGGGATGGAAGAGAAGGAAAATTTCCATGCTGGGCACGAACACAGCATTAACCGTTAAGTACGGATACCAATTGCAAGGTACTGGGTATCAGTACGGTATAGTCTCAAATCTAAATGAAATTCCCTTACTTTTACAATTCAATATTTTATGCATACTTCATTCATTAAGATAAAACTTATAAGGATGTTTCCCGCTGTAAACCCACACGGTGATCGTTGTGGAGAGGCACCGGTCTCACTGGTCTATTTGTCGTCACAGGGATTAGAATAAAATGGTATCGCTCTCGCTCTCAGTAGAACAGAGAGGTTGGAGTCACTGAAATCCTTCTACATTTCATGCTTGAGAAGCACGCCTTGCAGGCTTGAGCCGATAAACAGTTACTGTAGACATCTGGAAGTTGTCCTCGTACATTTGAAACAAATCACCGTGTTTTATCGCGCTGTATTCTCATTTAGGTTGTGTAAATTTTATAATGGAACTTGAAAGCAGGCCTTACATCTTCTACCTGCAGGGCACAAAGCGCCAACACCTCCAGCTTTAACATTTCTTATGCTCTCTGCGGTCTATGAAAGGTGGATCAATATCTGTGAGGATGAGCGTCTCTCTCCTATTGAACTCCTAAATGATGACACAACCCGACCACCAACAAACACGAGCTCGCTGTCAGACTTCACATGCTATCCTCGGGGGAATGTTGCTGAAGCCTTTGTCAGTTTGTCTTATCACATTTAAGCATGCAGAGTTTCACACCAAATGATCAGGCGTTTGAGTCTAATTATTTTGATTTAATTGCTCATACCCTCGCCTTCAGCAAATTAACACTGATCTGATAAAAAAGAAAAAAAAAACATTCCCTTCACTCTTTTCTGTCCCTTATTAAAACTCTGATTAGAGTTGTAATGATGTTTTGTATGAAGAAATGTTCATTCTGATGATAACTTTCTTAAACAGTCTTACTGAGAATGACAGGGATTAGGGTGTGTGTGGCAGTTAGACTACTGGTGGGGAGATAATAGCAGCTCCACAGCTGCTCCAGGTCTAAAAAATAATTATCAAGTAGTTACAAGGAGAGCTCCAGCAATTTTTATGTGAGTTAACTGGTCGTGTCCAATGTCTGCTTTGCCTCGGGTTAAGGTTTTTGAAGTAAGGAGTACAACTACTAAAGATGTCATATGACAGTCTTTTCATCTCTGTGACCAAAAGACGGACAAAGACGAGCCACAAAAATGTGCTGCTGGTTGCATAATGCGAGAGTGGTCTTGGTACTGACCCATATACGACTTGAAGGAGGTATTATGCTCACTTTCAGGCCTGCTCCTGTCCTTTTGGTACATCTCATGGGAACTCTATTTATCTCAGGCTGGTGTCTTTGAAATTGTCCTTTCAGTTTTGTACAACGCACTTAATGCTTCTCATTAAACGCCTGCCCTGAAGAAAAAATAGCTCTGTTCACTTAAAAGACAGTTTCTCTTTATGTCTGTGATGTAGAAAATATTTCACCACAGAATTGATATGGTAATACAAATATAAATATATGTTGATAAATTCCCTGTTCCTGGAATTTGGGAGTTTCTCATACACTGTGAAACTTTTGTTTTTCACACATATCATAATTCCTGCAGGAGATATTAAGGAGAAAACCAGATTTGTGTGAAAGAAAAAAAAAAAGACATTTCAGAAAGTTCCACTCTAAAGTTAAAAAGTTAACATACGTCAGACCTATTGAGAAAAAAAAAGAACCCATTTTGTTGTAATCACCAGCTTTTTCAAGGTTCATTATTCTATAGTCAAGCTGCCGCTGCCTACCATGATGGAGATTGGTGACACCACTGGGCTTATGAATAGCACATTTCACTCGCACACAGCTCAGCTGGAGGAAACTAAATGGAGAAAAGTTGACCTACTGTGTCTGCTCATGAGGTGGTAACTTACTCCAGGCACTATGGAAGTGTTTGCTCAGTGAGCAGCATTATGTTTGAGCCAATGTTCTGTTTCAAGGCACTGTGAGGACTTTATCAGGACTTAAAATAGTCTTGATTTTATATATTTTCCTGTTCATATCCAACACCTGTAATAAGGCTATTAGCACCAAAATTGGTTATTTCTAAATGGATCCATTTATTATCCCACTGATTACACTTCACCAGCCAGTAAGGGTTATTAGATACAAGTGAGTCAACCACACGAGAAGTAAGACCTGTCCCTTTTCTTGAAGAAAACAACTCCTTGGATTAATTTTGTGGTAATGTCAGACACTGGAGCTGAACTGTCAAACAGAAGACAGGCGGCAGAGCAGAAGAAAGCTAATCTGGAGAGTGATAGAGCACAAGCTAACACAGGAGCTAAACTGTTTGTGATAATGTTTATTCCAGCCCACAGTCAGCAGTTATTCTGCAGTGGTCTGTTCATACTTGAGAGTCTATCAATGAAATGAAAAGTGAGGTTACGTTAGCTCTGATTGGTAGATGACTGTGAGGACATAAGCAGGATTTACTAACGTTACACATTACTGACATGTCTTACCCTCAATTAACACATAAAACGTGAGCGCCGCACACTGCGCCATACTCTAGTCAATCATTGCATTCACACAGCACGTGCTGCAGTCTGCTGGCGCTGCAATCACCAAAGAGCGCGACTGTTACGCTGCGAGCCTATTTTTGCCAGCGCTGCAGAAACGCGTCAATCTCTGCAGAGCAGATCGTACCAAACAGGAAACCAGACATGAAAATGATCAGAGTATCCTGATCAACCTGCCCTCAACCCTCCTCTCCCATACTGAGAGACTGTAGCTTTTCTTTCTCCTCACCCATAACTGCATCTGACCTCTTCGAAATTTTCACAAGCACCGAACTCCCCACCTGCTCCCTGGACCCTATTCCCTCTGCCCCCGTCAAAGCTTGTATCCCCTGTCTTACTCCGCTGATTACCAATATCATAAAACCCTCACCTCTTGCACTGTTCCCTCCTGCCTCAAGCTTGCTGCTATCGCACCCATACTCAAGAATCCTTGTCCGGACCCTGAAAACCTTGACAATTTCAGACCCATTTCAAACCTCCTAGTCCTCTTTAAAATACTCAACTCAAGCTCCACCTCCATTCCAACCAACTTTACAATACATTCCAATCTGGTTTCAGAACTCACCACAGTACAGAAACCGCTTTGTTTAAAGTCACAAACAACCTCCTACTTGCCTCTGACGCCGGCTTCCTTAACATTTTCCTTCGATCACCATGAGCAACCATGAGCATGGCTGTTAAACAGCGAGTCTATTTTTGTGTCTGTGGCACATGGTCAGAAGTCATCAGCAGTTCAGATCCAGAGGAAATCTGATGTTTTGGAACCGGTGCAGCGTGGCGTGGCACTGTGCTCATGCTTTATGTGTGAATTAGGGGTTAGAGCACTGCACCGTGAGTAACACTTAACAGATAGTCTGCCCATCTTCTGGACGCTAAACAAACTGAGTTTACGAAGTTTGATTGTTGTCACATCTCAAGCAACAGCTCTGAATAGCAAGAAAGTAATGCGTTACCTTGTCACTTTGCATCCTGGTAAAAGTTGTCTTCAAAAAACACGCCTTGGTAGGAGTAACATCCTCACCACAGGTGGTGCAAATGCTCATGGGAAATAGAGTCTTTCTCCCAGAAAAAAGACTGACTAGTTTTTCTGGATAGTCCTAACAGTTCCTTAAATTATTGTGACGAGGCAATATGTAAGGATTAAATAACGAGGAAGTGTGCATTAGACCGTTCTAAGGCACGACGTGGAGTGGGAACACCACGACGCCCAGCGGAGTGGTGTTACTCCGCGGATTGCCTTGGAACGGTCTAACGCACGCTTCCTCGTTGTTTAATCTGCTTATACCTTGGTCCCACAAACTTTAAACTTTAAAATAAATAATGAATAATTGCTGTTAACTTGCTAAATGTGTTCAAATATAGGAACAATTTTTTGTTAGTCAACCAAAAAAGTTTTTTTGTCTTAGCAATCGTTGTCAAGATAAAAGCAAAATTTAACTGAATGTTCCCGTTGATTGTGCAATTATTAAAAGACACTTGCGCGTTTTCCTTGCTGGATTTTTTCTGTGGCAGGGATGCTCCTGAGTCATTTGCTGAGCCCGTAGACAGAATTTCACTCCAATTCTTTCTGTCATTTAAGCCTGGCTCACACTACAGGATTTTAAAAAATCCTAAAAGATTCTGAAATCAGGTTGTATCTCACACATGAGGAGAATCTTCGCGGATCATCTTCTCTTAAATCTTAAGCACACTCTAACAAGATTTGAAAATACTGACCAGCACACACTACAGGATTTCAACAAGATTTTTTGACCAGAGAGAGTGATGCACCACATGTATTTAGTTGTTTGATCTGGGGTTTTTAGCGCACTGGTGGGACAGGAGGACAGAGAAGCGGAGCTTTCTGCAGCGGTGCCTTTCATCCATTACGCGCACTTAGAGGGACAGAGGTGAAACTGTTGCTGTATCAGCCAATAATGGCATGATCTCACACCGATCACTGATAAAACAACAGTATGCTGCTGTATGAAAATGGTGTGGTTATGTCTTATTTTTAAAGGCATTATTGAACTGGATGCAGTCAACCTTTCAGTTGCACTTTGAGCCTGCGTTTGTTGTCTGTTGTCCGGTCTCTGGGGCTCTTTCTAATTGGCTGTTGTCATTCTCAGTGAGAATGTTGTAATCATCCAGATAAATATCAAACATGTTTGAAAATTATCGGGGCGGCTCCGACGAGTCTGTGAGACAATCGTGGGGCTAAAGATTCATCTGTCAACCGCTCACACTAGAAGATAATCTTGCCAGAACGTCGGGGCCGATTTTAGTCCCCGACCAGATTTCTTCCCCGATTGTCGGGACGATTGAATCTGGGTTAAATCGGGGTGAGAATCCTGTAGTGTGAGCCAGGCTTTAGAGACGGGGCCCAGTAGGAGCGCAGGCTGCTCTCGCATGCGTTGAAATGTGTGTGACGCGTTGCTTTGGTAACGCGCACAGCGAAGTGATACAATGGTGATTTAACTCGCCGAACTAACTTTCAACTGGCGTGCATTAGACCAATCTAAAGCACACCAGTTGACATTGGAATTCTCACTGACCATGGTATAAATCTGGATGACACATGATTAAATTGTATAGAGTGCCAGTTAGCTCAGACCGTGAACCAGGTGCTCAATGTATGGAGGCTGTAGTTGGTGTTGCACCACTGACATGTCCTTGTCTGTCTTCAAAACTGTCTGTCAAAAACATCATTAGGCAGTCCCTGTTATTTTGGGACTATGTATATTTTTTGTCTAGGAAATTGCTTCTGATGAGGGCTGTGCATATAAGTTTAAGTTTGTCTTATTTTTCAGTTGAGTGACGCCTGCAAACTTGTTCAGGCAGCTAATATAAGCTGAAATGATTTTACACTTAAAGTGTTTCATTTTCAAAATCATCTAACAAATGTAATGTCTCGATCTGATGTTTTCTCAAAGCAGCAAGACCTAGCTAAAGACCGTCTAACACTGTTTCATGAAGCTGTGATAAAAAAGATAGCCGCAGAAATCTGCAGAAATGACTGAATTAAGAGGAAAGAGTTTGGAGACAAACAAATACAGAGAAAGAGCAGAGAGCTTACCCCACCTCTGTCTTAAAGGGACCTTTATGTTGGAAGGGATTCCCTGGCCTACAAACAAGAGTCTATTAAAGAGGAAGAGAGAGTTGGAGAGAGGAAGCAGAGATACCTCGGTGTTATCACTTCTTGGCTGCAGACTCCATTTCTCCCCGCTGAGCCGGGATGGGGGTCACCTGGGGGTGAGGAGTGACATCCTCTCAAATTGCATCATTTTGCTGAGCATGCTCACAGGCTGTGTGATATTTCACAGGTCAGTGCCTATAATAAGGGCCTGGCTCTATCCATGAGACCCACCTGATGTCTCTGACCTTTTGCAATTGGACTCGGTATTTCCCCTCTCAAACCTGGCCAGCCTGGGCTTGCCGAACTTTTCAAGAGCACTTCAGTGAAAGAGCTGGAAATGGCAAGTCTGATGCTGCTACAGCTGGCTCTCTGAAAAATTGCTGAAAATATTCAAAGTGCGGAGGATGATAAAACTTCTCTGCATCTGAAATCTATCATAACTTGTACAAAGCAGTTTATTTTCTATCATTAGGTCCAGTCTGCAGGTCCCCTAAGCGCTATGGATGTCTTCTGTATCTTTGACAGTTTGTTTGGATTTTACATTTGAGTTTATTATTGTGCGTCAGTTGCAGTGTTCACATTGACTCATTGGCTTCCAGCCATTTTCAGAGCTGAGAGACCCATACTGCTAACTATTACACAGCATTCCGCCTGATCTTTCAAGACCCACAGAATATTGTGTTCTCAGCCTATGTAAAGTTTTTTGGGGGACTTTTCATGCCTTAATGTGAATAGTAGAGGACAGTGGATCGATTAGGAAAGGGGGTATGGAGCCAAAATGATGACTGTAATGTTTGGTATTGAAAATAAAATTTGGCGTTGAAATACATCATGAAACCACAGAAAAAAAGAAAAAAAAGTTATTTTATCCAAACAGGTATTGGAATTGAGAACATTTTGCTGAAGTTAAAAACATAAACATGAAATGTTTTCTATTTTCTTTTTTTTCTTCTTTTTTTCGTTTTTGAGTTCAAATCATTTTTATATTTATTTGATGTCACTGTTTTATCAATGACAGTTTAATGATGTTTTTTTTTTTTTTTCAGTTTCAACTTTATGTCACCGTTTTGGCATGGAGGGGAGCTTTTTTGGGGGCAAGGGTTAGGATTGCATATTGTTTGAATATTGTTGGTGAACCTAGGCCACCACCTTGAGGGTGAACCACATGGGGCACATCCTAGACTGCTAGGCCATCTGCGCCTGTTTGATGACTTCGCACCAAAACTCCTTCCTTTGATCCCTACATGTCTGGCTGCGTGGCTAGTCCAGCAGGTCGCAGTTAATACGCAGCCATTCCACTTTTGCTGGATGCTGGAGCTGCAACGTGTCAGTCCAGTGTAGATGATCAAGCAGGACTGGAAGTAGTGCACAGAAACTAACACCCAGTGACTTAAAAAAAAAATAATAATAAAAAAAATAAAAAACGTGTCAAAATTGATTCGTATTTAGCTTGACTATAATGATGAACAGACATAGTGGAGTGGAGCCAGACCAGGAGTCTAGTCCAGGTTTGAGGTTTTAGAGCCCAACACAAATGAAGAGAGACTTATCAATGGAGTGGGAACTCCTGTCTGTGACTCCAGCTGTCTGTCAGTCATGCAGCTTGTTGGACTGAACATGCAGCCGCTGTGAGTTGACAAATGCAGTCAACATCCAGTGACACAGAGCTGGACTGGAGATGTATCTGGTGTATTTAAGGGGAGCTAAAATAAACCATTTCAGACAGAGGATGAATTAAGTGTTTTCTAAAGCCGCGTTTACAGGATCCCAAAAACAGTCAAATCCGATAACGTTTCGTTGCGTTTTGGCCTTGCATTTGGATGAGGCCACGTTGCATTTTGTCCAAAAACGGAAGCTTTTGAAAATGCTCTCCAGAGTGGAGAGTTTTCAAAACGCTCCTCCACCTATAAACACAGAGCAGAACATTTCAGGGTGATACGCTGGCGTCACTGCATGCGCATGTGCATGCACGTGCAGCCACAACTTCCAGTTAAGCCATTCCGGTCCAGTTGGTGGCGGTAATGTGCCTCAAGGTTGGTGTAGTGGCAAATCCTGCCATGAGTTTAAAGCCACCTGAAAGAGAGGAGCCTTAGCTGTTGTCCTAACGCGTGTCCACTTTTACACTTTTAAAAGTAAGTCCACTACTCATGAATCTGGTCCATGATCCATTTATTTTACAGATGGAAGCTCTATTTTTGTCATTCATTTTTTAGGAACCTCATTCCACAAAAATCCAACATAAAAGACTTTTCCACCACACGGTCACAAACGTTTGGCATAAGCTCCTCTCACTCTGCATGAAACAAAAGACTGACCCCCACACCTGAACTGACTGCCCTTATAAACAAACGGTCTAAATAAATCTATGATTTAAAAGAAACTACCTACTCAATTGTTCTACAGCTAATATATTTAAATGAATTTGATACCAAGAACTTAAAACAAAAAACTCATATGAACTTGAAACTGTTATTAATTTTCTCTGCAAGAAACAATTCAAAATGGCCTCTACAGTTGGATTGCCAACCGTCTCACACAATAACATGTTAGAAAAAGAAAGAACAACCACAACAATGATGGCTGATTTCCGAGTAGCATATATACACACATATATCCACATCGCCAACTACTGGCCTGGCATGGCCACTACATCGTTGTGACTTGTCCTCTTGGAGCCGTATGAACGCGGATCATTTTCACGCCTTCCTCTTAAAAGCCCAGGTGGCTTTTGGAAACGCAAAGGAAGAATCTTTGTGGGAGTCTCTGTGTAAACATTGCCTACAACACCAGTGTGAGAAATATAGGGATTTGTAAGAGCTGTAAATTGTTTGAAGCTACCAGTGGCGTGGCGTGGAGATTTTTTTTGAGGAAGCCAAGTGAGACAAAGCCTGTTATCTGTATTTTTTTTTTTAAGGAGTGGGGTACATAAAAGGCTATGTTGCAGTTTGTATAGGTATTTCATGTAACAGACCTGTTAGAGCGCCCAGAGAGCTCTCGTTTTACTTACTTTGAACACCGACACGCCCTTTAGCTCTCCCACCCTCACTCACTCATTCGCACACGTACATTGTCCTCTTGACTTAGCTTAAGCATCGTATTAATTTATTCAACCGCCCACTTAAACACACAACCGGCCGCTTCATGCACACTGCTAATGTGCTAACCTCGCTGATTTCATTCAGTGGCTCGAGGATGAGGATACTGTGATTTGACTGGTTTGAGGCCAAAGACGGGGTGGCTTCCCTTGACACAGTCTCGGTCAATCACAGATGAGCAGTGTCATGACCACGGCCTCATCTGATTGGTTAATCATTCTTGTTTTTTTTCACCAAGGGATGCCAACTCTGCTTGGCTTCCTTGAGGACAACAGCGTGCAGTGTCGTATTTTCACCACGCATTCGCCACAGAACATTTACGAGGGCGCTGTTTTACACATTGTAAAATGCTCAATAACTAGAGGAGAGGGATAAGGAAGAGGTGACGGTGACAAAACACAGAAGAAGTATCGAAACTGTTAAAAAGGAATATTTTCATTAAATCACAGCTACAGTCTAAAAAAAGAGAGGAAGCATGGCTTCCCTTGGCCTCCAGGAGAAAACGCCACTGGAAGCTACTGGCCGGGATACAAGAAGGACAGTGTAAAGTCAAAACTTACTTATATTTACTAAAGACTTACTTTGTTAATTTTTAACCAGTTATGTTTTGATAAATGCTGCTTATCATCACTGCTCACTTCATACCATCAAATGTTCAAAGAAATATAATTCAGGATTGATGTATTTCACTGTTGAGAGAGCAGCAGTTCTTGCCGCAATAGTTTAGTGGACAATGTTTATCCTTCTGCTCCTCCACTTATTCTGCATCAGACATCTCAAATTTTCTGTTCAAGGCTGCACTGTCCTGATTGTCACAGTCTTTCTCTGTGCTTTTAAATGATCAGCTCTGGTCCCTGTCAGTGTTTTTCTCATTGGCAAGTAATGCAATCAGTTATAAAGATCACAAGTGTCTGTCAGAGGCCAGTAAAACATCTGTCAAACAGGGTAATTCATCAGGCTGTCAGAGCGAGCCAACACAAATTTGAAACAGTCCGAGTCTTGACCTTCTCTGCGTGAAAGGTGGGCTGAATAAACTTGTGTTATATGACTGTGTAAATTCAAAGACTTGACGAAGCCAGCACATTATTGGGCACGCCTGTGTGCATCATAAATTTCATGGTTGTAAAAGCAAAACACCTGACAGCACTGATTTACAAACACCCGAGAGATGTGATTTCCTCGGGATTAGAGGGACCTTTTTGTGTCTCCCTTTGCGCCGTACCACAGAGTCAGAGCATAAATCTCTTACATCAGAAAGAATTCACTTTGTCTCAATCCTTTCTCATATTTAAAATCTTACTTTTTTAATCTCATCCTCTTGGACACCTTCCTCTTCTCCCAAAGCTTGTACTCAGACGCCTGCTGTCGAAACAACAAATTATGAAGATCATCATGAAGCTGAAAACTTTAAAGTGAAGCAGACGTTCATAATTTCGGACCTTCAAGGACACATCTCCCTGTGGCAGATCTGTTTTGTCATTCTTTTCAGCGTAATACAGCTCGGCCAGTCATCCAGATGTTTCGGCAAATTCATAATTCAAGCAGCTTTCAGAAGATTTAAGTGATTAAAAGTTATACGACTGGTAAACTGTCCTCATCCATCATGTTTTATTGTCCAGCACCACGTCATGACAAAAGTTATGGCTCAACACTCAAAGAGTCTCAGGTACTCTCTGCTGTGATATCTGGGGACACCCTGTATAAATCTGTCACGAGCCAGAGCTGTGGTTGAGTCAGAGTCTGAGTCAGAGTTGAGTCCAGGTAATTAATCTTGCTTATTTATAATGAGGAGGATGGCTGTGTTTAATTGTGGAGGTTGTGGCTCAGTGGTAGAGTTGGTTGTCTCTCAATTACCAAAGTGTTTTAATCAAGACCCTTAACCCCCAAGCTGCCAGTGGTGCTGCGTCATTGATGTGTGAACAGGGTTATTTGGTAATGATGATGCTTTCCCCTCTGGATCAGATACACTAGACTTTTATTTTTGCAGAGCAGGCGACGGAGTAAACAGATCTGTTGACCCCCTTCTTTAAAAAAAAAAAAAAAAAAAAAAAATTAAACCAGTTATTAAGCCGTCAGTCAGAATATGAAGAGCAGCTTGTTTACAGTTGGAGTCATGTATTCTAGGATTTCCCATGGTAATCACTGAATCATAGTTGTAACTGCCTTCATGATGAGCCCCTTCTAATTCGTGCAGTCTTGATACACATTTGAAAACCTCTAACCTGTTGATTCCAGTCATGGGCTATGCGTGTTATGTTGGTTTGTTGTTAAGGTTCAGTGATGACCTGGCATCAACAAGCTAGATTAGAGACAGTACATGCTAAACAGGGGGTTCTCCAAAAACCATCTTTTCCCTGATTGGCCATCCCTCTGAAATCCTGTCTGGGGCAGAGCTTTTATATTTTATTATTATCCTTTTTTTGTTTAACCTTTATATAACCAGGAAGTCCCATTGAGATTAAAAAGTCTCTTTTACAACAGAGACCTGGTCAAACCTTGGTGTTTGAGGTCCATCCCCTTAAATCTTTATGTGATTAACCTTTTGTTTCAGCAAATTTTGAAGGTCTTGCTCTTTTTTTTTTTTTTGAATGGACCATTTTGAGCAATTTAATGACAGATGAAGGGATTTCTACAGAATATGAATATAAGAAATGATAAGATAAGATAAGATAAAATACACCCTTATTTGTCCTGCAATGGAGATATTTACAGATTTACAGCAGCAAACACGAAACCCCATAGTGAAAAGCATTACAATAAGAATATACCAAATAAAATGGTCAAGTAAAAGTGACCTAGAAAAAAAAGTATGTACACAATAAGTTTAACATAGAGGTAAAAAGTCTCCTGAAAGGGGTGGGGCATGTTGTCCATCAGAGACAATAGCTTGGCCACCGTTCTCCAGGCAGACTCCACCTCCTGGGGGTCCAGAGGGAAGCCGAGGACTGAGCTGGTCTTCTCCTCCAACCTGTTCAGTCTTGCTTCCTTCGTCTTGTCCACCCACAGAAGGTGAAAACCTTCCTGTGTGGCATTGGTGTCTGTGAATAGTATGATGCTACTCAGCTAGTTTTCCCCCTGGTGCTGGATAAGCATGGCTAGCTCTCACATCTACCTGAAGGTAAATCTTACATTCCCCATAACCATAGATGGAAGGACAGGTTGATGTCGTCTTTTTTTAGCCCACACCACAGCACCAGGACATCGTCCTTGCCTCCTACTTGTCAGCTCATGGGGAACATCAGGCCTAGCACTGGTTAGCATCAATGGGCTGCTAGCACTGCAAACGTGACCAGTTTGGTGTCAATATCCAGGAAATGAGACATAATAGACTCCGAAAGTGAAGAAAAAAAAAAAAGAAAAGGTAAAAAAGAGACAAGAAAGAGTGGTGCTGTAATGAGCGGCAACTTGAGCAGTGCTTAGCAACAAATATGAAGCAGTTTGAAAATGTAGCATAGGCATCAGGATTGTTATAGGAGTCAATAATTAATGCAAAAATACCACTGTAGTGGTATTTACTAGTAAGAGAAAAAATCATAGAATCATCAAAAACAGCTAGAAGCAGCTTACTTTTGAGTGTGACTGATTGAAAAAACAGTGGCAGCTAATGCATAAAAGTGTCTTAAATTTGAATGAACAGCTGCATTTATTGAAATTATTATATTAAAAATGTATTTTTTGTTTTGATCCTGAGTAAATACATCTGCCTTATGGAGTCACCATCATACAGGTCAGTAAGTGCCAACGTGGTCCAGTGTATGGTGACCGCAGAGAGTAACTCTGACACCCCTGTTTATATGAATTCATTAATATTCACATATACCACAACGCTGGCCGCCGGCGGTGCTGTTGTAGCTCCTGACGTGGCTGGTGGCGTGGGCACCATCGCTAGGTGCATGTTTGTTTTGACCCACACCAGCAGCCCACTGCTTGCATAACGCCTGGTCATATATTCAGCGCTGAGGCCACAGGCACAGATGTGTTGATATCATGAACGAGATGCTGCCAACACCGAGCGATGCAGCCAGGACGGGCTGGATATGTGAACAGCATATGAATAAGTGCTGCACGGAGAGAAAGTTTAAAAAAAGGTTGGCAGAAAGTTTATTGTTCACATTTCCTCTCTCCTTCCACTTACTTACCTCTGTAAAACTTCACTTTCACATGTCTGAGGTATAAGTTCCACATGATTGGCTCTGGAGCTGCTTATCAGGGAGAAGAAAGGTGCCAGATAAAAGAGGTGCAGAGTCGTGAAGGATAGCTCCCACTCACCCTCCAGGAGAACACTTTCCCTCTTCTCTTTGGAAAGGAAAACAAAACGTGTATTTACCCTGTGCTGCTGCAACAGGATGCACGCCGCCAAATGAGCAGGCGATCAAACAAAAGACTCACAGAGCGTGCTCAGACTTCTCACCCTCCTGCTCTGCTTTTATCACTCCTCCTTTTCCGAGTCTCCACCAGAAAAACAGCTGGTGCTCTGCTAAACGCTTGCATATTAGAGTCGTTCATCCTCACCTCAGCAAGGGAGGTGAGGATTCTGCGGCGACAGACGAGGGGGGAGTGATTTAAAAGTGAAATTAAAATTTGGGTTTGCAAACATGGAGCATGATGTGCATAAATCCACAGGAATTATGGCAGATATAAATCAAGTTTGTTTGCAATCCTCATCCGTTGTGTCACAATTGAAAAGCAGATTCAAGCAGGATCCAGCAGTCGGTGAAACACATCAAGTGAAAACATTTCTCATTCTCAGCTTGTCTAGGCACTTATTGGTTTTGAAAATGCAAGCTCGGTCTGTTTATCTAGAGAATTACACAGAAGGTCTGCAGATAGGTCATTAAGCTTTCTCTAAATGTCAGGGGATCAATAAGTTGGAAGCAAAAGTGTGAAAAGTGGAAAGAAGACGGGGATGCAAATCAGTGATATTACAGATGAACTATGTTTTTTTTTTTGCAGTATAGGGCACCAACATTGACGAGAATTAATTGAATTATTGCAAGCAGGTGAAACAGATTATTCATTAATAATAAATAATAATTTTAAAAGAAAATTATGAAAAGGGAATGACTTCATGTATCATTTCATTACCCTCACCTTTTGCCCTTTAATTTGAGTTTTGATTAATTTTGCAAACATTACTCATTAATTTCTGTTTCGTCCACATAGTCCACAAGTCCAGAGTTTGTTTGGACAACATGCAGCTATTCACCAGAATTCAAAGCAAATCCTATTAAAAAGAAGGGTTTGAACTAGCTTCAACTTTTTTAATGACAACACCTCTCTAGCCCACACATGTAATGAAGAAGATCTGTACCCTATATAAACTGCTGTAGCATGAACATCAAACATCCACCAGTAGCTCTGTTTCAACCAAGCAGTTCACTTTGGTACAGGTTGGATTGGTAAAATACGGTGGCCCTAAGAGCTCACAGCGCTGCAACTTCAGAAAACACATGCAGAAAGACAAAACACAAGCAAACTGAGAGAACATCATCAGTTTGACAACACATTTGCAGCATTTAAAAAACACGCTTGCAAAGTCACAGTTCACAGCTGCACAGTCACAGCTCTGTTATGGTTTCATTTCCTTAAATTGTGTAGGAAAATGAGATAAAAGTAAGTGTTTTTGATGTATTTAACATTGTGATTGCATGATTCAGATATAAGCCTTTCGCTATGACTGAAAATCTGCAGCAACAACAAGCGTGTCTGGACATGTACATCACTTTTGAGTGTCCTCTGGAAACACTTCTGTTGTGTTGTGGTGTTTCAACACATTTTCTAAATGCTGCACACGTGTCGTCAAATCGATGAAGATGTTTTCTCAACTTGCTCGTGTTGTGTTTTTTTGCATGTGTTCTCAGAAGTCGCAGCACTGTGAGCTCTCAGGGCCACCGTAGAAAAGCCTGATCCTGTTTGATTTTCTGAAGCTGACTGTGCCCTTCTTGGCAGGAAACAAACTTTCTTTTTGTTTTCAAACAAAACAAAAGTTCTCTTCACCAAGTCTTCAGGAGATTTAAACATGGCAAGGTTAGTTGTTGTTCTTTCGTCCCACTGTTACACGGAAGGTGACGATTCTTTCGACAAATCAACAGAAGTGTTTCTAGCTCCGTCTTCTGGGGTTAGATCGGTGTATCTGTCACCCCAACAGAAGGGCACCTACAAATGTGACAGTACGGGTTGGTTATTTGGGGACCTGTCCCTGTTTTAGTCTTTTGGGGAATGAGAACCACACTGTACGGAGCACGGCGGATGAAAAAACACATCAATACCAGTATCACTACTGATGTTAATACTGATATTTATCTACAATCAAGCTGCCAGAATCTTTCTCCATGATTCAAACCTCTTAATGGTCTTGCTCCTTCTTGTTTATCAGATTTGCTTTTCTCACACCAGCCTGTGAGAGCTCTCAGGTCCTCAGGTCGTCGTCTCTTAATTCTACCAGAGGCCCACAGTGAGGAAGCTTTCTGACATTATAGCAAACCCTGAGCGCTGCACAGATTAAACATTTTTAAAAGAAAACTCAAGCTCAACTGAGTTTTACTCCACCTTACAAACCAACTGAACAAGGTTATTTGTAATCTATTTCAAAGTCACAAAGATCAATCTAATACAGAGGCACATGTATTTATCTTTGTTCGCTCTGGTTATCTTTTTATCTAGATGCTGATTTTGTCTGTTACCATCACTTTAAAACCTTATCTTAAACTTTAAGTGTAGCAGCTTTACTCTCTTTTGCTTTAATCAGTTAAAATTGTATTACCTTTTTTTGTTTATTTCAATCTCTGTTGATTTAGTTTCATATCTTTTACATTAACATCGTATTCTACCTTCAGTGTTTCATCATTAAGATCCTTTAACAGCATTCGCTCAGTGTGTGAGCCCAGTCTTCATTTGTATCAAGTATGAAGGGGGGAAGAAATAAAAGAAAAGTAAAAAGACATTGATTCAAACTGGGATGTAAACAGTACAACAGTAATGAAACCGAAAGTCTGGACACTCAGTTTGGCTTCAGTATATTTTCATAAAATGTTGGAAACCATGAAATGTGTTTATGACCTTTTAGATTATACTGTATTAAAAACATCTGAAGGTCCTTTTGTTTATTTGCTTGACTATTTATAATGAAAAACATTGAATCAACTGACATTTCCCTCTGGACATATTATAGTGAAGAATTTGTGGAGAAAAAGTCAGTTAAAAAACATTTTAGATACTGTTCTGTACCAAACAATAAACTTGACCTCATCACAAACGTAGTGTACTTTTTATATGATTTTTTTTTTTTTTTTTTTTTTTTTTTTTTTTTTTTTTTAACTTGTGGTTAAAAACTTTGCAGGCATGGCTTTGGTTGGCTTCATGAGAATTACCCACTTGATGATTGATTAAATTATATTTTCAATATTATCCTCTATTTATATTCTGAAAAGAGAACCTTGGCTTTGAAATATATTTGTGTATTCTGAATAATTTAGACTTTAAAGAGCATGAACTCAAGTTACGAACCTCATGAAAATGAAAAACAAAATGTTCGCTCAGTTTTTTTCACAAAAAAGTGTTTTATGTGTAGACAAAGTATTTGTAACACAAATGTTTGCATTGATTCCACAATGTAAAGACAACTCAAAACTCAAAGGATCATTTCAGAATTAATCTAATGTAAACCTGCATGTTAGAGCTAATTCAGCCTGATATATACAATCCTCCATGTGTCGAAGTGGCATTGGACAATCCTCGATCGATACTTTCATTAGGAGAACAAGATCATCCTGTTTCACTCAGTAGGATGGAGGAGCTGCTAATAAACAGTCTGTCCTTACTTGAGCTGGACAGTTGTGATGTATTGTATTACAGGAGATCTAATTTATTGACTTATCATTGCATTGCCTTTAACCCTCTGTTTGGCAGGTGTTTGAACTTCATCATACTTTGTGCCGCTTTGCTCCGACTGTTTTAGCTGATCTCTGAAGCAATTAGTGCTGCACGATTTGGGGAAAAGGTGCGATTTGCGATTAGGTGGACAATTTTGCGATTGCGATTGTGCTTGCAATTTAATAAAAAAAAGTTGTGTCATGATGAGTCTACAGGCTTGCTTGGTTATCATGGAGAAAAATCTGAATTGCATGCGCTGACATTGCGATTGCGATTGCGATAATCGTGCAGCCCTAGAAGCAACTCATGATAACAACCCTCCAGCTCTCTGCAGTCAAATACTTTCTTTCCTAAACTACACTGCTCACAACAATAAAGGGAACATTTAAACAACACAGTGTAACTCCAAGTCAATCACACTTCTGTGAAATCAAACTGTCCACTTAGGAAGCAACACTGGTTGAGAATCAGTTTCACATGTCGTTGTGCAAATGGAATAAACAACAGGTGGAAATTATAGGCAATTAGCAAGACGCCCACAATAAAGGAGTGTTTCTGCAGGTGGTGACCACAGACCACTTCTCATTTCCTGAGCTTTCTGGATGATGTTTTGGTCACTTCTGAATGCTGGCGGTGCTTTCACTCTAGTGGTAGCATGGCAGAGTCTACAACCCATACAAGCTGCTCAGGTAGTGCAGTTCATCCAGGATGGCACATCAATGCGAGCTGTGGCAAGAAGGTTTGCTGTGTCTGTCAGCGTAGTGTCCAGAGCATGGAGGTGCTACAAGGAGACAGACCAGTACATCAGGAGACGTAGAGGAGGTTTTAGGAGGGCAACGACCCAGCAGCAGGACCACTACTTCTTCCTCTGTGCAAGGAGGAACAGGAGGAGCACTGCCAGAGCCCTGCAACATGAGCTCCAGCAGGCCACAAATGTGCATGTGTCTGCTCAAAGGGTCAGAAACAGACTCCGTGAGGGTGGTATGAGGGCCTGACATCCACAGGTGGGGGGTGGTGTGCTTACAGTTCAGCACTGTGCAGGAAGTTTTGCATTTGCCAAGAACACCAAGATTGGCAAATTGGCCACTGGCACCCTGTGCTCTTCACAGATGAAAGCAGGTTCACTGAGCACATGTGACAGAAGTGACAGATGTGACAGACGTAACAGAGTCTGGAGACGCGTGGAGAACGTGCTGCTGCCTGCAACATCCTCCAGCATGACCGCTTTGGCAGTGGGTCAGTAACGGTGTGGGGTGACATTTCTTTGGGGGCTGCACAGCCCTCCATGTGCTCGCCAGAGGCATGCAGCCTGACTGCCATTAGGTACCGAGATGGGATCCTCAGACCCCTTGTGAGACCATATGCTGGTGCGGTTGGCTCTAGGTTCTTCCTAATGCAAGACAGTGCTAGAGTTCATGTGGCAGGAGTGTGTCAGCGGTTCCTGAAAGACAAAGGCATTGATGCACTCAAAGAAATCAACATGGGTGTTTGTTCAACATAAGTAAAACAATGTAGCTTCTACTAGATTATTTCATGTTTAGGGGTTAAACATGATTAAATCATGTTGCTTTAGCATGATGTGTAAAATCGTTAAAACTACAACATCACTTTACGTTAACTCAACATGATTGGTTCAAGTAGGGATCCGATCTGCAACACCTCTCCAGAGCAAGAGGTGGCAGTAATGTGCAATATGCCCTATTCATCAGAGAGCAGAGCCTGAGGATAACCTGGATAATGTGGGCATCATTTTGAAGGGTGCAAGTTCCTGATGAGCTAACAATCCACTTGCTGTCGCCAGGTGTTGTCTGGACAAACTATGTAAACCTTTGTTTGTTTAATTGTTACAAAACTAATGGAGTAATTTTTGTTGAGACAGCTCATTGAAACCACGAGTGAGGAACAAAGTCAGTGCATATGAGACCCTACTGTTCAGCAAGATGGTACTTGACGGGTGTGGACAAGCTGTCTGTGCTCCTTGAGTGAGGATCTTTGGTATGTGCTTGACTGATGTGGACCTACAGGCTGTGCTTGTTGGGTGTTTACTTGCTGTCTGTGCTTGACTGGCCAAACCTGCGGTCTGTGCTCTATTGGCACTGACTGCCGTTTGTGCTCATTGGTTGCGGACCAGCTGTTTGTGCTGGTTAGGCGCGGACTGGCTGTTTGAGCTGGACTGCCACGGACCTGTGGTCTGTGCTAAACTGGCATGGCCTGGGGGTCTGTGCTCCATATGGCCCAGCCCATGTACCCAAAGATTTTTACAGTATGTTTTATGTTAATAAAACAAAATGTGTTGACAAGCTGTGCTTTCTTGGCCAAGTTTAAACTTAAGAGTTTTAAGATTACACAGCCGGTCCGTGCAGTGGTGCACAGACAGCCATGTTGCTTTTCACCAAAGCAACATACATCTCAGATCAATGTACAGCAAGGTCTTTTATCCACTGTGTACCCTCCTCACGCACGGTTCAAATGTCTTACCTTAGTGGATATGTTGAAACAAACTTTACAAATTAAGTTGGACCAACACATTGCAAACAAGTAATACTAACACCAGTACTTTATGTTCACACAACACATTTACGGTGAGTTGGTTCAACAAATTGTGATCTTGCTAAATGAAAGCAATTTGATTAAGTTGAAACAACACAGTCAAGATTAACTGACTTAACTTGATTTGTTTTAATGGAATATAGGTACCATGATAAAATCATGTTCTTCCAATGACTCTTAGTTTTGAGTGTATGGACCGGCCTGCCTGTTGCCCAGACCTGAATCCAACTGAGCACATCTGGGACCTCATGTCTTGCTCCATCCACACCACAGACTGTCCAGGAGTTGGGGGATGCTTTAGTCCAGGTCTGGGAGGGGATCCCTCAGGAGACCATTCTCCACCTCATCAGGAGCACGCCAAGGCATTGTAGGGAGGTCATACAGGCACATGGAGGCCACACACACTACTGAGCCTCATTCTGACTTGTTTTAAGGACATTACATCAAAGTTGGATCAGCCTGTAGTGTGTTTATCACATTAATTTTGAGTGTGACTCCAAATCCAGACCTCCATGGGTTAACAAATTTGATTTCCATCAATAATTTTTGTGTGATTTTGTTGTCAGCACATTCAACTGTGTTAAGAACAAAGTATCTAATAAGAATATTTCATTCATTCATTCATTCGGATCTAGGATGTGTTATTTTAGTGTTCCCTTTATTTTTTTGAGCAGTGTACTTTATTGATAACAATCACAGAAGTTATTAAACATCAACCTGTTATCCAGATTGTGAACGAATATTAAAATAAGAAAATTTCAGATAAGGACAAAAGCTAACTAGAATTTGTGAAGCAAATTAAAAAGTAAACTTGGTGAGAATATAAACCATGCTCTACTTATTTGATGAACTTAAACACTTAAACCAACAAATTAAAGTTTAAGTAGGAGAACATTAAAGTAATAACTTGCAAATTAAACGGCATTCATCTCTTAAGTCTCTGAAGATTCTCTATTTCTTTGTACTGTCAAAAGGACCATATTTTACAAGTCAATTATTGAGGAGCAGGGATCGATAACCTGAAATGTCACATTTTTTGTGTTGAATTTCTTTTTTTTTTAACAAGACAGTGAAATAAGAAGCACGTCTGTGTGCACACCTCCTCAGTGGATTCTGCTTCCTGGCACTCGGACTTCACTTTTTCCTGACCTCCACATGTCTGCCATCATCACAACACCCCGAAGACCTTATTGGAGCACAAACCTATCTGCCGCTCCGCTGTGCTGCCACTCTCCAGCTTTAAAACTGTATGATAATCTCGCCTTCAAATTGCTGTTTTCTCAGGCCTTCTTATGCTATGAATAATGAATGGAAGTCATTTCTGGCTGTTCTTTGCCAGCCAGCTTTGCAGCGTTGAAAGACACACTGGGGGCTTCTTTTTTTTGCTCCAAAGCCTGCACCCTGACTAAGATTAAAACCACAAACTGTACCGTAACATCTGTGATGGACTGAGGGGGGAAACGTGGTCCACACCGGACTGAGCGAGGTCACCGAGTCATGTGATCGCTGATGTCAGCAGCAAACAAAAAAAAAAAAAATGTTTGTCAAAGGCTGATTTGTCTTCTCTTGTGCTGAAAATTGCCTTTTTGACCTCACAAAACCGACTTCATGTCTCAGGAGATTTGTTTTCAGTACATTTTTATACTTTATTCAGGGATTAATCCTTGAGAAACCATTATTGAAGGAGCAGGAGAGGAAATGAAGCGCAGACATGCGTACCAGCTGTCAAGGTTGAACGGAGAACACAGCTGTGAGACGACGACACGACAAATGTTGTCACTGAGAGTGATCTTTGAATGTCAGCACTTCTGTCCCACCCGGCTCCTTCCTTAAAGGTATTTCCTCAACGCTGCATTCGTCAGGCATTGTGCAATGATGCAGCCGGGGTTATTTTTGGAAAAGGCCTGATGGCGGCACGGGAGACCGTCAAGGATGTGTTTTTTTTATCAGTATATCATGTTTCAATGCAATTTTTAGACCCTTTGCTTGCCTTTCTGGCTAGCTTTGTGTTTGCACGTTTCACACTCCTCCAGCACATGTTTGTTATGTGAAATCTTTTGTTTTACACCACAGGATCCTCTCTGACTTTCTCTTTGTAGAAGCAGCAGCAGCAGCAGCATGGTCTGCAGGCACATTTCCTGTTTCTGTTTGTTTCACACATGGGCTGTTTTTATATTTCCTTTTCTCCATCTCCCACTTTCACACGCCCATACATTAAAACACACACACATAAACGCACATAGGGATGTTCACGTAAACACATTTCTTAATCTATTGAAAGAAAGAAAGACTTACAGTGCTCAGTCTTCAGAGGTTCCATTATTTTTTTTCATGCTTCACTGTCCTCTGCTCCCATGTGTGTCTCACAGACAGACAACAACACAGCACTGTCCCACATAAACACCTGCAAATACAGTATCTTCTCATCTTAATGTGTCGATTCTCCAAAGTCATTTTCAATTATGCTTCGGTGGATTCTGCATTAGAGGAGAGATTGTGCGGCAGTTGCCTTAGGTGAAAACATGGAAAGTTGCCAGCACATGTGAGTGCGTGCGTGTGTGCGTGTGTGCCATGTTTGAAAAGGATTGTGTGTGCGCCTCGGTCGCTGTACAAAATTTCATAGGAGTGGGGCTCAGGGTGAGTGTATATTCCACAGATAAACTCCTTGACAGCTTGTACATTATGACTCTCCTTGCTGAGATATGCTCTGCTGATGGGAGCAGTGATTATTAAAACCTGCTGGATGTTTTCCTGCCTCTGCAGAAGACGTGATGCAACACAATATCCTTTTTTTTTTTATTTATTTATTTTTTTATCTCTTAGCTCTGATGTATTGTCACCGTTTTTATCCTGCAAGCGGTTTTAATGCGTTTATTTTTTTATGATTTTTTTTTTTTCCTGATGAAATTTGCAGTTAAAGCACATTACCTGCTGGTGTTAGCATGTGAGACCAGGCCATCAGGGGCTTTTTTGTGACACAGAGCTGTCTTTAAACCCACACTATCAATCTGCACATTTCTTCCTTCAACAGTAAAAAGAAGGGCTATATTTAAATTCAATGATAGGAGTCAGGTTTCAGCTGAAGCTGTTAATTATTGCAGAATTCAAACTGACTGTCCAATAGCACAGTGGATAGTTTTGTTTCAGTGTTGATTGGGATGCAGGACAGCATTTTCTGTCTATCAGGTTTCCAACAGAAAGAGTGGTGAGGCTGTGATGTGACTGGAAAGCAAACAAAAGTAACTAATGAGGTATTTTCTGTAGAAGCATTTTCCATACTGCTTAAAAAAAATAATAATGGAGTTATAGAGCACCTCTGGTTCTGGCGCCCTCTAGTGTTAGCAAGCAAAGGAAATGTGAGAACTATCTGTTAAAAGTGGATTGTAGTAACAGCTTTGGCCCAGAGTTGCACGCACACTGTCATGAAGACAGTCTACGTGTTGACAAGATGTGTGTCATGTGCGTGTTTGTTTTAGAAATGAACGGAGATCAGGGCCGTATGCATGACCAGCGACTAGCAAGAAAAACAAACTGTTTGTACTAATGGTGAAAAAAAACAATGGATTAGTGGTATGCATGAGCCAAGTAAACAGTGTGAAAGAGTGTTAAACTTAATGGCAGTATACCCCATGAAGACAGACATCGTGCAATGCGTTACCGCTTGAGATGGAATATGTAAAGACAGTGGACAATTCTATGGAAAGGTGGTGATGTGTAGCAATACAGCAAATTGAGACTTGGGAGCCCTTACGAAAGAAAAATATATGTACCAATATATTTTTGAAATGTATTGTAATGTATTATTGATATATTATGATATACATGGAATAATATATTGAGGGCACATATACAACATTATATATATATATATATATATATATATATATATATATATATATATATATATATATATATATATATATATATATATATATATATATATATATATATATATATATATTGCAAAATTACAAATAATTGCCACTTTCCATATATTGCAATATATTGGAAAACATAAATACTAATTCTCATATATGGGGATATATTACCTAATATATAACACTATATTTTTCAATATGCTGCAATATATTTTTCTTTCGTAAGGGAGACACAGCATTTCTCATTGAACAGATGACATAACGGAGACAATCGAAGTCTCAAACCAGTGAGGCTCGCTGCCGTCAGTTTTACAAGTTTGATTGACTCTTTGCTTTTATGCGCCGAGTTCTTTGAGATGTGTGCGGTTTTGAAATGTTGGAGTTCATAAACTGCTTTAAGAGTTATTCATTGAGGTACCGGGGCATTGCTGCAGCACTTGTTCCTCAAAGCAGCTTTCATATTGGTGATTTTATTATTAAGGGTTTTCTACTGTGCGCTCAGAAACACCACACACATTTACTCTGTTCAATATCGCCAAACTTTCTCTTTCTCTTTGTTTACCTGATTGACTCACTGTTAACAGCTGTTTGTGTGCTCTTGTTATAAAATCTCAATTTCCTCCTCTGGACAATGTTTTCTGGATCTTCTCTCAGGCTCACCATTACCGGTTGCCAGGTTTATTGCTGTTCATGAGTGGTAGATATGCGCAGTTTGAATTTGTTTGTTGAGGTTTTCCAGGAGGTTCCCCTTAATTATGACGTAATCTGCACCTGTGTCTCTTTCATGGTGTAATTGGTTAAATGGCTGACTATTTTCATGCGTGCATGCGGCTAACGCTGCAGCCAAACAGGCTGCTCCATAGCAGAACATAAGGACTGATGACTGAACATGCACGCGTCTTTTTAACACAATTTTTCTCATTAACATTTCAGCACAGATATAAACATAGACTGTTGTGTCATACAGATGAACAGCAGTGTGTATAGACAGCTCTGAAAGAGACACATATGACCAGCTTTGTTGAGTCCTTTTTTAATCAGAATTAAAGGGCAGCTTCTCTGAACGAGACCATTATGCTAAAGTCAATTGTTCTGTCTATAACAGTGTACTTTGAAAAAGCTGTTTCTGCCTGAATGTTGTCTCGAGTGCCGGCTTAGTGTTTGGGATTAGAGCTCTTAATAATCCATTGGTTGAAAGAAGCAGTACACAAGCTGCCAGTAACAGCCTAATTGCCCCGGGCGACTCATCCATCCCTTCATTTTCTCTGCCTGCTTGCTCCTGCTCAGCCTCTCATGGAGGCTGAAACCTTCCTCTTTGTGTCTCAGACAGAGCGGCGAGGAAACACCCAGGACAGGTCAGCAGTCGCTGCAGGGCCAGCAGCGCACAGACAAACGCCTTACACTGTCCACTGTGGGCAGTTCTGACTCACTGAGCATTGATCTGCAGTCTCTCTTGATGTCTAGACATTTAGTGTGGGTGAAAACAGGACTGTTTTTAGACATGCAGGTTACCTACAGTGTTGTTGAAAGCACTGACCAGCATTCAAGTGTGAAATATATACCAGCAAAGTGCTAGACGATACAAGGCTCGCAGTCACACAAGACCTCACAGCAAGGTGTCTGATGACGCTATGCTAGATGCAAAAACAGGCTAAAGAGTTGCTGCTGGCTACATCCATGTCAATGTACTTTCCTTGTGCAGTCTTTTGCGTGCTTGTTGACAAAGATTTGTTTGATTGCATGTTTGAAACAATCAAATATTGTACCAAAATGAGAGATACCTCTGTTGCACGCGGTGGCAAACCCAAGCCGTGGAGATTCTGCTGTGCAAAAATGGTGCAGAGCTTTCATCACACATTTTGTCACTGCTTCGTGACATTCATCATCCCTGTCCTGACTCATTTTTCCTTCGGCTGGGAGGGAAAACGCTGTTTGCTCCTCAGTAGAGGGCTGTGCCTCAGCTGCAGAGGTAAAAACCATCCACCGAAACATCCAAACAATATTAATTCTTTTAGAAAACATCCACTACATAAACCACCGATTCTGTACTATTTTTGCTTGGTCACACTGCTTCAGGTTACAGAATCTGACAGGCTAAGTAATACAACGTACGAGTGTG